>NC_092872.1:371037829-371370607 GCF_028372415.1 Notamacropus eugenii | reverse complement strand
TGAAAAATGAATTGGAGAAGAAGAAATTGCAAGCCAGCCATTCCATTAAAAGGTTGTTGCAATAGTCCAGATGAGAGATGATGAGGGCCTGAACTGGGGGGAGGGGGGAGTATGTGAGTGTTGAAAAGGGAACAGATGTGGAGGAAGAATTTACATGATTTGAAGACTAATAAAGCCCTATATTTTTCCTTATATTGATTTTCCCTGTATCTTAGTCATATCTCGTATAGGCATCAACTGGAAGATCAAGAGACAACACATGGATGCTTGTGGTTCTGAGCAGAGATTTCCCAACACCATACTCCACAGTGTACTGAGAGTTTTGCCTTGGCATTGGGGTCAAAAAGATTTGTGAGAACAAGAAGTAGGAAGAAAGATGGATGGGACAGAGGAGAGGAGGATGTTCATGGCAACAAAGTGAAGATGCAGAACTTTGCAAACATGAGGGGCTGGGCTCATGCCAACAACTAAAGTTTCCCTGCTGGATAGTCTACAGAGCCTTACTGAGTGGTAGAAAAACTGGGTGCAGGACTCAGGGGAATTCAGAGATGCCTGGTGTTGTTCTAACCTCAAAGTATCCCCTACTTCTTAGTGAAACTGACATTGAATATTTTCTCTAGTGCTTTCTAGAGTTGAGCAGCCTAGCCTTCCCTTACCCACCTTAGCTTACTTTCTGCCTTCAGCTATGCTCATGGAGCACTATGGAGTGGGATGACTAGCCATTGTATCTTTCTCCCATCTTCCTCTCCTGGTTATAGTCTACATAGTCTTAGTTTAGAATGGTTAGTAACTTTAACAATAACTTGGGGGGTTCATTGTGCTTTTGGTGGGAACAACAAGCAAAATAGATCCATTTTATCTAAGAGCTCAAGGAAGAATAGATATAGATG
The DNA here is from genome assembly GCF_028372415.1 of Notamacropus eugenii. Classification (NCBI taxonomy): domain Eukaryota; kingdom Metazoa; phylum Chordata; class Mammalia; order Diprotodontia; family Macropodidae; genus Notamacropus; species Notamacropus eugenii. The sequence continues at coordinate 371,369,717 of NC_092872.1, read as the reverse complement.
GGAAAAACCTGGGAGGGAAGAAATCTAGTATTGGGTTTTACTTCCATACAATCCAAATTAGGATTATCAGATTAAGATTTCTGTATATGGATTTAGGATTCAAATAATAGTAGAGATGGTAGTGTATTTGAGGAAAAAGAGAATGATTCTTAAAACCAGGTATTCCTAACACATTGGGAGTCAATCACCATGGGCATAGTGGGGTGAGGGAGTAGGGAAGAATGGGCAAAGTGGCAGCAATTTTAACCTTAAAGCTGGTACTGACTTTGTCCTTTCCCCTGAAAGTTAATACTGAGTTTGAAAGGCAAAGTCATGTCTTTGAAAGAGCATGACTTCAAGGGAAATTGCTACCATAAGAAGGGAAGGTATGGTGAGTTGTATAAGTATATTAAGTTGGTCCTTGGTTCACTGAGTGACAGAACTTAGCCCGCTTTTCTGGCCCATACCACAAGGCTGGTTATGCTTTATATCCACATTAATATAAGCCATTTTTTCAGCCTATTGAGAGAAAGACAGAATGGTTTACTAGATAAAAAGCTGGCCTTAGAACCCAGAAAACTAGGTTTCAAGTATGACACATACTGACTATGCGGTCCTAATTACTCACATAAACTTCTAGTGCTCCAGGCAACTCTCTTAAGACTATGAGTTGCAGAATAGGTGCTGACCTTTATTCTCAAAAATAATACCTAAAAATGTGTATAGGTTTTTTTATGATTTTATGATTTTTTTATGATTTATATTCTTATCTATAGTCATTGAGGGAGTTTCCTCATTAGATACCCACTATATCAATAAAATCACAGGCTAAGTTAAAAGCAGGAAACAGAGTGTACCTCTAGCACATTACGCTTCCTTGAAAACAAAACACAGCAAAACCACAGAGAATGAACTTCAGAATTTTTTACGTGACGCTGGAATGGTTCTGGAAGACAAGTTAGACCTTTAGATAGAGGTGATATGTTGGGAAGGAGTGGGAAACACTGTGTGGTGCACTACTGATTCCAGAACCAGAGAACCTAGGCTCAGATCTCACCACTACTATTTACTCCCTACCCTTACTTCTGCTTTTCTACAAGTCACTCAACCTCAGTGGGCTACAAATTTCTCTTCTCTAAAATGAGGTGGTTAAATCAGATGGCTTCTGAGATTCTTCCCCACTCTGGATCTATAGTTTTATGATGTTCTTCTCTGCTCTGAATAAATTTCTTCAGAAGCACTCATCTCTCCCCCATTCTTCTCTCAACTTATCAGAGTAGTCTTTGGGATATAGAGTTAGAAAAAGCCTGTAAGACAGAAGAAAAAGCACAGTGTATATATGTGCAGGCTATATTTAGTATACAATGTTACCATTTGTTTTTTTTTAATTAAGTTTAATTGTTAGTTACTACTCTAGAATATTTTATTATAATTAATATGCTCATTTTCTATACTTGATCCCTGGAGCAGTGTTGCAAGAAGAATAATTTTTAAAAATCGAAGAAATTCATTAAACAAATAATTGAAGTCTATAAACTACTTAATTAAAATGATAGCTAACATAACAGCTCTGGGTAAAATGGTACTGAAACATACACTCACGCACATTCACACATGTAAATGACAGCCTCGGGTTGCCACTCCATCAGTTTAAAAATATAGGCTTGGCACAAAGCCCAGGAGGTCGTCAAAGAGGGATTTGATAGATCAAGACAGGCAAGGGATTTCAGTCTCAGACCCTCCACTGAATACGTCCTCCCTCCAGTTGCCCCAAATCTAAATTGGGTAACCACTAGCAGAGGCATATGGTGAATTTCATCTGTCACAAGAGTACACAAAGAGAGAACTTAGTCTCTAAAGGAAGATGTTTGTAGTACCTGCGGGTGCTGTTCAACAATTCATTCAGGCACAACAGTTGATCAGCAAAAAATCTTATGTCTTATTTAAGTGAACACGTACTTTAGTTATTCCATTTCTATACGGTTTTTCGCTTAAAAATCTCAGTGGAGTTAAATATACCTTGAAATATGAAGTATTCTGACTATAAACTCTTTAATGAGTCAATAGTGAGGCTTAGTCTTCCCTGTCTACCTTGAATGTTAAAATATTTTCCCCAAGGCTAAGCATCTATCTCAAGCATCCCTTACTATACACAGGGTAACGGTCATTTATTTACCTAAACTCTTCTTTTTTTGTAAACAGTATTTTATTTTTTTCCAATTACATGTGAAGATAATTTTCAACACTCATTTTTATAAAATTTTGAGTTCCAAATTTTTCTCCATCCTTCCTTTCCTTCCCTCCTCTCCAAGACTGCAAGCAATCTGATATAGATTATACATGTGCAAACATGTTAAACATATTTCCACATTAATCATGTTGTGAAAGAAGAAACAGAACAAAAGGGGAAAACCACGAACCCCTCCCCCCCAAAATAAAAATAGTATGCTTCAATCTGAATTCAGACTCCCTAATTCTTTTTCTGGATGGTGATAGCATTTTCCATCATGTATCTAAGTTCTTTTTGAACCAATTCAGTTTTTTTTTTTTCCATCAGTCTTCTCTGAAGCTCCTTTTCAGTAGAATTAATGGGTCACCTGTTAGAAGTACAGATGGATGAAACCTTGTCTTCTCATGTTAAAAGTACCAGTAGTCATTTCTCCCCTCTGGAATCTTTCATTAAGTTCAGTCACTGTGTGTGAATTTCCAGAAGATTGCATTCCAGTTCTGGAGGCTAGTTACTGACATCTTAGCTGTAACTATCTTTGATCTGTTTTTCCTCTTTTTAAAAAGAATGTCTTTTCTCTCCTTCCACTCATTCTTTTTTCCTTCTTCTTGTTTGATTTTAGGAACCTCAATTTGTTCCAATATGGCAGTTTTATTGGCCAGTAGCCATCTCAATCCTGGAAACAGTTCTCATAGCTCTATTTGGTAAAAAGAAGATTTTGTTTCTCCATACTCTACCCTCTAAAGAAATTTTTCTGTGTACAAGATCAGCCAACATGTATTAATTAAGCACCATATCAGGGACTGTATTAGATGCTGAGCATATAAAGAAAAAACTGAAGCAGTGTCTTTTCTTAAAGAGATTATATTATGTGAGGGGAAACAAGATATAACTTTTCAAGTATATATGAAATCCATATATAAACTAATAAATAAAATAATAACAATAATATATAAAATAAATGTAAGGTAATTTCAATGGAAGGGTGAAGAAGTACTAACAGTGGGAGGCAGAGGGAATGTAAAAGGCCTTAGTGGGATGAGGTGCTTGAACTGAACTTGATTTTTCTCATATTTTTTGTAATAATATAAGCATTATCTTAACTAAATTCATTCAACTCCTGGGTATATATCTGTACGCTAATGATAACAGACCTTTATGAAGCAAATCACTTTGCACATATTATCTCACTTGACCCTAACCTCAGCGCCAGGAGGGAAATATTACGGTAATTATTTATTACTTATGATTATAGTAATTTAACTGGTAAAGAAACTGAGGTTCAAAGATGTTGTAGATAACTTGTGCAAAGGTGCAGAGCTAGTAAAATGTTGGAGATGGGGTTTAAACAAGCCAAGAATTCTACGCAGTTGGCCCCACTAGCTCTTCTATGTCTACATGTATCCACAAAGACGCTCATATATATTTATTCATTTTGCACCTTCCCAACTTAAGGCACAGATATATAGTATAACAAAAAATATGTATAGTCAAGTTTTCTGCCAGTTCTGTTTTAGGAAATATATTTCTATTTCACTGTTTAAGTTTTCTTGGAAACAGCGGGGGGAAAAATGTGTCACCTGTTCCCTGAGGACAAACATTTTTAATATCCCAATTTTTATTTACCCTCACAATAGGGGAAGCCACAAAATAGGTGTGTCTGAACATTTATCAGCTCCAATTATTTTGTCTTCCTCAGTAGTACTTTGGTTTCATGGGAATCTCTGTGGAAGTTATAAGATACTTCCCTTGAGTTGTTAGTTCTGCAACAAACTGTATTAGGAACTAACCTAAAGGCATATCACAGTAAGCACTTGGTGTTTCATAACTGGAACACTAATACTCTTCCAACTAATAGTTCTTTTCTCTTGAAATAGTTCTTTTCTCTTTCGAAGACTCAAGAAACTTTGTTATCTCCATTTCTTCTCCTCTACTCCTGCCACTGAGGAAAATGTTGACTTTCTCTTCTCCAATGTCAAAGCCTCTCTATATACCCCTGATCCCATCCTCTTCTGCCTCTTCTGGTAGATTGCCCCCATTTTTTCCTTCCATCTATTGGTTCCTTCCTTGTTACCTATAAACATGCCCAAGCCTCCCTCTTCCTTTAAAAACCATCCTCTCAAAGTAGCGTCTTATATTTCTCTTTCCTTTCAGAACCAAATTCTGGAAAAAGCATTCCCTTCTCATAATGTCTACTTCCTTGCCTTAAATTCTCATTTCAATCCCTTGCAATATGGTTTTCGGTGTCATTACTCACTGAAATTGATCACTCCACAGTTACCAGTGAGTACTTCATTGCCTGATTCTTTCAGTTGTTTTTTTTTTAAATCTTCATCCTTATTAAGCTTTCTACAACATATGACAATGTCGACCACCCTCTCTTTATGGATACTCTTTACACTCTGAATTTTCATTCCACTCTTCTCAGTGCTGCTCCTCCCTGTATGATTCACTTTTGTCAGTCTCCTTCACTGATGCCACCATCCATGTTCTGTCCCAGATTTATAAATCTACTGCAGAGCTTTGTCCTGGGATCCCTTGTATTTTTTCTCTTTCTCAATGAACTCATGAGTTCTGTTGAGTTCAATAATCATAACTATATAGGTAATCCCACATTTATAGATCTATCCCTAGTCTCTCCTGAGCTCTAGTGCCATATCCCCATCTTACTATTAGATATTCTACACAGGTTATGTATGCTCAAACAGAATTTATTTTCTTTCCTGTTAAACCCATCATTCTTTGAATCTCCCTTATTTATGAAGAGGATAGTACCATGCTCCTACTCTCCCAGATTTATATCCTCAGTGGTATCCTAGTCTCCCCACTACCTCTCAACTCATTTATCCAATCAGTTGCTAAATCGTGTTGACACACACATACACATACACACACATGCACACATATATCTATTCATATACACATCTATGTATTCTCATCTGACCTTTTTCATAGTCACCACCCTATTTCATGCCCTCATCACTTCTTACCTGGAATATTGAAATTGCTTTCTAATTGCTTTTTCTGAAGCAGAGGTCTAGCCATGTGATTTTCCTGCTCAGTAAACTTGAGGACCAAATACAAATTTTCTGTTTGATATTTAAAGGCCTCTACAGTCTGGTTTTAGCCAATATTCTCAGCTTTATAATACATTACCCTCACTTCACGCACTCAAGAGTCTAGCCAAACTACCTTTCTTACCTATTTGCCATGTTACTTTATCAAGGATAGTGAGCTTATAGTGGTATATAATTTTAGTCACCTGGTCATATCTTTCTAGTTCTCTAGTAGATGCTAAATTTGTACAATCAGTAGAGATATGACATGCAGTTTCTATTTTATTGAATAATAACTTGACTATCAACTGTCCTAAGAATATCTATCACTATTCTTTATCCTTTTTAACAAGAAAATGTTTATCTTTTTATAGGTATCTGGGGATGATGACTCCTGTGTGACTCAGCAATTTCTTCCATAGTTATCATCATCATTCTCATGTTCAATGACAGAGAGAAATACTATGACCTTTTTTTGTGAGTTTCTCACATATTTGAGAAAAGGAGGTACTAATTCAGGGTAAAGGAATCCCTCTACAGACTCAACCAAAAGTCAAAAGGGAGCAAGTTGTGAGGAAAGAGGAATTCATACATGGCAGAGAAGACAAACTTTGGTCAAGTGCTAATTTGCTAATTGTTCACATGAGTGCTAATGAAACAAGTGATAAATTTCCCTACTTCTTTAGCTAAAAAGATCAAGTCTGAAGTTCTTTTAAAAGCAAGGCATGTTTAATATGCTAAATCAGCTCACAGACTACTTTCTGGGTTAAAGAAGAGTCTCAAAGCTTCACCTAGAAACACCTTCTTGAAATAGAAGATGCAAAATATATCTGTGAGAAATGTTTACATTTCCTAGAAAAATTACCACTCTGGGGGAAAATAATAAATGAACTTCTGGAAAGAAAAATCATTGTGGATTTCAGGGTTTTATCCTTGGATCATGTAACAAGGGAAAAAAATCTAAATATTATGTGTGTGTGTGTGAGTGTATGTGTGTGAAGTGCTTGTGTGCACATACATGGGGGTGAGGGGAATTATGGGATGGAATTCATCCCTGCTGGCAAAACAGAAATAACTTGAGCTAATTATATCAACCTAAAAAAAGTAAATGAAAAACTAATGAGAACAGTGAATAATCATAACCATGAAAATAGCTTCCCTTCTTTGCTGTTGAAATATTGTACTCTTTGATGGAACATCGACTCATGGAGACTTGGTTTGGACATCCCCTGGCCAAAAAGAAATTCTAGAAATCAATAAAACTGATTGTGTGTAGTAAGATGACTTGAATTATCTCTCTAAAGTTTTGGGTACAAAGAAGTCATAGTTTTTGTAATCAAAGTGATTAATTTTCACTTTTGCTCTTTAATTCATTACACTGTTATTTTGAAAGAGTTTTTCTTCCTAGTTCACTAGTATTCATGGCATGACCTTTGAGAGCCCTTATTGCCAGAATACAAAGCTAGATTTTGCCTGCCTTTGTAGTTATATATTCAAAGAGAAATGGATAATTGAGGCAATCATCTATATAGTCTACCTAACAATACCACATAAGCTTCAATCATCTGCAAGCCTCAGATCTGGTTAATTTTTTTTTCGCTTGCCATGTATAGACCCATAAAGTTTGCAAAATAACTTCCTCACAATATCCCTATGAGAGGAAGCAGGTAGTGTGACCATTTGCACCTCCATTTATGGATGAAGAAACTAAAGTGGCTTGACCAGATCTGCTAGATACCACTAGAAGTGAGACCTGAACACAGTTCTGATTCTAAGTTCATAAAATTATGCAAATCTGGCAATCAATCTTTAAAGTGGAGATAATAATAGTACCTACCTCAGAAGGTTGTTAAGATGACCAAATGAAATAAAGCATAAAAAGTGCTACATCGTCATCCCCATCGTCATCATTACTGTTAAGTTTCACACAAAGTGCTTATATTATCTCAAGCATAGGTAGGAAAGGCTTTAGGGAAAAAGGAACAGAGCAGAGCTCTTTCCTATTGTCAATAAGAATGATGTCAAGGATCTGTAAAAACAGTGTTGAGCTCAATTGTCTCTGACCATCAAATTTCTAGACACAATATTCAAAATGTTTCTGGTTCCTGAAAATAGAAGGACCAGGTTTAGCCACAGTGGTTTCTGAATTTTCTGGGGCTATACTTTGAGACAAAAAAAAAAAGCCTCCTTGTTGACATGATTCAGAAAAGAACATATCTACCTTGACAATTGGATATGTTGTCTAATTCTTTTAGATAAAAGTAACTATAAAGGTACAAATAAACAAGTCCATGAAACTTGTGATTGCCTCCTACATATCCATCAGTAACTCCTATCTAGGTGACTGCATCCTTTTTTCTGATATATTTCGCTCTGATCTCATAAATGGAGACAAGAAGAAATCAAGATTTAAACTAGCAACATATTACTTTTCTTGACCAGCCCTTCTGCATTAGATCTTGCTTATGCATCCAGTGCAACATTTATAATCCACTATATGCTAATAGAGCAGCTAGATAGCACTGTGGATAGAGCACTGGGCTTGAAATCATGAAGGCTCAACTTAACGAGTTCAAATCCTAGATTGTGACCATGAGTAAGTCACTTTACCTTGTTTGTTTCAGTTCCTTTTCTGTAAAAAAAATGAGCAAAAGGAAATGGCAAATCACTCCAGCATCTTTCATGAGAAAACTCTAAATGGGATCATGAAGATTCAGATACAACTGAAATGACCAACCAATACCAAGAAGGTTTGGGAGATAGGGAGAATCTATGTGGCACAGCAGATAGAGTGCTGGATCCAGGAAGATTCAAGTTCAAATTCGACTTCAGATACTTACTAGCTGTGTGACCCTGGACAAGTCACTTAACCCTATTTGCCTCAGTTTCATCATCTGTAACATGAGCTAGAAAAGGAAATGGCAAGCCACTCCAATGTCTTTGTCAAGAAAAGCCAAAAGAAAAGTGCCATGAAGAGTCAGACACAACTGAAAATAACTAAACAGCAACAACGTGTTGGATATTCAGAAGGAAGTATCCTGTGCTTGGCTTTAAAAAGGGCTTAACAAAGGAATTATACAAGTTAGTCAATTCTGAAAGTAAAATAATAATAATGTTTATTTTACCCCACATTCCTGGGAGTAGCAGGGGCAACAGAGGCATGTCCTTACATAACAGGGTATAATCAATGTTTCCTTGCATTGGTCCTTAGATGATGGTAGGAAGATGGAGGACATGATTTATAGTTTGCAAAGTGACTTCCTCAAGAATATCTCTATGAAAGGAAGGAAGTAGTTTGACCATCATCAGCCCCATTTCATAGATGAGGAATTTTATATTTTTAGAAGTCACACTCAGGACTTAGGCATTGGTCCAATAAACTTTTGCAACTTCTCCCAGAATCAGTAATAGTCCTATGACTTCTGAATCAGTGGTCACTCAATTTGAACATCTATATAGACTGATAAGGGGACACCAGGGAGTTCCAAGATGATCCCATCAGTTTGTTTATTCCAGATTGGAATATAGTTGCTAAATCTACCCCATCTTCTCAGTGATTATCTGGGAGCTGACAGACTTCTGTCCTTGAGCTCTACCTGTCTCAATGGGACAACATCACCCATTGCCTACAATACCCATAGGCATGGATTCATGTCTCCTTTGAAATATGATTCATTAAAATGAATGTCCTTCATAATGGCAGGAAACAAACACACATACTGGAATTCTCTCCTGGACTTCAGAAATTCCCCCTGAGTATCATCCCCCCAAAATAGGCCTAATTCAGACCTAGAAGTTTTAGGATTTACAGGCTGGGTGCTCCCTTGAGCAAGGAAACAGCTCCCTTACTTATCCGATTATTCACCACCTATAGGAATCATCATGCCATAAAGGCACAAGAATTCTGAAGTTAGTGTCTCATTCTACTTGCAACATGGGAGCTGGAACTCAGGATTTTGTGCAAAGTACAACTCAGGAAGGTAGATATTTCCTCTGGTCTTTGGAGGGGGCCTCTGACATTGGTTAAACACCTGTAGGCCATCACAGAGTATGGATAGTGCATCACAATTACCCACCTGAGAAAGAAACATCAACTTTGTTTTTGATGCTCCCTTTACAATTCCCTCATATTCCAACCATTACTCTCAGTTGCATGTGGGTTACATCATTTCCTCACTCACTCCCACATTGATCCTTACTGCTTCTCATTTCAAGAGGATAGAGGTAATTTTGAAGAGCAGGGTGTGAGACAAATATTAGGGCAATTTAACAAAATGAAAGAGGAACATGTGTCCCTATACAGAGATGTGAAGTCTTACTCAGGAATTTAGACCAATTAGAGAGGTTACAAGAAAGATGGAAATTTCTAGGCTGGTAGACTTTAGAAAGAGGGTGGAGATGTTACCAAGCAAGAGAAAGGAGTGTGATATAGCCTAAAAATCTTGGGACCTTGAGAAAATCACCCCACCTCTCTGGGCCTCCCTAGTAAATGTAGTGAATCAGCTTACTTCTAATATATGATCCTGAAAAAGCAGGGCAAAGTTCGTTACTCTTCCTCCAGTGTTCCTGAAGGCTTCCATAAGGCTTACTAAAACTTGAAGATAATTTGCATAACAAGAGTGCCAGATGCCAGGAGCATGATGGGAGTTGAAGCAGCAAATGAAAAGTGCTGCATGTTTTTTATCCCCTACAATGGAAAAACTCAGAGAGAATTTCAGAGTATGGGGGTTGGGATGGGAGTACAGCATGCCACCTGCGTCTTGTCCCTGATTCATCTAAGAGTCAAGAATTGTTCTATGAAATAAGGCTAATAGGGAGGGTTTTGAGAGGATAGTGACTCTTTCTTGCATCAGTCAGATGTGATGTAGACCATTTTAAACAAAGGAGATAAAAATGAGTTGATTAGTCTCAAAGGCACGTTGGTCCAGGACAGACTCACAAAAAAAAAAAAAGAAGTGATCACCATCCTGTACCCCTCCCCTAAAAAGTCACTAGAGCAGCAGACGATTGCTCCAGCAGATGGCAGTAGTGGCTCAATGGAGAAGCCAAAGTAAATAAATAGCCGTAGACACTTAATGGAGGAGCAATGGGTGGCACCTTCAGAGGCAGAAACAGTATCTACAGAGATGGAGAGGACATGGAAATGGGTGGCTGTGGGAGCAGGACAGAGTAGTGACAAGGGTAAGGGGAGCTTCAAAGCTAAGACAAGCTATAGGAGGTGGAAACTAGAAATATCAGGGTATTTCAGCCTCAATGCAAACCTTTCCCATTTAGGAGAGTGAGTTTTCTGAGAAATGTTTCCTTATCCACTACTATCTGTGGAAGAGTATGTATGACTCTTCACATACAAGTGCTCTTTGATTTTCCCTTATTATTTACTATGTTATTCTATCTCAATTAAGTACTTTGCTATTTGATTTATGGCATTCTGCCCAGTCACTTGATAGGCAAAGCATTGAATGGGAGCTTGAAACATGTTTGCATTATTGTGATAATTCAAATGATCACCACATTAAGTCTGGGATAGCTTTAGAATCTAAAGCTGAAGGTGATCAGTACTACAGGAGGAAAGTATTTTGCCAACCTCAAATCAGTATATGAATGAGAGATGGGAGTTGTTATAATTTATATCATTATCTCTTATTCCAGGGAATATTTGTTCCTGCATTTCTTGCATCTGGGCTAACACTCTTCCATTTGAATTGTCTTAGGTCAACTGGCAGGATAAGGTACCAGACACTGAGGTTCTTACACAAACTAATCTGCCAAGTATCCAAACTCTGCTGCAACATACAATTGCCAAAAAGACTATTTTATGGAGAACTCACACAGGGCAAGTGATCATATGGTAGGTAGAAGAAGTGATACAAGAACATTCTCAAGATCTCTCTCAAGAACTTTTAAATCAATTGTGTGACATGGGACACACTAGCACAGAATGGCATGCCCACATCAGGGAAGGTGCTGTGCTCTATGAGCAAAGCAGAATTGAAACAGCTCAAAGGAAAGGCCAGATGAGCAAATTTAGAGTATCCACCCAAAATGTTCACATGGACTGATCTGTGGTAGAGCATTCTGAGCTGGTACTGGTCTGATCAGCCACAGTCTGACACATTTAAATTTAAGTTTATCACAGTGATGCCATTTTGGTCCTTTTCAAGAATGAAGGACAACAGAAATCCGATTTGATTAACAAGTAGACCTCATGACCTGGGACACCAAGTCCAGCATATATTATCTGTATAAATCCATTGTTGGTAAACATTTAAGCAACGTGATTAAAATCCAATACACCTTGATTAAATGCCTAGTACAACCAAAGTACGATACTAGTTCATGAGGCAGAATTAAATTTGACCCCTTCCTTCAGGGAGTTTAAAACTTAGTAACATATACACAAAATAATAATCATGAGTAATATCTGACTTTGTCAAATCACTTTAAGGCCTGCAAAGCACTTTGCACATATTATTTCATTACTCTTAGTAACAACCCTGTGAGTTAGATATTATAATCATTACCATTTTATAGAATAGAAAATTAAAGGCAAGAGAGTTGAATGACTGCTCCAGGGTTATACATCAAGTAAATATCTGAGGAGGGATTTGAATTCAGGTCTTCCTGACTCCAAGTTCAACATTCTATCCATTATACCATACTACTCTCGTGTGCGTGTGTGTGTGTATGCGTGTTTATGTATGTGTATAAAGATAGATAATCAAATAGAATATGATAAGTACATAAAGAATACTAAGTACTTTGAGTTCTGACTGTACTCAACTTTGCTAAAATAGAAAATAATTCAACAAAGATAAGAGATTAGTCATATGTCAAGCAGAATGTACTTTCAGTGCTTTGAGATCCTCAGATAAAAGAAACTTTAGAAATGCAGTTTTTTAACTATTAATCTAAAACAAGAAACATTCAGAATACTCCAGAATATAAGCTTTCATTATTAACAATTTATATTCTCAGTGTTAAGAAGGTAAAAGAATAAATCAGATCTTAAATCTTTATATTTGTCAAAATAATTCTGGGTAAGAGGACATCAGGAAAGAGGAGCCCAGATCTCCCACATATATTAAAACAAAGATCTGAAAAGGTACTAGATCAAATAGTGATTAGGAAACTCAAAAAGAAACAACAGTAAGCACCTTCAGATAACCTAAGACTACATAAAACAACAAACCTAGGAAATGAGAGAAGAATCCCTTGAGAATGTCCCACACAGATTCAGGTAAACAATCAAGAAGGCTTAGTGCTCTGAGGCTCTTCCAGCAGACTGACTGTCCTGCTTCAAGGAAGATAGTAATTCATGGCACTCTGACTGGCATGCTTCAGAAGAACTAGAAAGTCTCAGTGTTTTTTACTGGAAGTCCCTAGAAAAGCTGAAGTTTCAAGTACTTTGACCCCAAGATAAGCCAGGATGTCTGAAACTTCCAAGCCCTATAAGCACAAATACACACTGGGAGGTGGAAGTCAGTGCTAGGAGATGAGAAAGTTGAGGTCAGGAACAAACAGATCCTGACTATCTCATTTGAGCATGGCAATGGGAACAATTTAGCCATGCCATGGTTACAAGAAAGAAACTGAGGACAAAGAGATAAACAAAAAAGCCCACGCTAAACACAATGAAGAAATTTCATCAGTCAAGAGCTGTCCATGAATGCCCTAAAAATGAGAGTAACTTCTCAACAACTACGAGCAGATCCTAAATGGGAAAGGAAGAACTGGCCACAAAGACTCCAAGTATAACTGGTAGAAATAAAATGAGATATAAAATGAAACAGAAATTTTGGAGGGAAAAATTGGTAGGAGAATAAGTAGCCTCGAACAGAAGGAAGAACAACTTACCTCAGTAGTGGACTCCTTGAAAAATTAAAATGGAGCAAACAGAAGTCAATGGTTTAGGAGAAAATAAGACATATTAGTATAAAAGCAAAAGGTTGAAAAATGGAAGAAAATATAAGGTATGCATGACCAAAAATAATTTACCCAAAGAATAGGTTAAGGAAAAATCACTTTAAAATCATCATAATCTCTGAAAAATATGACCAAACTCTGCCTTAAAAGGATACTACATTTCAACTAATCATGACACAAAGTAAATTCTTAGAAACTTTGCCAACAAACTGACAACTTCAGTGAAATGGTTTGACAACAATGCAAAATACCCAGGTTAATAGAACAATAAGAAGAGGCTTTAAATAACCTAATATATGATCAAGAAGTTGAACAAGTCATAAAGGAATTCTCAAAGGTAAAATCATTTACAAGTGAATTATCAAAGAAAATGAAATTCCAACATTACATACACTGTTTTAAAAATAGGAAACAAGAAATCCTGCCATGTTCCTTCTATTATACCAATATGGTCTGATAAGCAGGCCATGAAGAGATTTTTTTTTAAAGGGGGAAAAGAAGTTATTTGTACCAAAATATTTATAGCAGATCTTTTTGTGATGGCTAAGAATTGTATATTGAGGGGATGCCATCAATTGGGGAACTGCTAAAGAAGCTATGGAATATGATTGTATTGGAATATTATTATTCTATAAGAAATGATGAGCAAGATGATTTCAGAAAGACATGAACTGATATACAGCATCTGGAGAACATTGTACAGAGTAACGACAATATTATATGGTGAAGAACTGTGAATGGCTTGGCTATTCTTAGCAATACAATGATACAAGACAATCCCAAAAGACTCATGATAAAAAATCCTCTTCACCTCCAGAGAGAGAAGTAATATTGTCTGAATACAAATTAAAGCATACTATTTTTCATTTTCTTTCCTTCCTTCCTTCTTCCTTTCTTTCTTCCTTTCTTTCTGAGTATTCTTGCAAAAAAAAAAAAAAAGACTAATGCAAATGTTTTAGATGATTGTACATGTATAACCTGTATCAGATTGCTTACAGTCTCAGTGAGGGGGGAGAGGAAGGAAGAAAGGAAAGAATTTGTAATGTAAAACTTAAAATAAAACAAATGTTAAAAAAAATGTTTTTACATGTTATTGAGGAAAATAAAATTTTATTTTTCAAAAAAGAAATAAAGAGATCTCTACTTATTATACTAAATTTTATTTATTTAAAACTTAGAGCCAGAATTATCTGTAATGAGGAAATGCTAAATGGTGTTACTATAGGATAAAGGATAAGGCAAAGATTTCCATTATCACCACTATCATTTGAAATTGTTCTATCAATACTAACTATAGCAATAAGAGAAAAGAAATTGAGAGAGCACAGGCAAAGGATAAATAAAATTATTACTTCACAAAGTTGTAAAAAAAAAAAAGTCAATCATCAGAATAGCTTAGAAGCACAACACATAGAAGTTAATAAATGTAGTAGTACAGTGATTGATAAACTCAAGGACTCCAAGTACCAGGGTAAGGATGCACTTTCTAAAACAACTTCTAAGAAAGTTGTTTGGAAATCACTCTGGCATAAATGTTGTTTAGAACCACATCTAACACCAGATACCAAAAAGAAGCTCCAAATAGGTATATGATTGTAATATAAAAGATCACATCAAAAATAAAATGCTCAAATTGATAGGTCTTTCAACAAGCAAATCAATGCAATTAAAATGAAAAAGGAAACTGTTAACTGGGGCAGGGAGAAGAATCTTCACATCAAATTTTTCTGATAAATGTCTGAAATTCAAGATATATAGGAAACTAGTTCAGGTAAATTGAAACAAGAGTTTTTTCCCAATATGGCAATTTTCAAAAGGAGAACTGTAAACTATTAACAGTCATTTAAAATGTTCTAAATGACTAATAAAAAGAGAAATTCATATTTTTAAAAAATTCTGATATTCTACCTCATACTCATCAGAGTAGCAATAGTAACAAAAAAATGAGAATTGTTAGAGGGACTTTGGGAATACAGGAATAAACATACATTGTTGGTCAAACTGAATTGCTCCAATCATTCAGGAAAAAAATTGGAAACTATAGGCAAAAAGCTCCTACACTATGCTGAACCTTTTATCAGGAAATACTACTACTTCAACCTATAAATATGCCAAAGGAGGAGAGAAATAATCTTATAAAAATTAACAGAATTTTTTTGGGTAACAGAGCCAGAAATCAAGATGGTGCTGATAAATTTGGGAGCAGTTAAACAAAATATGATTTGTTAATTTATTAGAATATATCTTAGGAGATTAAATGACTAAAAGAACGGATGCAGATTGATGAATAGTAAGGTGAGTAGAATCAGGGGAATAATTTATACAACAACTTCTGTGTGGTAAAAAAAAATTCTATGTATCTGCTTATCTATCTGTGCATGTAGATGGATAGATGGTGAATAGATATATACATAGAACTGAAAGGGGTAAAAACTCTGGTTGATGTAATAACCATACTATGACTCAAAAATACTGATGATGCATCATACTGATCAAACTTTTTTTAAAAAAAAGTTGATGAATTTGAGGTGCAGAATTAAACATCTTCTTTTGGATATGGCCAATGTTTAGATTATTTTGTTTTATTTGAACATGTGTAACAAGTGAGGGCTTCAGGTTGGTGGAGGGCAAGGGGTTCCCAGCAGAAAAGTTGGCAAGTGATAATTACTACTGATGGTGATGACAAAAAAATGAAGAAAAAAGGTCAGTGGGCATTGATGATTTTTTTATGTGCACAGAATAGAAATGAAAACATTTCAGAAGATCAAACAAATAGAATAGCTTTGAACCAATTTGGTGTATGCTTATAAAAAAAAGACAATCTGTATCTAAAACAGATATGTGGTTTAATACATAATCATTTGTTTCTCCTCTTTCTTTTCTATACTGATAAAATTTGTTAAAAAATTTTACCAGTCCATAAGAACAAAAAATTAAAATAAGAATCCTTGGGAAAAAAACACAGAAAACACAAAATGCATTGGTGATCAGGATTTATGTGTGTGTGTGTGTGTATATATATATATATATATATATATATGAGTTAATTTGCACAGATGGAATTTTGTGAATAAATGTTGTAATAAATGCAGTCATAGACAATAATACTAAAAGTAGAGTCTAGCAAAGACTTTTATCTACAGAATTCTGTCTTTAAAGTCTTTATTTTGCTTTAAAATATTATGGGCTGGTGATTATGAGGGTCTCAGGAAAAAGATTGTGAAGGTAAGAACTGAAACATGATGGTAAGGAAGGTAGAGTTATACAAACGCTTCTATTCAATTAATTTGATTGTATATTACTATGAACCAAGTGCATGACAAGACTTGACTGATGAAATAAAATGGTATAATGGAACTGAGAGGAAAGAACAGTGTATAATTGAACTAGTTCCTGAAGGGATTAATATTGTAAAGGGTTGTAAGAGCAGAGGAGATAGTCTGGGAAAGGATTAAAGAATGGAAGCATTTGGAGATCTTGGTGAGGAAAAAGAATTAGGTTTAGATATAATTAATCATAGGAAAAGATCATGATTAAAGAACTTTTAGAGTTCTTGACAAAGCAGTAAGAGTACTTGTGGTCAACCACACAGTCAAGGCTATCACCACTCTGTGGGTAGCTGAGGTGGAATAGAAGAATAAACAATGGAAAATGAATAGATTGAGGAAGTTGGGACTTGAAGTTCCCTAACAGGCACACAGAAATTAGGGTAAAGAGTGAGACTGGAAGCCAGGAGCTGAATTCATTGAGAAAGAAGGAAGAATTTCTTGAAAATAGAAGATCATAGTAAACAAGATGGAGTAGTAAATTTGACAGAAAGAACCACAAATGAACCACAAAGGAATGGAGGCTGCTGAATGACAGTGGTAGACAGAGATTATGAAATTAGCAAAAGGGGATTCTAAATGGAAAGTATAACCAATGTGGGAAATAAAGACTAAGGATGCAGTGTTATTTACAGGGAACCAGTTCTTAATAATTGCCAGAAGATGGAAGGGGCAGGAAAGGAAGAAGTCTACAATGACAGTAAATTTGTTAATTATAGACCAGGAGCTCTACAGGTCACAGGGAAAGGAAAGGAAGATTTGAAGAGGAAGACTGGGGCTGGAGGAAAGAGGATGTTTCCAGTGAATGGGAGTAATCTGGAGCCATACTTTTATGTAGGCTAGGCAAATAAAGAGACAAGACTATTTTCCTTTGGAAGTCTTGCCTTAAATTCATGTCAAAAAAGGAACAAAGGAAAACTTAAGGCAAAGTTCATGAGACAGGATTATATACTAGCAGAAAGGGGAGAGAGACAGAGAGACAGAGACAGACACAGAGAGAGAGAGAGAGAGAGAGAGAGAGAGAGAGAGAGAGAGAGAGAGAGAAGGGAAGGAAGGAAAGGGAGAAGGAAGTCAGGCAGTCAGGCAGAGATTAAGAGACAGGGAGAATAACAAAAGGGCATATGAAGTATCTCTGAGAAAAGACTGAAAATGTATTTGTTATAAGCAAAACAAGCCAAAGAACCATAGCACTTTTTTTTTGCATTACAACAGAATTTGATGAAGCAGACTTAACTCTAACTTAATATTAATCAACTAAATTTACCTATAAAATGTAAATAAATGACAGAATAGAATAAAAACAGAATCCTACAATTTGCAAGATACAAGTACATGTAAAATATCATGAGTTAAAACTTTATATCTGGAAAATAATTATTTATGCTTCAGATAAATCCAAAAAAAAGGCATTATTATGATTTGGGTCAAGATAAGAATAAAAATAGTTACTGTCAACAAAAACAAAGAGGGGGAAATATAGCTAAAAGTGTGTTTCATTAAACAATATCAATATACAAACTGATTGGTATAGCCTCTAGAAATTTAAAGGGAAATTTAACTGAAATGTAAAACACACCAAAAACCTCAACAGTAATTACAATAACTTCAGATAACTTTACTATTCCTCTCTCAGATGTTAAAGATACAACAGAAAGATAAATGGAAGAAAATATAAATCCAAACAGAATCTTTGGAAAACTAGGTTTGATGACCATGTGGTTTTTGAATGGAATATTTAAAAGTATACATACTTTTCAGTATCAGTGGTATGTTTACAAAATTTGATCATGTTTTCAGGCATAAAGAATAAATGCAAAAAGGAAGACATATTACATATTTCATAGTCAATAGTGAAAAAATAGTGTTTTACTTAGAAAATGCAAACAAAAGCTACATACCTAAGTGTAGATTTAACAATATTGGAAAAATGACAAAACCAAGCTGAGAATCATAGAAATATTATTTATGCATTTGCTTATTTGTTTGTAGCCCCAGTATTTACCACAGCCCCTGGCATGTGGTAAATGTTTGCTAACTGAAAACAAATAATAATTATTAAATAACAAAATTTGTTAGATGAAACTAGAGTAGTCAATAGAGGACAATTTATATCATATAAAATATTTTAAAAAGAAAGGTAAGAGGACAAATAAATTGAATAAGCAATTTTTAAAAATAAGAATAATCAAAAATAAGAAATTTGATAACTAAAGGAGAAATAAATAAAATTTAAAGGCTATTGAACTGATACATAATACATAGTAATTTTTAAAGGCCAATAAAACCGATATATAATTAGCTAAATAACATCAGACTATCAAATCAAATGTGAGAATCGCAATAAATAAAAATGAAGGAAAATTACCAGAAGTTGTTACACTCAGTTTTGTGCAACCAAAACTGAAAATTTTAATGAAATAGAAGTAAAAAATATCAAATAAATAATTTACACAACCCAGATTCATAAAGATAAATTGAATGAGACATAGACTTCCATGAGGTAAAAAAAAATCTACTGTCTAAACTGATTCACAAAGAGATTGTATTCAGTCCAACAATTTAATACTACCCCTTCTTTCTCAGCAAATGGCATGCTTCCTATATACTTGCCCAAAAAGCCTAAATCCCTAATGCTGTAATGCATTTCCCTTGATCATGACATCAAATCAAGCTACTATTCTTTTTCTGTATTCTCCAATCCCTAAAGAGTGGTCTGCATTTGGTACTTCTGATTCCTCACCAGTCCCAAACTGGTTTTTATCCCCAATGCCCTCTCAATTACTAGATCCAGTGATCTTTTCCTTATCCTCACTTTTTCCCCTTTCTGTAGGATTTTACAGTCTTGATCACTCTCTCCTTCTTGCTATGTTGTCCTCCCTTGGCTTCAAAACCATACTCTTTTATGGTTTTCTTTACAGATTTATCTTCCTTCTGCTACCTCAGCATGGATGTTGTTTCTCAAGGCTTGTTCTTTTCCTTTCCCTCTACAATTTCTTTGTTATTTCACCCACTTTCTTGACTTCAGTTATCTTATGTAGATGACAGATGAATCTCTCAAGTCCTGCTTTTTCCATTCTTATTTCTACTAATGATAACAACTTCCTTCAAGTTATGCAAGCTTAAAAACTCAGTTACCTTTGATTCTTATATTTACTTTGACCCTACATCAAATACCAATTCCTACTAACTCTACTTTAGCCATATGTCTCCTCTTCTTCTTACCTTATACAATGGTCATATGACCATCATCCTACTTTAGACTCTTATCCCTATATGTCATGGATTATTACAATAGCCACTAGAAGAATAACCAATTCTTCCATCTAAACTATTATTTAATCCCAAGTCCTCTGACTCCAAATCTAACCCATTTTTTGCCATTCCTTAATGCCATCACTATTTCATCTTCCTTAGTTCAAATCTGGCCTCAAATACTTAGTAGCTATATCACCCTGGGCAAGTCACTTAACCCTGTTTACCTTAATTTCCTCACCTGTAAAATAAACTTAAAAAAGAAATGACAAATTGTTCCAGTGTCTCTGCCAAGAAAACCCCAAAAAGGAGTCACAATGAGTCAAACACAACTGAAAAGACTAAACATCTTCCAGTCAAACTGGGCTAAAAACTATTTACCAATTTGACCTCTCCAACCTCTAAACATCACACAAGTTATCCCCCATACCTGAATTGTAGTTCTCATCACCTCTGCCTGCTGAAATTCTCTTTCTCCCAGGCATAGCACATGTGCTATCTCATCCACAAAGCCTCCCCACACCTGAAGGTCACTTCTGATTCCTCAAATTTTCTTTTTTCACTTTGTCTCACTGTCTCCTTTGCCCTTATGGCAGCCTATCTTGTATCATCATTACATGTGACATAATTAGATTGTAAGCTCCTTGAGAATAGGCACTTTGTTGTATTTTATCCTTTTATCCCTTGGCTATATATAGTAAATACTATTTGATGGTTTCATTTATTTTTTAATATTGCATTGACACATAAACAGTTCCAGATTTTCAGAACCCAGTGCAACTTCCAAGTTTCCTCATTGTTCCTGACTGGACACACATTAACAAAGCAGAAAGCTAGAGGTTTAGGCATTCCATTTACACATTTCTAAATGTTCGCCTTAACTCTAAAATTAAAAAAAAAAAAGGGTCAGTGTGGAAGAATTTTAAAAATAGGAAACGCTTTGTATAATCCGCCAAATGAAGCATTCATGTGGGTCCTCAGAGGCTATTGCTAAATCCAAGCAATTGGAGATCATTTGAAATGTAAATAAGCCTTTACTTGATAGTGCCTGCAAGCGTCAGGGTATTACCTTTTTATCACAGGTAACTATGATCCCTAGATAAAATAATTATCTATTATTTTATATAGTAGATCTAAAATAATAGCAATTATTTGTTATTATTTTAGCAAATATTGGAGGCTAGTATATGTAATCAGATCAAAGCTTTAAACTCTGAAAAAAAAGACATAAAAGGACTATTTATACAGATCGAAGCATTAAAAGTAAGAAACAATCTGGAGACTATCATTCTAGGCTATCTGAATATTCAGGTATTCCTAAAACCAGAGTCCCTATACATGGATAAAAGCAAATACCAGATGCTTAGGATACAAGTCCAGTATTTAGTTCCATCTTTTTCACTCCAAATGACGTCAGTAAATGAAACAAAAGATAAAATGGTGGGGTTTTCTGTGATGTTTGAGCAAAGAGTGATATTGCTTGCTTGGTTGGGATTGTTTCTGATTCATTTCACATGTGGTTTTCATTGATGTCTCAACTAACTATTCTTAATTGTCTTTACCCAGAGTATAGTCATTGCAAAATAACAATTCATCACCATCTCTCATTAAATCTGTTGGCAAGGTCTGTTATGAGATAGAACATTAAGCAAAAAAAAAAAAAATGGTACACTTACTTATTTGTTGTATTACTTCTAAAAAACTCCATGAATACAGACAGTCGTAGGAAAATGAAAACAGTGATCAAATCCAGAGCAGATCCAATCCTCCAGAAAATGCTTCTGGTCTAGAACCTAAGATGAAAAGAAAAATAGCTCAAATATGAGAAATGCCAACATATTTAATGAGATCCTAGAAATTCTGTTTTATATAATGTAATATTTTATTTTAAGAAAAAATCTAAGTGTGGTTTGTTGTGATTTTTCAATGACCATTCAAGGCCCTTTGCAACCCGAACCTCTGTTATCTTTTCCACTTTGTCTCACATTTCTCCCCAACATATTGCTACACTCTAGTCAAATTGGTTTACTTGCTGTTTTTAGTACATGCCTGGTGATTTGCTTCCTCTGTGCCTCTGATCAAGCTAGTGATTCCACCTCAAATGTTCCCTTTTTCCCCTTTCTTTTTTCTTCACTCCCTTTCTCTAACTCTATCACTATCCATAACTATGAAATTCTATGAATCATTCATGTTCCGATTCAAATGTCATCTTTTCCAAGAACTTTTCTCTGATGCTTCCTCTCTACCTGCTCCATTCCCCAACTTCAAGAATAAAGCTATTGAGCCCATGAGGTCGGCTCGATTCCAATACACACTTATACACACCAAGATACTACTATGTACCTTTCTTTTACATTTATTAACTTTGTTCCAAATTATAATTGCTGTACATATATAGTATGTTTCTGAATGTGTTGTAGCCTATCTACTAGATTTAAGCTCCATAAACTATACCATAAAGATCTTTGACTCTTCCTGGGATAGAAATAATATTATCTCTATACCATGGGGACTGCGTTAGCTTTTCCTAAGACACCATGAATACAAGTTAGGTTTGGGTTTGGGGTTTATTTTTATTTGCTTTTCCCTTAAAAGGCATTTAAACTCTCCTCAAGATGTGATTAGCTCAAGGGCCTAAGCCTAAAGCTCGGGATATTGATTTGACTTTCTGGTTTCCTAAAAGTTTAATAATGCAAGCCTGCTCATTTAAAATCAGGTTCAACAGATTGGCAAATATCCCAATACCCTGTGGATCACCACATCATGCCCTGCTGATCAGACCTTTTTCTATATGGAGACAAAACAAGGGCTTGGGGGGAAGATGACTCTACCAAGTAAAGTTAATCCACCCAAAATATCCATGCTTGGGGCAGACATCTCCCAATTCACTGACAGATTTGATGCTTTTCAGGTACTCTTAGCTGAGCTGGTTTTATTGGTGGATGGCTATTATACATACAACAGCTTCTTAGAGCCACAAGAGAGAGTTGGGTCAAAGAGGAATACCAAAGGTCAATGAGCAGCCCTGAAAATGGATTAGCAAGCCTCTCACAGCAGAGGGGCTAGTCCTCCCTGAATATCCCATATACCCTTTGGACAAAAATAAATGCTGCCATAAAGGAAATACCTTATGATTGTCTACGAGAATCAGATATACCTTCCTGCCAATGTATAACACAACAAACTAGTTCCAAATTTCAGATTCTAGGAGTCACTCAATCAAGTGATACTTAAATCCAGTGTTGAAGGACTCCTGAGAAAATGTGGAGAGCGGAGTTCTCTCTCTCTTTACCTCTTAGATTAGGTGAGAGCCCTGTGAACTTCAAAAAGCTGGCATATCTGAGGTACTCACCATCTTTGGCAGTACCAGAGCCAGTGTCAGTGTCCTTCGGAGCAGTAGTGGTGACAGTAGCATCTACACTTGGAGCACATACGCATGTGCATATACATATACACACACATACATATACATATAAACCAAGGAAAGACATTTTCAGAGAGTGTGAACCCTAAGAGAGAAAGAAGTTCAGGCTATGGACTCTAGAACACAGCTACACATAAGGGAGACTTCTTGAGGACTCCAGGAAGGGGAAAATGAACTCACAGTGACCAAGAACTATGTTACTTTTTTTTTTGTAATGTGTGTTCTCTGCATGGACTTTGCATTTTATTATAAATTTGAGTGTACAATTGTAAAGGAAAATTTATATGGAAGGGGAGAGTGTGCCTCTGTTTAGAGGATTTATTTCTATAACCATCCTTGCTATGCCTGCTTAGTAAATACTGTTTCTAAAAGCTATTTAGGTCATGCTGCTAATCAATGGAAAGTATAATGGTGGGGGCTTATGTACAACAGTATTAGAAACCACAATAATTTTAAAGGTTACCCGTAGAACTTTCAAGAACTATTATGATAAGCAACTTCTTGGGAACCCAGCCCACTTTATGAGTAGAAGTATGGAGGTATCCCAGGAGGAGATATTGCATGTGTATGGATACAAGGGTGTAGGAAGTATTTACCCAAGCTCCATGCTATATGCTTGATGAAAATCCTTTCTATGTTATGACTAAGTACACTTTCTTTTGTTAATTTTTGAATAGCTTATGAGCGTTACAGATAGTAGGGGCTTGATAAATGCTTGCTAAATGGTTATGCAAGTGTCTGACACATAAGTGCTTAATAGATTATTTTTTCTTTATTTATAATTGAACTTTCTTTTTAGAAATCACAGATTCAGATTTAAAATTAACTCCCATGGACAACTGGTGTAACCATTATATTAAAAAGAATTCCCTGTACACCATACCATTGTCATCCAAATTTTCCTTGAAAATCCATGAAGAAGCGATACACAATATCCTCTGTGGCACTCTATTCTACCTTTAGATATACGTAAAAGTTTTCCTTAAATAAAGCCTAATTTTGTGACTTTCACCCTTTGCCCCTATTTCTGCCTTCGGGAGCCAAAAAGAAAAAGTTTAGTTTTTCCTCCTAACAGCCCTTCCAATTCTCTATGACAGCTTAAATACCCTCTAAAGAATAGTCTTATTAAACAGGAAATTTCATGTACTTGCATCAATACAGAGTCCCCTAGACTTAACATCCTAAATTTCATATTCCTCTAGGCCCAATGTTTGAACGTTGGCATACTCTATCTTCAGCCTATACACACACACGTATATGTATATATTGTGTATATATACATATACTAATATAAATACATATAATTGCTCTAGAATTTAGTTGACTAATTTCTGCCCATGGAGCTTATGCTGTGGCCTATTTGTGAGTGAAATCTAATGCATCTTCTAAATTTAACCTTACACATTCCCCAACAGAAAAAAATATCATGAGAGTCAAATCTTACTTTCTCCTCATACGTCCCTCTAAATAAAAAGGATATATATAAATATATAGTTTAGACATAGATATATGGTTGTCATTATATGTAATATAGAGGTCTGATAAAAATTGAGCAAGATCTAGTATCTAAATCTGGTAAGAACCCTGAGCACATTTATGCCTTCCACCATCATCTCTAATTATTAATCACAATTGATTTTTCAACCTTTATTTCATCAAAACCTGGGGGAAACAATCATGTATTTGAATTTATACAAACATATTTAATTTTAGAGGTAGCTATGAGCAAATAGAGTGCTGGACTAAAAGCCAGAAAGATGGAAGTTCAAATCTTACTCTTGCGATTTACTAGCTATGAGACCTTGGGCAAGTCATAAATCCTTTCTGAGTCTCAGGAAACACTCTAAAACTCTAAGTTTGGGGACAGTTAGGAAGGAGGGAATCCTTATGCTCAGAAAACCACAAATCTTTGACATGTTGACCATATTTGAATTCTACCTAATTTTCACTTCTTACCATGGCCTGAGGCTCAGTCAGTGTTTTCACATAATATCATTTCCTAACAATATTGTCTGAAAAATAAGCATTCTTAATGACAAAACTCTAAGGAGATTTCATATTGACTAATTTGCTTGAGCTACGACAAAGGAGGGATATGAAAACAAATGTGTTGTTTGCTAGTTTAAGATGCAAGGATAATCAGTAAGCTGGCAAAGATGACAAAAGATGGAAATCGTGTTGGAAGGAATACAAAAAGGCATGCACTCTTGATAGAGCTGTATATTGGTCCAATCATTCTGGAAAACAGTTTTCAATTATGCTTTTTTAGAAAAGCAAGTACTTTTCCCTGAATGATTCTTTGACTCAGAGATCCAACTGCTGGCTATATATTCTAAGTAACTCAGATACAGAAAGAAAGATTCAATAAATACCAAAATACTCATAGCAGTACATTTTGTGGTAGCAAAATACTAAAAACAAAATAGTTGCCCAAATAAATTACAGTACAAGGATGCAATAGAATATTATGGTACTATGAGAAACAAAGAATATGGAGAATTCAGAGGACCACAAGAAGACATTATACTACTGTAGACTGAAGTAATCAGAAACATAAAAAATATTTACACTATAATTATAATAATATATTTTTAAAATACTGAACAATGCATAATTATAATGACTGAGCTTGATCCTGAATATTAAAAAGATGTATTGTTCTTTATGAAATTGAAGGCGCGGTGATGGGTATGAAACATTGTCTACAATATTAGATGCATTAACTAAATCAGTTTGTTTTCCTCAACCATTTTTTTTCTTTTTTCTTCTTTGTTATAAGGATAGACATTGGGCAGAGGAGAAGACTAGAATTTTTTTAAAGTTAAACAACAAAATGTCAGCAATTTTTTTAAAAATCTATTTGAAGATATTGCTCCTATTACATATGATTTATGTAAAAAATTTTGAGTTGTAAATAAATATTGATTCTTCTAGATGTGGTTAACAAGCATATATTAAGTGCCTACTATATGCCAGTGAATATTTTAAAAACTGGAGATATAAAGAAAGGCAAAAGACAGTCCCTAAACTCAAGGATCTCAGAGTCTAATGTAATATAAAGTGCAGTCACGGTATGGGTGAGATAAAATGGAAATGATCAACAGAGAGAAGGTACTAGCATTAAGGGAAATGAAATTTTAGCTGAGACTTGAAAGAAGGCAAAGAAGACAAGAGGCACAGATGAAGAGAGAGAATAATTCCAGGCATGGGGGAATGACCAGTGGAAACACTTGAAGAATAACAAGGAGACCAGTGACATTGAGTGGCAGAATACTTTAGGGAAGAGGTGGTGGAGAGTTGTCAGGTAGAAAAAAGATGAAAAGGTGGGAAGGGGCTAGCTTATCAAAAGCTTTAAAAATCAAAAAAATGATTTTATATTTGATCCTAGAGGTAATAGATAGCCACTAGAATTGAATAGAGAGATGACATGGTTATTTGTACTTTCAGAAGATCACTCTGATAGCTGAGAGGAAGATGGAATAAAATGGGGAGGAGTTGGTGTAGAAAGGACAAGTAGCAGGATATTGTAATTTTCTAGCCAGAGATGATGAAGACCTCCACCAAGACTGTTGTGGCAGTGTCAGAAAAGAGAAGGGAGGCATACATGAGAGATGTTAGGAAGGAAGAAATGATAAGACTTGCAACAGATTGGATATGGGGAGGTGATCTAAGTGCTATCTATACATACCTACCCACTTCATGAGTTGAGGATGACACCTAGGTTGTGAGCTTAAGAGACTGAGAATATGATGATATCCTTAAGAGTAATAGGGAAATTAGGAAGATGGGAAGGCTTGGAGGTAAAAATAAAGGATTCAGTTTTGAACATGTTGGGTTTAAGAGGTCCACAAGATATCCAGTTATAGAGATGTCCAGCAAGGAGTTAGAAACATTAGACTTGGTGTCCGAAGACATTGGGGCTAGTCAAATCTGAAAAGAGGTGATTGCAAATATGTTATTAGTAATATCAAGTAAAAAAAGCATTTATTAAGTGTCCATTATTTGTCAGGCATTGTGCTAAGCACCATTGAGCCCCACAATATGATTACCTGGGAAAGAGAAAACAGGGAATGACAGTGGTGTGTTCATCCTTTCTTTCAACTTTGTTTCTGCCTGTAGTTGAAGAAACTTAAAACTTCATTTAAATTTCTATTATCAGCTGGATTCTGTAAATTTATTAAATCTTTTTCTTTGTTTCTGAATACAGTTTTAAAAAGTACTTGCTAAAGACTGATTATCAGTTAACTCAGCCATAGTATGTAAAATAAAACAAATTCAAGAGAGGAGGTATTCAGAGAGGCTCCTTCAGAAGACTGTGGAAGACTGTTCTCTGGAAGTGTGGGAGATAATCATACACCCACAATCTTGTGTTTCAAAACACCTAAGATGAAAAATCATCATGAATTCATGCCAACGAAGCTCCAAAGAGCATGGTATTTTCCTACCTTACCAGGAAAGTTGTAGGGACATGTATTTGATTTCTTAAAGAGTGAGAAAGAAGAAAATCCCCTAAAGAGAATGGAGCTAGATTCCAAGACATAAGATATGAGGAATTAAATATAAAGCTTTCATTTTTTTAAATGTGTAATGGTTTTTCAAAGAAAAGGAGCATGTCCAAAAACAATTCAATTAAGCAAGCATTAATCAAAAGTATGATATGAGTAAACCACTTGATTGGTCACTGAAAATACAGTAATAAATATAGCACAAGCTAGTCTTGTGAACCTTAAAACCTAAAGGGTGAAAAGCAAGAGCACAAACTATCATACTCGGGAATCCAGATCAGCTATATAGTTTCTGGGAGACATTGGACAATTCACATAACTTCCTGGGACTCAGTTTTCCCATCAACAAAATGAGTGGGGGTTGAAGTAGTTAATCTCTTTTGCTTCTAAATCCTATGACCCTATGATCCTAAAAAGCTATTATACTGATGGACTTTTAAGACACAAACCCAGAAAAAAAGAGAATGATTCCAAAATGTCTACAAACAAAACCTCAGAGAAAAACAAAGCTTGGACACAAAGTCAATTAGAATTCCTGGAAGAGATAAAGCAAGAGTTTATAAAAGATTTTAAATACTTTTTTAATAAGTAAACTGAAAGATCTAGAGGAAAAATTGAAAAGAAATAAGAACAGTGGAAAAAAATTGAAAGGAAATTAACAACTTAGTATGAAAGATACAAAACCTTACCCAAGCATCAGACTCTTAGAAATTAGAATGGACCAAACAGATATCAATGACTTTATGAGACAAGAAATATTAAAAACAAAACCAAAAGACTGAAAAAATAGAAAACTTCTCTCATAACAAATCTAAAAAATCTAAAAAATTATCATTTATGGATACTTAGATTAACTAAAACCCATGACCAAAAAAAAGAGGAGTTTAGGCATTATTTTTTGAGAAATTTTTAAAAGGAGAACTTCCTAGATCTTTTAGATCTAGAAAGGAAAACAGATAAATAGAGAGTCCATTGGCCATCTCCTGAAAGAAATCCCAAAATGAAAACTCCTAAGAATATCACAGCCAAAATATAAAGCTTCCAGGTCACAGAAAATATACTGTAAGCAGCCTGAAAAAAAGAAAAGAATTCAAGTTCTGAGGATCCTGCAGTCAGGATCACATGAAATTTAACAGCCACTACTATAAGTAAATACAGTTCTTTAAATATTATATTCCAAAATGCAGAATATATTATAACAATGATGAGGATGATGATGATGGCTAGCTTTCATACATCACTTTAAGGTTTATGAAGAACTTTACAGATATTATGTCATTTACTCCTCACAACTGGGATCAAAGTAGGGGAAGTAGGTGCATTATTATCCCCATTTTATAGATGAGGAAACTGAAATGAGAGTCTTTCTCAGACTCACAAAGCCAGTAAGTGTCTCAAGCTAAATTTGAACTCAGAACTTCCCCAATACAGGTCCCCAATACTATCTGATGTACCACCTAGCTGCTTCTCTAAGGATATAGGCTTACACTAACATTAACTTACTCCACAAAATTGAGTATTACAATACAGGGGAACAACTTAAACTTTAATGAAATAGAGAGTAATTTGTAGAGAGACAGGGAGAAATGAAAATATCTAACAGCTCTGATGGCTGTGACTACAGATGCAAGGTGTAGGGCCAGTAGCACTCAGACCAGGATATCCAAGGGGCACTCTGATCAGAGATTCTCCAGAGAGCTTTGAAGACTATGTGACTCTGAACCTAAACAATCTGGAGACCCTGAAACTTTCTACTACTCTGAGAACAGACACACTAGAGGAAGTATAGGCAAGTGTTAAGAATCCAGGAAAGGGAATTCCCAAATAAATGTAGCCTGACTACTCCATCCAAGAGTTTAGGATAAGGCTGAGCATAGTCCAATAATTAAGTGCTAAATCAAAAACTAATGGGGCAGCTAGATGGTGCAGTGGATAGAGCACCAGTGCAGGAGTCAGGAGGATCTCAGTTCACATCTCACCTCAGACACTTGACACTCACTAGCTATGTGACCTTGGGTAAGTCACTTAACCTCAGTTCCCTCATCCTGGATCATCTCCAGTCATCCTGATGAATATCTGGTCACTGCATTCAGATGGCTCTGGAGGAGAAGTGAGGCTGGTGACCTGCACAGCCCTCATTCACTCAAAACGAAGTCAAGTGCATGTCATTATTTCTTTGTTGGCATGGTCTGCTTCCGCAACAAAGGATGAACACACCCAGCCAAATCAAAAACTGATACTGGATGTGAGTAAACAGAAGATACCAAATATTATAAAGAAATAGGCATTTAGAGATATCTAAGACCCAAACCCAGAATAAAAGTAACTCTACAACTAAAAACCGATATTCAGAGTAAAGAAAAATGTCTTGGCTACCAGAACCATAGGAATACTTGAAAGAAATGAAGCAAGAGTTAAAAACTGGAATTAAAGGGAAACAAAAATTCTAGAGTAAAGAATTGGAAGGTTAATAAAGAGTTTATAATCAAAGGTTAAAACATTAACCAGATAACAGCATCCCTAAAAATTAGAATCAGTGACTAATTGAGAGAATAATAAATATCAAAATAATAAAGATATAATGCATGTTATCTCATTTTTTAAAAACTGACCAAGAAAATAGGTCAATGAGAGATGAATTAAGAATCATTGTACTTCCTCAAAATCATGACCAAAAAAAGAATAAAAATATTTTTTTTTAAAAAAAGCTTGGATGCCATATTTTAAGAAATTTTTTTTTTAAATGCAAACTGCCCAGGCCTAGTCAACATAGACAAACTCAACTCCTGTGGGCAGAGTCAAGAGGAAAGAGAGAAAAGGTAGGTACTTGCCTGAACCCTCCCCAAAATCTTTCCAAATAACTTCAAATAATGCTTCAGGAAGAATTCTGAAGCAACAAAACACACAAAAGGACAGGGTGAAACAACTTTCCAGCACAAGAAAACTTAGAAGATTGACAGGAAAGATGTGTTACACCAGGGTGAAGGTAGAGCACTATCCAGTGTAGCTTGTACCAGCTCAGACCAGGCACCACTGAACAAGGAGCAGCCTTGGGAGTCACTGAATCAGTAGCAGTAGCTTTTGCTTCCAGAGCTCTCAGCCCATTGATAGTAAGGAGATTGAACAACTGGTCAGAAGGAAATTACATGGGTCTCTTTGTTGTCACTAGGGTAGGACTCTATTGCTTTGCCCATACTCAGATCTGGGTCATGATCCAGAGTAGCAATCCCAGAACAAGGAGGAGAACTAGTGTAGCAGAGCTTGTGGCCATAGTGGAGGGGGACCCTCATCACAGTTCCAGGGCAGAAAAGAATGCTTGTTGTCACTCACAGACTGGAGCACAGGGCAGGAGAGTACTAAACACACATTTCCTTAGATCATAAAATCTTGGAAGAACTGAAAATTTACAACTCCCCAGAAGTATCTCTGAAAACAGCTGCACAAAATCCATGAAGCTTGGGACTGTCTGCCCTCCACCCTGGAAGTAAAGCCTCACTTTAGTAAAGAGTCAAAAGTCAAGAAATAAACTGGGAAAATGAGCAAACAAAAAAATTCTGAATGTAGAAAGTTACTACAGTGACAAGGGAGATCAAAGCACACACACATACACACACAGAAAACAATGAAGTCAAAACTCATACATCCAAAGTCTCAAAGAAAAAATGAATTGGTCTCAGGCCATGGAATAGCTCAAAAAAGAATTGAAAAATCAAGTAAGAAAGGTGGAGAAAAGAATCAGAAGATAAATGAAACTGATGCAAGAATATCTTGAAAAAAGAATCAACAGCTTGGCAAAGGAGGCGCAAAAAAGTACTGAAGAAAATAACACTTTAAAAATAGGCCAAATGGTACAAAGAGGTACAAAAATCCAATGAGGAGAAGAATGCTTTGAAAAGAAGAATTGGCCAAACAGAAACAGCTATACAAAAATTCACTGAAGAAAAGAACTCCCTAAAAAGCAGAATTGGCCAAATGGAAAAGAAGGTATAAAAGCTCATCAAATAAAATAAGTCCTTAAAAACTAGAATTGAGCAAATAAAAGCTAATGATTTTATGAAACATTAAGAAACAATAAAACAGGACCAAAAGAATAAAAAAAAAAACAGAAGACAATGTGAAGTATCTCATTGGAAAAACAACTGACCTGGAAAAAAAGATCCAGGAAAGATAAAAAAAAAATTATTGGACTATCTAAAAGCAATGATCAGAAATAGAACCTAGACATCATCTTTCCAGAAACTGTGAAGAAAAACTGCCTTGATATACTTGAACCAACAGGCAAAACAGAAATGGAAAGAAATGCATCCAGTCCCTCCTGAAAGAGATCCCCAAATGAAGATTCCTGAGAATATTATAGTCAAATTCCAGAGCTCCCAAATCAAGGAAAACGTATTGCTAGGAGCCAGAGAGAAATAATTCAAGTATTGTGGAGCCACAGTCAGGATAACACAAGATTTGACAGCTTCTACATTAAAGAGTCAGAGGGTTTGGGATATGATAGTGAGGAGGGCAAAGCCTCCAGGATTACAATCAAGAATCACTTGCCCAGCAAAACTAAGTATAATCCTTCAGGGGAAGGGAATAGAATATTCAATGAAATTGAAGTTTTTCAAGCATTTCTGATGAAAAGACTAGCACTGAATAGAAAAATTGACTTTAAAATACAAGACTCAAGAGAAGCATAAAAAGATAAGAAAGGGAAATGATAAGATACTTCATAATGATAAACTTTACATTCCTACATGAGAAGATGATATGAGTAACTCATAAGAACTTTCTCAATATTAGGTCGCTTAGAAGGAGTATATGTAGACAGAAGGTACAGGTGTGAGTTCCATATGATGGAATGATATCTAAAAAAATAAAATTAAGGGATGAGAAAGAGGAATACACTGGGAGAAATGGAAAGGAAGAGATGGGGTAAATTAACTCACAGAAAAGAAACAAGAAAAATTTTTAAAGTGGAGAGAAAAGATGAAGGAGGTAGTGGGGAATGCTTGAATCCTACTCTCATTGGAAGCAGCTCAAAGAAGAAATAACATATATACTCAATTGAATATAGAAATCTATCTTGCCCTGCAGGAAAGTATAAAGAGAAAGAGATGGGAGCAGTGGGGATAGAAGGAAAGGTAGATTGGGGGAGGTGGCAGTTAGAAGCAAAACACTTTTGAGGAGGGACAGGATGAAAGGAGAGAACAGAATAAATGGGGGGAAATAGGCTGGAGGGAAATATATTTAACAAACATAACTGTGAAAAAAATTTGAAGAAAGTTTCTCTAATAAAGGTCATATTTTTCAAATATACAGAGAACTGTCAAATTTATAAAAATATGAGCCATTCCCTAACTGATAAATGATAAAAAGATATGAACAGTCAGTTTTCAGATTAAGTAATCAAAGTTATGTACAGTCATATAAAAAATATTCTAAATCATTATTGGAGAAATGCAAATTAAAACAATTCTGAGGTACTACCCTATAAGTATTAGATTAGATTCTGAGGTACTACTTCTCACCCTAAGAGGACAGAAAAAGAAAATGAAAAATGTTGGAGGGGATGTGGGAAAATTGAGACACTAATGCACCACTGGTGGGGTTGTGAACTGATTCAACCAATATGTAGAGCAATTTGGAACTATACTCAAAGGACTATATAATACCATGCATACACTTTGACCCAGGAATACTGCAGCTAAGTCCAAATCCCAAAAGGAATTAACAAAAAAAGGAAAAGGACCTACTTACATAAAGATTTTTACAATAACTTTGTTCTGGTGACAGAGAATTGGAAATTGAGGAGATGACCATCAACTGGGGAATGACTACACAAGTTGTGGCATATGATTGTAATGGGATACTATTGTACATAAATGATCAGCAGAATGCTCTCAGAAAAACCTGGAAAGACTTAAAAAACATTATATAAAGTGCAATGAGTAGGACCAGGTGAACATTATACACAGTCACAGCAATATTGTAAAATGATCAGTTGTGAATGATTTAGCTATTCTCAGCAATACAATGATCCAAGACAATGCTGACGTGCTTACCATAAAAAATCTGTTCTCAAAGAAAGAACTGATGGAGACTAAATACAGATTGAAGCACATTTTTTTCACTTTTCTTGTTTTTTTTTTTTAATTCGGTTTTCTTTCATAACATGACTAATATGGAAATATGTTTTACGTGTATATGTACATGTATAACCTATATCAAATCACTTGCCTTTTCTTTTTTTAATTTCTTTTTTTTAATTATTTTTTAATGTTTAACAATCACTGCCATACAATTGAGATTTTATCTCCCCTCACCTACCCCCCACAACCCCCCTCCCTCCCCACGACTGCATACAATTCTGTATAGGTTCTACATATACTTTCCTATTGAGTATATTTTCACTATAGTCATGCTATGTAGTCAGACTAAAATAAATTAAAGAAATCATATAACAAATCAAAACATGATACACAAAAACATACACATACACAAACATAATCTGCTACATTTTGCGAATGACTTCCATATTTCTTTCTCTGAGTGTGGAAGGCAATTTGCCTTAGAGAACCACCACTGGGTTGTTTTTTTTTTAAGAAGTTCTTGCATTATTACAAAATTCCAAGTCTACCAGAAAAAACTCTCGCACACTGTGGTCATTGCTGTGCACAAAGTTCTCCTGGTTCTGCTCCTTTCACTCAGCATCAGGTGATATAAGTCCTTCCAGGCCTCTCTGAAGTCTTCTTGTTCATCATTTCTTATGGCACAATAGTACTCCATTACATTCATATACCATAATTTATTCAGCCATTCCCCAATTGATGGACATCCCCTTGATTTCCAGTTTTTGGCAACTACAAAGAGTGCTGCTATAAATATTTTTGTACATGTGGCACCCTTTCCCATTTCACTTGCCTTTTCAATGCGATGGGGAGGGGAGGGTAGAAGGGAGAGAATTTTGAATGTAATTGTAAAAATGAATGTTAAAAAATTTTTTACACGTAATTGAGGAAAAGTAAAATACCAAAAAAGAAAGAAAGAGGAAAAGAAAAAGTCATTTCCTAGAGGAAATCTTAAAACAAAAACATTCAGGAATATCATGGTCCAAATGCAGATAAAAAAAAATATCACAAGCAGAAAGAAAGGAATCAAATAATCAAGTACAAGCATCCAGTCAGGATGACAAAGATGTGGCAACTACTAGTATGAGGGAGAAGAAATCTTACAGTATTTCAAATAGCAAAAGATAAAACCATAATCAATAATAATTTATCATACAAAATAAGAATAATTCTACATGGAAAAGGAAGACTATTAAGCATTCCTGATGACAATACCAGAGCTAAATAGAAATATAAAAGAAACTAGCAAAGAATCAAGAGAAATCTATATAAGTAAGCTTATTTGATCATTTGTTTGAGGCTTGAGTATGATAACTTGCATATCTTCTAATGAGAGACAAGGAAAAAGCGTTTCTTCTCATCCATAATATCGTTAAGGGTCATATAGTAAGTTATATAAAACAAACAGGGTTTAGGGCTGGTTTCATATATCAAGGACAGGGAAATAGACATCATATAAACCTTACTCTTATGTGAACTGGACAAATGAGAGCTGAACACACACAGGAATGCTTACAGACTCACAGAGTTTAGTGTAGAAATATAATTCAACAAGGAAACAGGCAGGGACAAAGAGGGGGAAAGTGATTTTAGATAGGGTAGTGTTAGGGAGATCACAAGGAAAACAAACCAGTTTCAGAGGATGAATTATAAAAGACAAACAGAAGAAAGAATCAAAGCATAAAAGATCAGTCTTTGGTCTCTGAATGAAGGGAAGAGAGAAGGGAAAGTAGAGTGAAAATAGATTAATTAGAGATCACTAGTATTCATCACAATCCAGCTTCACCACATTCTTCTTTGTAGGGAGGATTGAAGGGACAGGAGACAAAGAAAGGAAATAGTTTAAGAGGGCATAATGGAGGAAAATACACTACCACAATAGGAATGCATAAGTGAAATAAACTCATTGTCAAACATAGAAAGTTAACAAAATGGACTAGAAAGCAGAATCCAAGACTATTTGTTTATAGAATTTTTATTATGTTTCAGGTGAACTCAAAAACATGAGGAAGTAGTAATTGAAGTCTCAGATAAGACAATAGTAAAAGTAGATATAATTAAAGAAAATAAATAGGATAAGTACATTGTGCTTAAAGGGGTCATAGAAATAATATCAATATTTAATAAACATGCACAGAATGATAGAGCATCTAAGTATATTAAGAAAAATTAATTTAATTACAGGAAAAAAATATTAAAACTTGCTGGGAAATCAATGTGCCCCTTTCAGATATAAACAAATCTAATCAAAAAAAGAGAAAGAGAAACAAGGAAGAAATTTAGAATGTAAACAATATTTTAGAAAAGTCAATTATTATAAATCTCTTGTGATTGCTAAATGGAAATGGAAAGAAAATACATGTATACAAACCATATATAGAGGTAGATATAGATACATAGATATATCAAATGTACAACAGTGTATGTGTATATATTTATATATATGAAAATATAGAAGCATGTGTATATATTGCACATGTGTACATACATGTACACATAAATAGACTGTCCCAAAAGTTGTAGTGCATGGTGCATTATTAAGT
Organism: Notamacropus eugenii; assembly: GCF_028372415.1. NCBI lineage: Eukaryota > Metazoa > Chordata > Mammalia > Diprotodontia > Macropodidae > Notamacropus > Notamacropus eugenii. The sequence continues at coordinate 371,333,366 of NC_092872.1, read as the reverse complement.
GTATTAAAGCTTGTTTTTGTGTGCATGTATACAAATATCTTTGAATGCATATGTGTATATACATGTATGTATGTATAAATGTGGGAGAGGGAGAGGGAAAGAGAGAGACAAAGACAAAGATAGAGACAGAGAGAACCTTTACAAAACCTGACTTTGTTCTAGGGTATAAAAATGCACAAAAGCAGAAAAATTAAATATTTTTTTACTGATCCACATTGCAATAAAAATTATAATCATTAAAGGACCACTTTTTAAAAGAATCAAATTTAAAAACAGACTAATTTAGCAAAAGAAAAAAATAGTCTATGTCATGTCCCTTCTTGGTCATCTTTAGGGACTCCCTTTTACCAGCAGTAGTTCATAAAAAAAAAAAAAAACAAAACCCTCTTTTGAGTATTTAAAAGTCTTCACAGCCTGGCCCTTCCCTACCCTTCCAGGCTTCTTTCACTTTCCTTTTCTTCACCCTTTCTACTATCAAGTCATTCCCTGGCCCCTTGGTGTTCCTAAAACAACATTCCATCTCTGCCTTTGCACTGGCTCTCTCCCTTCCCCTCCATGTCTTAGTTTAGTCCTTCATGATTCAGCTCAAATCCTACCTTCTGTAGGAGGCCTTTCCTGGTTCCCTCATTAATTGTGCTCTCCTTTCTGAGATCACCTTCTCTACCTTCTGAAAATATCATGTATGCCATATTGATATACACATTATCTTCTCTCTGACAACTTAAACTTCTTGAAGTCAGAAACTACTTTTCCCTTTCACACAGTACAGTGCTTCACATAAAATAAATGTCTAATAAACATTTGTTGACTTAACTCTACAGCCAAAAAGTATAGAACACCCTCCATCTCAAAAAAACAAAACTACAGGTGACTCAAAGGGCTAACAGAAAGACGCATGGTGAATTTGAATGATATGTCCTATGGGAAGATTCATGGTGGGTTTGAATAAGATGCATTCTACTTATGATATGTCATGAACAACATCATTAAGGTTCTATATTACCAGTGGGTTAGTTATTTCATGAGAAACAGGAATGACAATTTGGAAGCCTCAGAGGATGGCCTGGAGGGCATCAAGGGGATCTTTTATCAAAAGAAATGGATAAGAACCACACAGGATGCTAAGGCACACAGCTAGATTGTGATATGAAGTGGTAGTTGGAACACCTGCATGTCACAGTAAATCAAATATATCATTTTAAATATATATAATATGTATATATATAAATGAAATTATGAATATATGTGCTTATATATACACATTTGTATGAATGTAGATATGCATATTACCTTCTCTTTTTTAACCTATGTGTTGTCTTTGTGGATTGTGGCACAACATTATTCCTCATTCTTCGATGACCAGCTTGCCCCTTTTCCAGAGGACAGATAGCAAGAAGCCAATAAATATGATTGTTACATATACATCTATGTATGTGTAATTTGGGCTGAACTTGCAATTTCATTGGTTTCAGAGACTCCCTCATTTTTACTGACAACAACCTGGTTTGCACCCTTACTCTCTGGTCTTTGAAAGGTTATATCACTTAATTAGGGGCACATAATCAACATGTTTCAAACGTGGTTCTTCCTGACATTCAAGGTCAGTTATCTATGCACTATAGCATATCTGAAAAAATCTAGAATTTCACAAGTGATTCTCAGTTTAAATGATTAGGACTTGGACTACAATATGACTACCCCTATTTTATGGAAATGTATGCATACTAGGGGAAGGAAAAAAAGGTCCGCTTTTAAGTGCAGACACTGAGTCAATCATCCCAGAGATGACATTACCCAAGGTTCTTTATATTTATTTCCATACTTTTAAGGGAAATTCTCCAGACCAAACTTCCATACTTGGTTATCTGTGGATTAGGCTTCTATATACATTTAACATCCTTTCTTTTATATCTTCAGTGCTTGGCACAGTATCTGGCACATAATAGGCACTCAATAAATGCTTCTTAACTATCTCCTTATTTCTGTGTTCAACAATCAATATCAGATAATTTGGGAACGTTCAACCCTGCTCCCCAAACTATTGGTTAAACTGCAAGGAGCAACACCAATGGGTCAAACCACTATAAGCGATTTTATTTCATTAATCTCTATCAGTCTTTCCTATTAGAATACAAAGTCTAATGTCCTTAGAGATAGCAAAAACTCCTGTGTTACTCAGACTTGGGAAGAAAATTTTTAGATCGACAAATCATTTAATCAACCTCCACAGGGAGGCTACAAATTTGGTTGATTTCTTAATTTGATACTTCTGATAAATTAAAATGGCTTGCTTTTTAATCTTTATTCTTCATTATCAATTGACATCTATTGTCTACACATAATAAAAGACTGATTGTTTTTCGTTGGTTCATCAGAGCCAAGTTGTAACATCTCATCATTATGATGAGATCTATAGATATGCTAGTTAGAGATTCCATTCCTGAACCTATGAGAAAAAGTTTAAAATACTCTCAGGTTATGAGTTTTGGAACAAAGAAGTAGATACATTCGGTTCTCTCCTTACTTTACCATTGTGTTTTTGAGCCACGTTGCTTAGATTTGGAATGTGTGAAGAAATCAAAAGCTTAGCTACTGTTAAGCTAAGATTACATGATAATGAGATGCTAATGTGGCAGGAACATTCCTTCTGTACTGAAACAAGTGATGGAGTTTTATGGGAACAGTATTTGAAGGATGCTCCTTTTATACTAAAATGTACTTAGGTCTCTTCATATTCAGATATTTCTTTTTCTTCTCCCACTGATAGTCTATTTCTTCCAACTTCATGGAGTTCCTTTTAGCCTTTGCTAGGTAAAGTATTGTAATGGAAATGTCATTCTAACTCTGCAAATTTTTACTGCAATGCCAGAAAGTTTTAAAAATCTTCACTGGTTGAGTTGTTGAGTGTATTGAGGATACAGATTACAATAAAATAACAAAAACCTTTGCACAGAAAGATAACGGATTCTTCTGTAATGTAACTTGGAGAAACATTAATTTGCTGTGCAGTCTTACCTGGATTCCTACATTTATTCCATTTCATATTCCATATTCCATGCTACCTAAAGTGAGTTGCTACCCTTACATGAAAGATAATAGTAAAAGTTATTATGCTTATATCATATTTCATAGTTTACAAAACATTTTATATACATCATCTTCTTTGATCCTTATAATAACTCAATGAAGTTCCAAAGATAGGTATAGAGAGAAGCTGAGTCTGTGATTTCATTGGTACACAGAACTCCTGAGTGAGGAAATTCCATCCATGAATGCAGATCAATGACTTTTGTGCAACTTAGTCTTAGAAAGATGCCTGGAATACCAGGAGATAAAATAACAAGGCCAGAGGTGAGTCTTAAATCTAGTCCTTTCTCCATCAGGGCTGGATCTATAGCTATGATACCCCACTGAGATGTTTTTAGCCCCATTTTACAGAAGAAAAAGCAAAGACCAGAGTGGAGTCAAGATAGAAAAGTGAAAGCAACTACTCACCTAAGCTCTTAGACAAACTCCATCAGACACCTCTATAAAGAGAATATAACCAAATTTTGGAGGTGCATAATCCTATAGGAGACAGACTATGGCAGTTTCACAGTCCAGGAGAGACTAGAAGATTGACTGGAAGAATCTGTTCCATGAGGGTGGAGGAGCATACAGCACACAGCACAGCATCCCTGACTCAGCTGACTAGGAAAGTCTGGGGCAATCTGAGGAAGCAGCAAGAAATAGGCAAAAAACAGCAAAGGAATATTCCCCTTACTGTGGCTGAGGAACAGAATTGTCCCAGACAGTTGGAGCTCAGGGGGTGTGGAGCCTCACACTAGGACCCAGGTGCACCTAATTGATCCAGGGAAAACAGAATCACCAAGCACTTAGCTTGCCTTTGCTCTAGCTCAGCTGAGGAGATCTCCCAAGAACAGATCACCCCTCCCCCACACTTAAAAAGCTAGCCCCGGGGCTAATACAGGGAAACACAAACAGATGTCACCCGCCTTTGCTTTCTGACAACAGCTAGTTCAGCACCAAGTTCTTTAGAGTCTGGCTGATAGGTCACAACACACAAAACCTCACCATCATGAGCAAGAAGCAAAGGAGGAAGGAAAAGATCATAGAATCTTTCTCTGGGGACAAGGATCAAAACACGAATACAAAGAGGTCAGTATTGACACTATACTCTCATCTGAAACTTCAGAAGGGACAATGAACTGTTCACATGCACAGAGAGCACTCCTGGAACAGCTGAAGAAGGAAATAGAGGGGAAAATGGCCAATGATTGTAAAAGTATGAAAAAAAAATTCACTGAAGAGAACAGCTCTTTAAAAATGAAAATTGAACAAATGGAAAAGGAAACATAGAACCTAACTGGGGAAACTGGACAAATGGAGAAGGAAGCACAAAACCTAACTGTGAAAACTGGACAAATGGAAGAAGTACAAAAACTAACTGGAGAAAGTAATTCCTTAAAAGGAATAATTGGACAGAAAGAAAAGGATATGCAAAAGTTAACTGAAGAAAACAATTTGATGAAAATTAGAATTGGACAAGTAAAAGCTAATGACTCTGAGATATCAAGAATCAGCCAAACAAAATCTAAAGAATGAAAAGATAGAAGAATATGTAAAATATCTAATTGGAAAAACAACTAATATGGAAAATAGATGCAGGAGAGAAAATTTAAGAATTAGTGGCCTACCAAAAAGCCATGATGAAAAAAAGAGTCTGGACAATATCTTTCTTGAAATCATCGAGGAAAACTGCCCAAAAGTGCTAGATCCAGAGGGCAAAATAGTCATCAAAAGAATCCACCGTTCACCCCCTGAGAGGGATTCCAAACTTAAATCACCAAGGAATATTATTGCCAAATTCCAGAACTATCAAGTGAAGGAGAAAATGCAGGCAGCTAAAAAGAAACCATTCAAGTATCAAGGACCTACAGTCAAGATCACACAGGACCTCGGAGCTTCTACATTAAATGATCAAAGGAATCAGAACATGATATTTTGCAAGGCAAAGGAGCTGGAACTACAACCAAGGGTCAATTACTCAGCAACGTTCAGCATAACATTTCAGGCAAGGAGATGGACATTCAATGAAATAAGGGATTTCCACACATTCCTGATAGAAAATTCAATCTTCAATGCAGATCACAAGAGGGGCATAAAAAAGTAAACAGAAGAAAAGAAAACTTGTTACTCAATTTGGGCAAACTGTTTACTTCCCTACAAGAGAAGATGATACTGGCTGATCTAGAGAATTGTACATCTACTATTAAATATAAAAGGGATATTCAGAGATAGAGGGGACAGGTGTAAAGTAAATTATGTGATAATAAAAATGTGATTTAAGCATGCAAAGGGATTGTAACAGGACATGTGAAAACGAGGAAGCAGAAAATGGTAAATTATGTCACAGAAAGAAGTACAAAATTATATTACAGTAGAGGGAAAGAGGGGAGGGAGATGAACATTGTTTGAGAAGTACTCTCATCTGATTTGGTTCAAGGAAGGAATAACAAACTTAATTAAGCATACAAATCTAACTAGCTCTATAGGCAGTAGGAGGGGAAGGGGGAAATAAAGGGAAGGAGAGGCTAAAAGGGAGGGAAAAATAGTAAGGGTAAAGGGCAGTAAAAGGCAGGGGGGGCTGAGAGAAGAAAGGGAAGACTGCGAGATGTGGTGGTAAAAAATTAAAACTCTATTGTGGAGGGGAAGGGAGATGGGAGAACTAAAAGCACAAATGGTGGGAAAGAGGATGGAGGGAAAGACACAGACTGTATGAATGGGAATGGGATGAATTCTCCTGTAAAATGGAGAAATATAGCAGAATGGATTAAAAGCCATGATCCAACAATATGTTGTCTACAAGAAGCACATTTGAAATGGGGGGATATACACAGGGTAAAGGTAAAAGGTTGGAGCAGAATATATTGTGCTTCTGCTGATGTAAGAAAAGTAGGAGTAGCAATCCTAATCTCATACAAAGAAAAAGCAGAAATAATTCTAATCAAAAGAGATAAGGAGGGAAACTATATCATGCTAAAAGGCACTATAGACAATGAAGCAATATCATTACCAAACATATATGCTGCGAGTGGTATAGCATCCAGATTCTTAGAGAAGAAGTTAAGGGAGTTACAGGAAGAAATAGACAGCAAAACTATACTAGTGGGGGACCTCAACATCACCCTCTCTGAACTTGATAAATCTAGACTTAAAATAAACAAGAAAGAAGTCAAGTAGGTGAATAAAACTCTAGATAAGGTAGATATGATAGAACTCTGGAGAAAATTGAATGGGGATGGAAAGAAATATACCTTTTTCTCAGCAGTACAAGGCACATATACAAAAATCAACCGTGTACTAGGTCATAAAAACCTCATAATCCAGTACAGAAAGGTAGACATAGTTAATGCATCCTTCTCAGATCATAATGCAATAAAAATCATATGTAATAAAAGGACATGGTAAGATAGACCAAAAATTAATTTGAAACTAAATAATCTAATCCTAAAGAAGGAGTAGGTTAAACAACAAATCATAGAAACAATCAACAACTTCATTCAAGAGAATGACAATAATGAGGCAACCTACCACATCTTATGGGATGCTGCAAAAGCAGTTCTTATAAGAATTTTTATATCTTTGAATGCCTACATGAATAAAATTGAGAAAGAAGAGATCAATAAATTGGGCATGCAGGTGAAAAGGCTGGAAAAAGAACAAATTGAAAATCCCCCAGTAAATACCAAATTAGAAATACTGAAAACCAAAAGAGAGATTAATAAAATTGAAATTAAGAAAATCATTGGGCTAATAAATAAAATTAAGAATTGATTTTGTGAAAAAACCAATAAAATTGATACACCTTTGGTAAATTTGATTTAAAAAAGAAAAGAAAACCAAATTACCAATACAAAAAATTAAAGGGGTGAACTCACCTCCAATGAGGAGGAAATTAAAACAATAATTAGAAATCACTTTGCCCAACTTTATGCCCATAAATTCAACAATCTAAATGAGATGGATGATTATTTTAAAAAGTACAAATTGCCCAGATTAATAGAGGAGGAAGTTGAATACTTAAACAACTGCAACTCAGAAAAAGAAACTGAACAAACCATCAATTAACTCCCTAGGAAAAAATCTCCAGGGCCAGATGGATTTACAAGTGAATTCTATCAAATATTTAAAGAACAGTTAATTCCAATACTATATAGACTATTTGGGGAAATTGGGGAAGAAGGAGTCATCCCAAATTCTTTTTATGATACAAATATGGTTTTGATACCTAAACCAGGAAGAGACAAAATAGAGAAAGAAAATTATAGACCAATTTCTCTAATGAATATAGATACTAAGATTTTAGCAAAAAAAAATACAGGAATGTATCATGAAAATAATACATTATGATCAGGTACCATTAATACCAGGAATTCAGCTAAACTATTAGCATTATTGATCATATCAACAATAAACCAAATAGAATCCACATGATTATCTCAATAGATGCAGAAAAAGCTTTTGACAAAATATAACACCCATTCCTATTAAAAACAGTGAAGAGCACAGGAATAAAGGGAACTTTCCAAAAAATAATAAGCAGTATCTATCTAAAATCCTCAGCATGTATTATATGCAATGGAGATAAGCTGGATGCATTTCCAATAAAATCCGTGGTGAAAAAAGGATGTCCACTATCACCACTATTATTCAATATGGTATGAGGTATGTTGGCTGTAGCAATTAGAGAAGATAAAGAAACTGAAGGAATTAGAATAGGCAAAGAAGAAACTAAGTTACCACTCTTTGCAAATGATATGATGTTATACTTAGAGAATCCCAGAGATTCAAGTAAAAAACTACTTGAAATAATAAACAACTTTGGCAAAGTTGCAGGTTACAAAATAAACCCACACAAATCTTCTGCATTTCTATATATTACTAAAAAAAAAAACCCAATAGCAAGAGATAGAAAGAGAAATCCCATTTAAAGCTAGGGTAGACATCATAAAATATTTGAGAGTCTACCTGCCAAAACAAATCCAGGGACTATATGAACACAACTACAAGATACTTTTCACACAAATAAAGTCAGATCTAAGAGAAAAAACATGAGTTGCTCCTGGGTAGGCCAAGCCAATATAATAAAAATGACAATTCTGCCTAAATTAATTTACTTATTTAGTGTCATACCAATCAAACTATCTGATAATTACTTTCTAGAGCTTGAAAAAATAATATCAAAATTCATCTGGAAGAGCAAAAGGTCCAGAACAGCAAGGGAACTAATGAAAAGAAATGCTAGGGAAGGTAGCCTAGCTCTATCAGATCTCAAATTGTATTATAAAGCAGCAATTATCAAAACCTGTCTAATAAACAGAAGGGTAGACAAGTGGAATATGCTAAGTAGTCAAGACACAGTAATCAATGAATATAGTAATCTATTGTTTGATAAACCCAAGGACCCCAGCTTCTGGAATAAGAACTCACTGTTTGACAAAAATTGCTGGGAAAACTGGATAAAAATATTGTGGAAACTAGTCATAGACCAATGTCTGACACTGTACAAAAGAATAAAGTCCAAATAGGTTCATGATCTAGGTATAAAGATTGATACTATAAACTAATTAGTGGAGCAAGAGTTAGTGTATTAATCACATTTATGGAGAAGGGAAAACTTTTTGACTAAAGAAGAGATGGAAAGCATTATGAAGTGCAAAATGGATAATTTTGATTACATTGAACTGAAAAATTTTTGTTCAACCAAATCCAATGCAACCAAGATTAGGAGGGAAGCAGAAAACAGGGAAGGAATTTTTGCAACTAATGTCTGTGATAAAGGCCTCTTTTCTAAAATATATGGAGAACTGAGTCAAATGTACAAGAATATAAGTCATTTCCCAATTGATAAATGGTCAAAGGATGTGAACAGGCAGTTTTCAGAGGAAGAAATTAAAGATATTTATAGTCATATGAAAAAATGCTCTAAATCACTATTGATTAAAGAGATGCAAATCAAAACAACTCTGAGGTACCACATCACACCTATCAGATTGGCTAACATGACAGAACAGTTAGATGATAAATGTTGGAGAAGATATGGGAGAGTAGGAACACTAATTCATTGTTGGTGGAGCTGTGAGCTGATCCAACCATTCTGGAGAGCAATTTGGAACTATGCCCAAAGGGTTACAAAAATGTGCATACCCTTTGACCCAACAATACTGCTTCTAGGACTGTATCTTCAAGAGGTCATAAAAATGGGAAAGGGTCAAATAAGGTCATATAATCAGTAAAGTACATCCTCAATGGCACCCAATGCCTACCTACTATTACTGCATCACTATCCATCCCTTCCCCTATGCTGCCTGGAATGCCCTTCTCTGTAGGTAACAAATTTGCTTTCATCTTAATTCTTTCCTTTCCTACTCCTTCAATATTCTGGCTTTTCCTGTTACCTGACTCCCTTCTAATGACACAGCCTCCCTTGGTTAGTATAGCAAGCGTTTTCTTCTACATATAGCAGGAAGGTGTTTGTGTGTGACTCAAAGAGAGGTTGAAGAGACATTTCTAGTCTCTTGTCTCTCTACTGTTCTCCAGGGTAGAGTCTAATTTCTTCCAGGAGAGGAAGAAGGACAATGAGGCCAGAAACTTGGCCTCACTACTATCCTCACAGAGAGGAGATACTGAGCTAGAATTATATCTATTTGTTCCTTTAAACATTGTTAGTCTATGGGATGTGGTTTTCAGGGTCAAGGTAAACTTCTGATTGCTATTCATTAATGGGAAAAAGAAGACCAAAGCTTTATAATCAAGACTTGACACCAGCTGCACATTGAACATACATAGCAAGTAGTAAAGAAACCCATTTAACCAAGTCAATAGCAAAACAGAAATTGGAGAATTATGTGTGTCTACACACATGTATATATATATATATATGTATGTATATATAAATATACATATATGTGTGCCTATGTATGTATTATGAATGTATACACATGTATGCATACATATATACATACATACACAAGAATATATACCACATAATACATAGTGAAGGAGTTCTCCCATTGGGAATAAAGTGACTCATCGTAACCAAGAGAGAGAGTCCTAGATCTCACTTAAACAGAAATTCCCTGAAGCCCTAGAATGGCAAACTAGGGATAGGGACAGGAAGGAAACTACTAACCCTTCTAAAATAATCTTACTCTCCCTTCAGCAACTTGAAGTGATTTTGGCATCATTCATCTTCTCTCCTGAAGCTGGAAGCTAGAAGTACCCAAAGTGATTATCGATTCCAAAAAGACTGAAGAGGTTAGGTGTCCCATGAGTGCAGAGCTCTCCCTACTTCTGTGCTCTCCCTGTCCCCTCTCCCATGCAGGCACAATCCATTTATCTCCATCAGTGAAGAGAGAGTCCCACACCAGTGGGATTTGGACTTAGGTTATATTAACACTGGCTGCACTTCCATGTGTCTTCCCTCACCACTACTCACTGGTGAAGATGGGGGAGGAAGTATATTGTTTGGTCCTTATTGTGATTTCTAGGTTCTTCTCTTACCACCATCACTCAATTGTTCCTCTTTCAAAGTTCACTCAATTCATGTTTACCTCCTAATCAAGATTCTGGTAGTTATTATATAGCAACCTCCAGGACACTCTCCTTTCCTCAACACGTTCAGTGCCTAGCTCATAGTCTTTTCGTTCTCCACAGTTCCTGCTATCACACCAGGAAATTTCAATATACACATTGATAGTCCCCCAAACAACCTAACCTCCAAGTTCTTTAATTTATTTATTTCCAAGGTCTTACTCCTTCACTTCATTTCAGTTATATAGAGAAATGATCTTGCCATGACTTATATGTGTTTCATTTCCATCTTCACGAACTCTGAACTTCCTTTATTTTATCATAACCTTTCATCATCCTCTCCACCCCCGCCTTGTGACTCATAACTCTGATCTTCCTCACCATGATCTCCAACCTATCTTTGCCTCAATTCTTTCCTAGAGTATTAACCCTACACTGTCTACATTCTCCTTCCTCCCTCACATTGACCAACTGGGGGATCTGTTCCACTATCCACTTTGAGTTCCTGGCCCCCTTTGTTCAAATGCTAATTTTATCCCCCCCCAAGCCTGAGCCTTAATTTATTCCCACCATCCAATGCCTTCACTTCTGCTCATTTACTGATAAATGAAGTTAGAGAAAAATCAAGATACTATGCTGACTGGGTCCACTGAAAATTTATGCTACAAAATGTCGTTGGGACCCTCACTGCCACAAGGTGATCCTTTTAAACTTCTCTAATTTATTCACTATTCCACTTACCACAGCAGCTTTCCAAATCTTTCCAAATCCAAATCCCCAAGCCTCCCATAGCTTCCGTTCATTCCTCCACCCTCTCATCATCTTATCAGCTGATAAGAGTTCCCTCTTATCCCTTCTTCCTAATCTCACATCACTCAGACACCTTTGCCACTTTCTCTTTCTTCATTCATGTCTCATGTAGAGAGGTAACCCATTGCCTTGACCAGACAAACTCTTCTACACATGAAAGTGATCCCATTCTACCCCATCTTCTCCAGCAGAATGTCTTTACTGTCATCTCCACTCTCTTCCTAATCTTCAATCTCTGTCTACTGACTGCCTCCCTATAGCTTACAAACACACTCAGGTCTCCTCCATCCTCAAGAAATCCTCACTTGAGCCATCCATCCCTACCATCATCCTAAATTTCTTCTTCCTTTTGTGGATAAATTCCTTGAGAAGACCATCTGCCATCAGTGCCTCTACTTCCTTTCTTTTCATTCCCTTCTCAACTCTACATTCTGGCTTCCAAACTCTTCATTCAAGTAAAGCTGCTCTCTCCAAAGTTATCATGGTTCTATTAGTGTAAGGTTTTGTAAAATTTCCAAGTACCTCCATTTCTTTATGATATCGTCCATTCAACCTGGTAGCTAATATTTACCTTCATTGTGCCTCCACTTACATTAGGCCTTTCCTTATACCTCCATTTGTGGGTATTCACTCTCCCCCATCTTGAAATTATTCTGTATTAACTTTGAAAATTGCTTCTATGAACATACATTGTAGCCTCCCAATAGAATGTAAGCTCATTGAGTGTAAGGATTATTTTATTTTTTTGCCTTTGTATCCCCAGAGCCTAGCTGAGGGCCTTCTAACTATAATGAAGTAGGAATTTAAGAAATAATTGCTGGATCAAATTGAAAATTAACACAGAATAGCAAAATGAGCAAAACCAAGAGGCTATTGTATACAGTAACAGTAGTATTAAGAGCAACTTTGAGCAACCAAGTCCTCATAGGACTTTAGGATTATGGATTTAAAGCTAGAAAGGAACACAGAAAACCATCAAAATCAATTTCCTGATTTTACAAATGAAAAAGCTGAAACCCAGAAAGGATAATTGACTTGCCCAGCTAACAAGTGGGTAGCACCCTATTAAGCAGCATTCAATTCAACAAACTTTTAGTCTAAGACTTGTGTTCAGTGCTAGAAATACAAAAATAAATATATAGTACAAAGCTTGCTTTCCAGTATATGACAATCTAACGGTGAGAAAGGATAAGTATAAGGGAGGAATGTGAAAAAATGCAAAGGAGACATATAGGCAAACTATTATGAGAAATTTGAGGAAACCGAAATCACTTTCAACTGGGTAATACTGTATGGACTTCCCTCCAGAGGTGGTGTCTGCATCAGCTCTTAAAGGAAGGATGACATTAGTAGGTGGGTTACATCTGGTAAATTCCTCTGGCTTTAATCTGCGTAGATGATTCGTCACTCAGTTTCAAGTTTCCTACTCTGTGGAAGCAATAGCAATGATGATCATCTTTCTTTATCACTAGCCCAAGATACTCACTAGCAACATTTCTTTTTTTCTTCCTCTGCCCCCACCCTCATCCCCAAGTTTCTATAATGTTGAATAAAATCTAATCTTTTTAGAATATGTGAGCTGCACTGTTGACCTTTTAGGACAGCTCAAGTGGATGCTGAGTCCAACTTCCCAGAAAGAATCAGATATGAAACCCGAAGTGAAAGTCAAAAGTGGCATAGCCTAGCAGATATGACAAGTGGTTACTTTGTGTCAAAACAAATGCCTGTAAAAGAGACTGTAAGTGAGTAGGGAATAATAATTTTTTTTCCATATTGAACTTAAGGGACACCCTTTGTTTTGCTGTAAACTGTCACATTTCTATGCACAGCATATGGAGGGAAGTGATTTACAAAGCAAATGCAAAGTAATTTCAAGGAAGGGAAGTGGACATTAATAACTAGGGGCACCAGGAGAAGCCTAAGGTAGGAAAAGGCACCTTGAATATTGACTACCAACTTATTTAGCCTATCTCATATAGGAATGAAGGAGCTATAGGACAGTACAATCCACCCACACACAACTAGTCTTGTCCCACTGCCTTATCACACAATGAAGCATTTTTTAAAAATACCATCACTGGGCAAAATCAAAATAGTGGAGAAAAGGCAGGAAGTTGCCTGAGGTCTCCCCATTTTCCCTCAGAAATAAAGTTAAATCAAGCTTCTAAAAGAATTCAGGAGTCACAGAAACCAGAAAAAGAGTGAAACAACTTCCCAGTCCAAAACATTTTAGAAGGACTTCAGGACAGGTCTGTCTCACTTGGGTAAAAGGGGAGTGCACCAGAGCCTAAGCGATGTCTGGGCAAGCCAGTAGGAGACTCTTAGACACAGCATAGATGTAATCGGAAAACATAAAATACTGTTTTTAAAATTATCATCACTGAATTATGTCCAAAGGTTTATTAAACCATTCTTCCCCTTTGATCTAGAAATACTACTACTAGATCTGTACCCCAAAAAGATACAGAAAAGAAAAAGATGTACAAAATATGTACAAAAATATTTATAGCCATTTTGGGTTGTTTTGTTTTCTTTTTAGTGGTGGTGGTGGTGGTGATAAAGAACTGGAAACTGAGGAAATGCTCATCAATTAAAGAACAGATGAACAAGTTGTTGCATGTGATTGTGAAGGAATACTACTGTGCTGAGATAAAGTTAAGTGGGATGGATTCAGAAAAACTGAAAAAGACATATGAATTGACATAAAGTGAAGTGAGCAAACGAGGAAAACCTTGTACATAGTAACAGCAATATTGCAATGATAAGCAACTGTAAAAGACTTAGCTACTTTGATAATTAAAATGATTCACAATATTTTCAAAGGACTAATGATCAAAAAAAGCTATCCACCTCCAGAGGGAGAATTGATGAATTCTGAGTGCAAACTGAAGCATATTTTTTCTACTTTCTTTTTCTACAACATGGCTAATATGGACATAATGTTTTACATGACTTCACATATATAATGAATACTACAACCTTACCTTCACAATTTGTGACAGAAGGGCTAAAGGGAGTGAGGAAATTTGAAACTGAAAATGTAAACAAACAAATAAATAGATAAATGAATGTATGATTAAATAGAGAAATAAATAGGTAGATAAATGAGTAAAGAAATAGACGTCATCACTCTGTCTCTCTCCTTTGTATTTCTTGTCTTCTCCCTCCTCTTCCCATCTTTTTCCCTTTTCCTATCCCCAGCATTCCAAGGTTATAACCCACTTAGGCTTTATCAGCTTTCCTCATGGAAGATTTAGCTGCCATTTTATTCCAGCCATTTTCCATGCAATCTTCTATCCAAATATGTAATACTTCAATTACACTAAATCTGCAGTTGAAAATCCTATTTCGTATTAAATCTAATCTATGGTTTGGTTTTCCTGATTTAATAGATAGAAGTATACTTAAGGAAATTAGATAAAACTCTAGGTTATTAGGTTTCACATCATCAACTCTCTTACAGATAGTAATGTGGCAATTAATTCTGTTAAATAAATGAAGAGGTTATTTGATATCTTGGTGCAATTCTAATTTCCATCCCAGGTAGACAACCACATAAATTCTTAGGCATGTATTTGCTTTTTTGCTCATGAATAGAATTAGGCTGTGCTCTCTGAGGGTTATAGATTCTAAGCCTGCCCATTTCATGCAAAGTTAAGTGGAGAATTGGCACCATTGTTGAGATGATGAAAACCTAAAAATGACTTTCATATGAAATAGTCCAATAAGCTAGAGTGTGCACAGCCAAACTGAGTAATTCAGTCCTAAGACTATATTTTAGGATTTGAATCATCTAGTTGGGGAAGATGCCAAATTTCCCCTTCATCTTGCTGTTCACAGATGCTACATGAGGCCAGAGAGCCTACTTCCTCAAACATTTCCAGTCTTAAGAGGAAGTAGTACCAACACATGTTGTACTTCTGGCTAGTCAATCACTCCCCCTTAGAAAGCTAGGCCCCACTCATCAACATCAACCTGTACTTTTTCCACATTACATAATTCTCTTCTATTACTCAGTGTTTCCTAGCATCCATCACATAAGTGGAAGCAGAAATGATGTATGGTTAGTGATTTGGTTGGATGAGCTACACAATTACAGGTCCCTTGTTACCTAGCAACAAAGCCACCCTACTGCCTGAGCCCACTGACCCTGGAATAGTTACCATTTTCACAAATGGTGCTCTGTCACCTAGGGCTCGCTGTTGCCTAGTTTCTGATGGCTTCAGCCATTGTTAGATACATTTACTGCACCCTGATGTTTCTCCTCATTAAGTGTAATGAGTATTTTAGCTTTGACTGAACTACCTCTACATTTAATCATGAAGCAAATGCCAGCAAATAATCAGAAGCCTTATTTGCTCCCCTTGATGTTATCATTGGAACATGAATGGGACAATTTGGTCTAGGGCTTCAGCTCTGGATACCCCAAGGAGATTAGAGACATTTCCTACAGCTAAACTTAGAGCCCCTTTTTGGCCACCAGCTATAATAGGCATAATCAATAATTTTTTTTAGAGGGGTGAAACTGAACTTGTAATTTCATCAAATAAAATTATTGTTGTTTCTTAGTGTGAAAACCTATTTTATCCAACAGATTGATGAGTTTGCAAATTGTCTGAAATGTCTTACCTCAGAGAATTCTCTGGGGATGCAAAGAGGTTAAGTGGCTTACATCCATGGTCACAGGGTCATTATGGCCAAGTCAGGCAAGACTTGAATACAGATCTTTCTGACTTCAAAGCTGGCCTTGTGTCCACTACACAGTGCTGCCTCTTATTAACCATAATAAATATTTCTCAACCATTCCCCTGCCCTGTAGGGTGGAGCTCAAATGCGCTATATGGAGGTGAAGATAAAAACGAAAATATTTCTAAAACCGTGTCACATACTTCCATTCATAATATTTGATGTTATCAATTTTTCGACTTTCCAACATGTAATTACAGTTTAATCTACTTGATATGCCCATAACATTTGCAGTTATCTTTTGTATTTGTACATCTTGCTAAAACTGGGATCAGGGAACACTGCAAAATATGGTTCAGAGCTCAAACCACACCAATATCTGAACAAGTTTCCCAGTATCCCATCTATGAACTACTGTACAATCATCACAAAATGAAACTGAGATTCACACATTTAAAGCTAAAAAAGACCTCAGATACCATTTGATCAAATCCCTTCATTTTGCAACTGAGCAGCTGAGACCCAGAATGGTCCAATGACTTGTCTAAGGTCATACAATTAGAATATAGCAGAGTCAGGTTTGGCGCCCAGTTAATACTTTTCTCACTCTAATGTTTTTGGTTTCCTCAAAAATGTCTGTTCTACACAGTGAGTAGTTGCAGACCAGCTTTTGCTTATTTGTTTGTTTGCTTGTTGTATGATCAGAGACATTAAATCTCACTCCTTGTGGCTCTTGAACACCTGACTTCATGGCTCCTAAAAGAACCCCTCCTCCTTGTCTCTCCTACATTCTCAGGTCACACTGACCTCACACTTTATTGGAGCAGAGAATCACATTTCTGGAGACAGACAGAATATCCAGCCACCAACTCTAACACTCTTCTATAACACTCTCAAAAACTGTTGGGAAGTAGCAGACTGAGACATGTGGACGAAGGTTACATACCTGAGTAGATGCCAGGGAATAATATGCTCAACTACATAGCCAGGGCAATTTGACCTCAGGAACACATGATCCATGTGGTCATGCACAGAATATCTCTGTGCACAGGGATTGGAGAGGAGATCGCTACTCCATTCTTCTTAAAATCCTAGATAACTTTCTCTAGATTCACATCAGATGACTCCCTTGACTTGTGGCTCAGAGAACTAGACTCACTGTTGTCTTTCAAAGAGTTTTCTTGGCAATTCTAGAAAGGAGGTATGAAAATCATGTGAGAAATTTGTAGGTGTGAAAAGCTATCTCATCATCAAATATATCTCACTGTTCAGATCTGCACACCTCTGGTGCCAAGCACAAAGCAGCGTCCATGTCTTTCAGAGGGATCCAGGGAGAATGCAATCTTAAAGAAAAGACAATGCAAAATTGGAGCCTCCAAGAGACTTCTTTTTTATTTCTACCTCAGAGAAGAGAAAAATCATGCTGGGCAGTGCCATGACTGACTCTCCTTCTATTAGTCATTGACATCTGCCTGAGAGTTACGAGTGAAAAGCCAACCTAAACAGTATGCATGAGGGAGAGATTTGAGTTATACACCATATCTTCTAACAGACCATCTACAGGATACAAGTTGGCAGCTACTCCAGTGAAACCAGGTTAGCACTGCCAAAAACAACTTACAAGGTGCCCAATCCTAACTAAGAATATTTAGCCTTTACTAGCCATTAAGGTGGAATGGAAATTAGCTTGGGAAAGTCAGGGATTACTTACTATGAAAATAGCTTCCAAAATATCTGGTGGGATGAAGAGGTCCTATGAATTATATTCCCAGAATTTTTATTCCATTTTTTTGTTTATACATTTGTGCATTTTCAGAAGCTGAGACCAATGAGTTAGTAAGACAGAAATACCTCAGAAATGGTCCCAAGCCTTCAGCTCACATAAGGTGCAATATACAAAAGACTTAGGACTAGCAAATAATCAATCAATAAATAAACATTTGTTAAGTGCCTACTGTGTTCCAGGCACTGTGCTAAGCTTTAGCGATACAAAAAAGAGGCAAAAAACAATCCTTACCTTTAAGGAGTTTACAGTCTAATAGAGGGGACAACATTTAAACAAATATATACAAAGCAAACTATATTCAGGATAAATAGGAAATAACAGAGGAAAGAAAGTGGAATTAATAAGAGCTGGGGAAGGCTTCCAGTAAAAAGTGAAATTTTAGTTGGGACTTAAAAAAAGCCAGGGAGTCAGTAGTCAGAAAGAGGAGGGAAAGTGTTTCAGGAATTGAGGACAGCCAGAGAAAATGCCCAGAGCTGAGAGACAGAATGTCTTGTTCTAGAACAGCCAGGAGGTCTGTATTACTGTATTAAAGAGCCCATATAGGAGAGTAAGGTATAAGATGACTGGAATTGTAGAAGAGGGCTAGGTTAGGAAGAGTTTTGAATGCCAAGCAGAGCATCTTATATTTGATCCTGGAGACATAAGAAACCACTAGAGTTTATTAAGCAGGAGTGACATGATCTGACCTGTGTTTTAGGAAATCACTTTGGTGAATGAATGGAGGACGAATTGGAGTGGAGAGAGACTTGAGGCAGGCAGACCCACAAGCAAGTTATTGCAATAGTCTGAGTGTTAGGTGATGAGGGCCTGTACCAGAGTGGGGTCAGTGTCAGAGGACAGAAGGGGCCACACTCAAGAGATGTTGCAAAGGTGTAATCAACAGGCCTTAGAAACAACTTGAATATTGGAGGTGGGGGAGAGATAGATATTTCCTCTAATAGTTACTCTATTACATATTACTCTATTACATAGTCACAGTACACTATGAATACCTCCCCCACCCAAAATTATCTTATATTTATTTTCTATATGTTCTATTCATACCTGTGCCTATTTTAGCCCCAAGATCCTTAAGAACATCATTCCTACTAGTTTCTTAGAATGATCGTTACATGAATCGATAGGAGGACCTCCTCAAAAGTCAAATGATGGTTGACATCTGCAATAATGGAAAACTCTGGTTTAAAAAATTCAATGAACCTTGTGGTTCAGGCCATCCAAAGAATAAGACACAATGCTTTTCTAACTACTCAAACAGAAGTCATTCAGTAGACTGATTTTAGAGGTAGAGTGGTGTTCACATGGAAAAAAGCAGAAAAAGACTCAGGAGATATTAATTCTAGTTCTGACTCTGCTACTGACCTGTGACTTCATAAAAATTATTTAAGTTCTCTGTTTTTTCATCTATAAAATGGAAATAATGCCACTTTCCCTAACACCCCATTGGAATATAGAAGATCAAGTGAGATCATGTATGAGAAGATTCTTTGATGTGTGATCCATATCTAAACACACACACACACATATACACATATTGGTATATATATGTATATATATATGTATATAGTACATGTGTGTATGCATATTATACCATACAGTCCATACATATATATGCTAATACAAATATATGTGTATGTATATATACATATATATACTTATGTATGTATATACATATACTGTGTAGTAATGTTCATATTATACAGTAATACCTCCAAAAAAGCAACATGTGGTGGGACATACCTGTAATCCCTGCTGCTGGGGAAACTGAGTGAGGCCAATGGATTGCTTAGGCTCAGCAGTTCTGATCTACATCTATCAGATGTCTGTACTAAGTCTGGCACCAACATGATGATCTACTGAAACCAAGGGGCCATCAGAGCATCTTAGGAAGAATCAACTGGCCCAGATTGGAAACAGAGCAGATTAAAGTCTTCATGCTATTCAGCAGGGGGAGTAGTGGCTGCTAGTAATATTTCACGGATCTATCCAGCATCATGGGGAAATCAGCAATTCCATGTAAATGAACTATCCAGATAACTTATTCTAAGTATCCAAGTTGTATTTATAATAATTCATCACCAGTTGGACAGGCTACTGGGGATGAATGTCTTCATACTTAGACTGATCATCCAGAAAGCAGACATAACCCACAGCGTCATGAGATACCAGAGCACGATTTTTTTGAGACAAAAAGAATTTTCTAAATGTAATTAAATTTTACTTATTGTTCCTAACGCTTCCCCTTAGTCATTCGTTGTTGTTCTGTTCCGTTATTGAGTGATTTCCTTCAAAGGTTATTGAAGTGTTTGTGGTTATTTGTCCCTATACTCAGTGGCCTCAGACTACTATGGTTTTTTAATTCTTACATGTTCTTTTTATACACATGTGTTTTTTCTGGATCTCTTATATCAGGCATGAACTAGCTTTTTCTTGCATTTAAATCAGTGTGGTTGCCTTCTTCCTCATCTGCCTTTCTGATTTGCCACTTCTAATTAGTTATTAATAGGGAACCAGTAAACAGAGTTTGTCAACATTGTGTATAAACTAATGCAAGACAAATTCCAAATTGAAGGTATGAGTAAAGTACGTAAGCTGCACCATACTTTGTAGATTTTATTTGGGATATTCAGAGACCTTTCTTTGACTTGCTTCCTTGTCTTCCATTGTGTCCCATACATATGAGGTTGTGAATTTTTGTCATCCTTATTGTTATGATTAATATAGCCCTTATGTCATTTAATTAACATGCAATTATTAAATGCCTACTATGTGCCAGGCACTGTGCTAGGCTCTGGAGGTATAAATACAATGAATGCAGCATTCCCAACTCCCAGTGAGCATATAATCTAACAGGGAAAGAATAAGTAGATAGACCAGTATGCACAGAATAAATACAAAGAGAACAGATATAAATAAATAAATGGTGGTCAAATATAAGGTTGAGGTCACTAGCAGTTGGAAGGATCAAGAAGTTGTCCATGTAGAAAGTGCTGCTCTTGAACGAAGAGATGAAATCTGTGAGGCAGAACTGTGGATGACGTTCATTCCTGACAGAAAATGGAAAGAGACTGAGTGCTCTGCGTGGGAATCAGAGAAATTTCTGACTCCATAATAAAGTTCAGGAAGGGGACTGGGGTAAAAACGAGTTTGGAAAGATAGATTACGGCTAAGCTATAGAAGACTTGAAGTGCTAAACACCAAAGTTTATGTCATATCCCAAAGACAGTAAGGAACCAGTGTAGTTTATTGAGTAAGGGGGTTTATTGAAGGGAATCAGATCTAAGCTTAAGGAATCAATCAATTAATTAATCAACAACTATTTAACATATTTTATATGTCAGGTGCTTTGTTAGGTGCTGGAGATACAAATAAAAAGAATGCAAGATTACCTACTCACAAGGAGTTTGCAATATAACGATGGTGGCAATAAGTACACGTGCAAACTCATGTAGAATAAATATAAAGAGAACATACACAAAGTATTTGGAGAGAAAGGCCAGTAGCAGCTGGGAGATAAGGAAAGGTTTTATATAGAAAATTATGCTTTAGCTGTGTCTTGAAGGAAGAAAGGGGTCCTAAGGGGTAGAGGTGAGTAAGGAGTCCTTTCCAGGCATTAGAGAGAGATGATATAAACGCACAAAGAACAGAAGTGTCCTGTAAGAAGAATAAGGAGAAGGTCAGTTTGGTTAGATTTCAGAAGGCAGTCAGCCAGGGGAATAACATCCAATTCAGGAGTGGGAGGTAGAGGATTGGGACCAGGTCACAAAGGACTTTAAAAATTAAACTAAGGAGTTTATATCTTATTCTAGAGGCAATAGGAAACCAGAGGAATTTGTTGAGGAGAGGAGTGAAATGATCAGACCAGTAGTTAAAGAAAATCGCTTAGGTAATAGTGATGAGAGATTTGAGTCAGGAGACCAATTAGGAAACTGTTACAATAATATAGGTTAGAGGTGATCAGAACCAGAACTAAGTCTGTAGTTTTGCGTGTACTGAAAGGAGTCAGACCCAAGAGAGATACAAACATCAGATTTGGCAATTGATTGAAAATATAGGGTAAGAGTGGGGAAGAGTGAGTGTAAAGACAGGAAACAGAAGCAGCAAGTATAGAACACTTTTTTTCTAGGAGTTTGACTGAAAAAGGAAGAGGTAGAAGCTTGGGAAGATGATAAAATATGATGACAGCTTTTGTTTATTTGCTTGCTTATTTTTCAATGATAGAGGAGGTCCAGACATGTTTGAAAGTCGTAGGGAAGGAACCAGTAGACAGGAAAATCACTTTGCCAGAGGTATAGATGGTAAAGTGGAGTGGAGAGAGATGTGAGACATTAATAGACTATGTAATAGTCCAGATGAGAGGTGATGAGGTCCTGAAGTAAAGTGGCATCTGTGTATGAGAGAGAAGGGCTCAATTGCAAAAGATATTGAAGAGGCATAAACAGCAAAAACTGACAATCAGTTAGATATGTGAAGTGCAGCGGAGAAGAATGACACTAAAGTTATGAACCTGGTAGACTGGAAGAATAATGGTGACTGACAAAAATAGAGAAGTTTGGAAAAGCAATGAAATGAGGTCTGTTTGGGGCATGTGAAGTTTGAGCTGTCTCCAAGATACCCAGTTTGAATTATCAAATAGACAGTTGGTGATGAAGGATGAAAGCTCAGGGGAGAGACTGGGGCTAAATAGATCTGTGAGTCATCTGCATAGAGATTATCATTAAATCCATGACAGCTAATGAAGTCATGAAGAGAGAACAGAGAGAGAAAAGATCAGGGAACAGAGCCTTGAAGAACAATCATATTTAAGAGACATGATATGGATGACAAAGATGAAGAGTAATCAGACAAGTAGGATAAGCTCCAGTAGAAAGTGTTATCATGAAAATACAGAAGAGGTTTCCAGGAAGAAATCAGCCAACAATGCCAAATGAAACCAAAAGGTCAATTTAGAAAAGAATGTCATATTTACTAATTAAAAAATTATTTGTAATTTTAAAGACTTTTCAGTTGAGCAAGGAGGTTAGAAGCCAAAAGAAACCTTATAAATTGCTAAGTATTTTTTTAAATTTTTACCCCAAAATGCCAATTCAATAACCAGTTATATCTCTCAAGGAAACTGTTAGATTTATAATCAGAAGATTCTATTACTTATTATCTTTGAGCAAATCACATTATTGCTATGTGTCTCAGTTTCCTCATCTATAAAATAATGGAGTTGGAATAGACAACCTCTAAAGCAGAGGTGGGGAAGCTGTAGCCTTGAAGGAACATGAGGCCTTCTAGATCCTTGGGTTCAGTCTTTTGACTGAGTCCAAGGTGTACAAAACAAATCCTTTTATTAAGGATGTTTGTTCTGTGAAGTTTGGATTCAGTCAAAGGGCCACACTTGAAGGACCTAAATAAAGTCTTTTTAAATTCTAAATCTTGGATCCTGAAGTATGTTTGCCCAGTCCACACTTGACTGCAACTATTTTCAGTAGATTCTTCTCAGTCCTTCCCTTTAACAAATTTTCTAAAATTTCCATTATAGATTTCATTCTTCTCCAAAACTATCTTTCTTCCTTTCTAAATCTGCCTTTCCCAATTCAGATCTCACCTCAAAAGGCAATTGTAGTGCTACTGAAATAATAATGGATTTGATGTCAAAAGATGGAGGTTCAAGTTCCTGTGCAACCTTGGATCAATCACTTCACGTGTCTGTGTCTTAGTTCCCTCATTTGTAAAACAGAAAAATAATGGCTAGGCAACCCAGTTACATAATTGTCATGGGGATCCAGTAAGGTAACATATGAAAGCCTTTTGTATGTAGTAAAACACTATGTAAATGTCAGCTGTGATGTTGATATTGATCTTATTCTTGTCCTTTTTAATTTTTTACTTCTTCCCATGTGCTTGGA
The DNA here is from genome assembly GCF_028372415.1 of Notamacropus eugenii. Taxonomy (NCBI): domain Eukaryota; kingdom Metazoa; phylum Chordata; class Mammalia; order Diprotodontia; family Macropodidae; genus Notamacropus; species Notamacropus eugenii. Next base: position 371,309,591 of record NC_092872.1, on the reverse strand, counting down.
CTCACTTAATTATCTGATTTGTTTCTTCCATGAAGGATCCTTCCCTTCCTTAAATTTTGTCACAAACTACCTTGCACTATAAAAGTTTTTTGATTCAGCTCAGTAGAAAGAATCAATACCTATCCGAGAGGACTCCTGTGCTCTGTAGGCTCTGACCTGCCATAATGTCTAATGGTGACTTGATCAATTGACAAGTAGTTACTAAGCACCTTATATGTACTAGGCGTTAAAAGGAATGCTGGGGCTCCATGTAGAGGGAATGAAACTCTCTATACCCACAAGGAGCTTGTATTCTAATGAGAAAGATATCAAGTACATAGATGTAAGTATATAGAGATTTAAATCTAAAAAGAATACAAAGCAGTTTAATACAAGATAATTTGGAAGGGAGAACACCATTAGTAAAAACTTCATACAGAGGATGGAGCTTGAAAGAAGAGAGGGATTCTCTGAGGTGGGAAGAAGGGACATTCTGAACATGATAAATGCTTCTATTCACATGATGCTGAATGCATCTGAAACAATTGCCACCACCATGCAGAATGGGTACCTTGTAAATTCACGTAATGCAACTTCAACAGGACCCTCCCTGCAGCAAGGCAATCCTTTCATTCTTCCCTAATTCATGTCATATCACTTCATACAGAAGTTGTTGCAGGGCTTTTCTTTTCCCTATGAGCCTGACACACCTCCACAACTTTATCTATAGTCACTGAGTCAGCCTACAAAGTGAGAAAAACAATTAATAGCCAACACACATACACACAAGGAAAAACAAAACAAAACACTGCCTTACCCCCAGGCCATTCATTTAACATTATCCATCTGGAGTTGGCTCAAGCCAACCACTCCAGCCAGTTTCAGATCCAGAAAAAGAGGAAACTTACTGAAGGAACCACCCACCATTCTTAAAGTACCATATGTGAAAAAAAAAAAAAAAGATTCTCTTTATTTTCATTGTTTCTGGAAATCACTCGAGGCGAATCACACTACTTGAAGCTCTTTATTACCAGATGCCTTTTTAATTACCAAGTTATCCAATCAAATTGTGGATTAAATCCATTAAAATGTCACACACAGCGTTTGTGTGATTCTCTAGACTTCAGTAGAAACACAGGAAACTTTCTAGCCAAGGACATAATTTGGGTTTGGTATTTATGTACATATGTGTACCTGTGGCATCTGCGTGTACATCTATGTGTACATGTTATGGTCCACACATGTACTATGATGTTTATTCCTTATTTGTGTCTATGCATATTTTGTTTATGGAAATATATTCTCTATATGGAATATATACACATATACAAAACTATATACATATCTATATTTATATCATCTGTATATCAATTTATATATGGATGGAATGTGTGTATGTATGTAAATTAGAATAAATTAGAGGGATTTGAGTATGATTTCATTAGCATAGGAAACTCCTAAATGAGGAAATCCTCTTCTAACAATGCAGGTTGGTACATTCTTGGCAACTTCATAGTTTTAGAAAACTGCCTAAAGCTCTGAGAAGTTAAGTGTGACAGAAGAGGCAGATATGGAGTACAGAAGACTTGGGTTCAAAGTACTACCTCAGACAGACACTAACCATGGGACCAAGGACAGGCAGACACAAACTCTCAGGGCCCAAGGGACTCTAAGGCTAGAAGTCACAGAGGAATGAGCAACCTAAATTGGTAAGAAGATTTTCTTCTACTCAAGAAGTTCCCCATACCAGTGAAATCATGAGTCCATCCCCAAAGTGACATCTGTATGCATATTTATATACATACATGGACAAAATGAATTCAATAGTATATGAGGTTTCTGTAGTATGATCAGTGCAGGGAACTCCAGGTGGGAAAACATCTTCCACCTATACATAACAAGCTCTCAATGACATAGCAGGTAAGTCCTATGCAGGGATGTTTTCAGGCCACCTCCAACCCCTTACAAGAATGTTAAATCAGAATTTATGTCTTGGAAATCATCAAAAGGTACAAATCAGGGCTTCATGTAATGTTTTGTTGATTTTCTAGACAAGAAAATAATGAGGGAAAAACGTGAATAATGCAGATTGTACTTAGTGAGTCCTGATTTGTTCCCCCTTCCCACCACTCCCAGTTCCATTGTTGAACCTTTGCCAGTTTGAAGCATGCAAAGGTTAAGCTCTTTGTCCATAGTCAAACAGCTAGCAAGTGTCAGGGCTAGGATCTAACCCATGATCTTTACTGCTCCAAGCGCGAAACCCAACACATTTTGCCATAGCTGCCTTTCTCTGTACATATGCATAATTGTGTGAGGATGAGGGTGGGCGGTGAAGGGAAGGCAGACATGACCAGAAATCATAACCTTTGACTAGAAAAGTGGAGGTTGAGGCTAGATTTGGTAACTTGTTCATGTGCTGCCTCCTCTCTCCTTTTCTCAGGCTCTCGTGGAGGCTGCATTAAAGAAAATCAGGCTAATGGTACTCTCTGGGAAAGTGCCATTTTGGAGGAGAAATGTGACCAGACTGAGAGAGTGCCGATTAGCCACTGAGTGGTGGAAATGAGACCTGTTAACCATTGTGTAGCTCCTCATGGAGAGGGGAGGAGGGAGCGGCCCCTGGGTGAACCAGCCCTGCCAGTCCTTCCTAAAAACAATTACAGAATGCAAATATTTATAAACCACACACTTACTGGGCACTCTTCAGTATGCTAAAAACAAACACTGCCTTCACAACCCAAGATGGACAATGCTGCTCTCCACAGGCCCAGCCCCAGCCCCAGTCCAAGCCCCACCCCACCCTGTTCCTTGTGCTGAAATTCAGGGAACCAAAAATGAGAGGCCATGGCCCTTTTTCCCGTCAACCTCAAGCATAAATCAAACGTTCATTGTTTTTTAATTATCAGATTTCTTCCTATAGAGACTGAATGGCTTTAGATACGAGTGCTATTCTAGAGCTCTCCTAAAACTCTCTTTGAGACAGTGCCTATTTTCCTGGATGGAAGTTGTGATGGTGTGATGCCTGTTCTGATGATGTGATGAGGAACATACTAGATCTGGAGCCTAGAGTATTTGGGCCGGAATGTTGGCTCTGCTACTTCCTCTGTGACCTTGGGAAAATTTATTTAATCTCTCTGGGCCTCAATTTCTTTATATATAAAATGAGGGGGTTAAATAGCAATAAAAATAATATTTAAAAACTTTTTAAATAATAAAATGAGAAGATTGGATTAAATGATCATTAAGGAAACTGGGATCAGTCCATCAAGAAACTCCTGCTACATGCCAGGCAGTATGCTAAACACTCAGGTACAAAGAAAGTCAAAAGACAGTCCCTGGTCCGTCTGTCTATCTGTCTCTCTTTCTCTCCCCCTCCTTTTCTCTCTCTATCCCTTTCTCTCCCTCCTTGCCTCTGTGCTTCCTCCCTCTCTTCTCTCTCTTTCTATCCCTCTCTTTTTTACATGAAAGTTTTAATCCTCCACTTAAATAATATTGTACACATTTTAAGAAACGCAATATCTAACCTCCACCATACTTACACACACAAAAGTACTGTGGTTCTCATTTTTCAAGTAGAAACTGACTGATTAGATAGAACAGCTCTTTGTTCCAGGCACTAGAGAAAAGTGTCCATCACTAAATTCACTTGTCCAATATGGAAACTCTCTCGTTCCTTAAAGGATAGTTCTTTTTCAGGAATTTGGCTTAAACTAGAATCTTCAAATCCCAAACTAAAATCTTCTCTCCCTGGGGTAAAACCCTATGGATTGGGAAACTGCTAAAATTCCTCTGGTTATTTAAAGTTTCTTGAGACATGGATAACTTGTAGTCGTAGCCAGTCAGTCAATAAGTATTTCTTATGTACCTATATTGTGACAGACACTATGTACAAAAAGAGGTCAAAGACAGTCTCTTCCTTAAATGAGCTCACAATCTAACAAGCAAATAAATATGGACAAATAAGCTATACAGAGGATAAACAGGACATAGTTACAGAAGGTTATAGAATTAAAAAGGGTTAGAGAGATTAAGAATCAAACACACTTACTTTCTTGACCCAATCAGAGGTTTCAACCTCAGGTAAAAAAATTTCACTTGTGTATCACTTCCTTCAATTAGCCAATTCTATAAATCAATGAGTTTTTCTTACCTGCTTAGAATATCTTCTTCATTAAAATGGGGAAGGGGTTGGGTCCCACTCTTTGACCAAGATAAGGAAGGGCTTAGAGATGATGCCTTTTGAAGATGAAGGAAATGAGGGTGGTTTTCTGCGGAAGAAAAGGCTTTGGGGAGACATGATCGTTGCCTTCATATATTTGAAGTATATTGAAGGAGGATTAGACTTTTTCTGTTTGGCCCCATAGAGAAGAGAAGGAAATAATGATTGGACAATTTGGAGAGGCAAATAGATATCAGCTCACCGTAAAGAAGAAAGCATAAGAGCAGAATCTCAGAGTTGAAAGGAAACTTGATGGCCAAACTATATCTAAACAAGAGTCACTCATTGAACATGGTACACAACATATCACAGGTTTAGAGTTGGAAGCACCTTAGAAGTCTCTGAGAGTCTAATGGGAGAGAGAACATGAAAAAAAATACAAAAGACAAGATATACAGACATATTATATACATATATATATATTACACACATACATATGTATATGTGTATATATGTGTGTATATATAGATATATGTGTACATCTATATATATATAAAATAAATTGGAAATTATCAGTATAGGGAAGGTACTGACATTAAGGAGGATCAGGAAAGACTTTGTAGAAGATGGGATTTTTAGCTGGGGTTTGATTTTTTTGTTTTGCTTTTAGAGGCAATCAGAGTTAAGTGACTAACCCAGGGTCAAACAGCTAGCAAGTGAAGTCATATTTGAACTCAGGTCCTCCTGACTCCAGGGCCAGTGTTCTATTCACTGTGTCACTTAGCTGCCCCTAGCTGGGACTTGAAGGGAGCTAGAGAAGACAAGAGATAGAGATGAGGAAGGCAAATATTATATATGCATACAGGATACTCAGTGAAAATACCCAAAGTCTGAAGATGGAGTATCTTCTAAAAAGAACAGCAAGGAGGTGAGTGTCAGTGGCTAGCAGGAGAGGGGAAAGGAAGAAGAGAAGGGAATAAGGTATAAGGTAGGATGTAGTCAGGTTGTGAAAGGCTTTGAATGCTAAATAGGGGATCTTATATTAGATCCTGGAAGTGACAGGGAATTTATTGAATAAAGGGATGACAGTCAAATCTGTACTGTAGGAAGATTAATTTGATAGCCAAATGGATCATCGACTGAACTGCGGAGAGCTTTGAAGCAGGAAAACTACCCAGCATAGATTTAGTGCTTAAAAGGGTCCTGAGAGGCTCTCTACTCTTCAACACCCTAATTTCGTAGATAAAGAACTATGGTCCAGAGAGATGAATAACTTTCCCAAAGTCACACAGGAATTTAGAAACAGAGCCAGGATTAGAACCTAGGTCTTAGGACGGCCAGGTGACACAGTGGATGGAGCACCAAGAGTGGAGTCAGGAAGACCTGAGATCAAATCTGGCCTCTGACATTTACTATGTGACATTGAGCAAGTCACTTAGCCTTTCTTTGCCTCAGTCTCCTTATCTGTAAAATGGGATAAACAAGAGTCTACTTCTCATGGTTGTTGCAAGAATCAAGTGAGGTAATATGTGTAAAGCACTTAGCACAACTCCAGGCACATAGTAAGGGTTATAACTCCAAATCCAACACTCTTCGGCTCTAAATCTGTGATAAAAATGAACCTGAATCCAACACTCCACTGGATTCCCAGGCAAGCCTTTAAGTGAAAAGAATACATATGGAAGTATACTGGAACATCGATTTAGGGATACTAAAAGACACTCTGAGAAACTAATAGGGACATTTAATTCAATTTAAAAAATATGCCTACTATGGAGAAGACATTATACTAGGCATTGGGGATGGAAAGATGAAATCAACGCAGTTCCTTCCCTCAAGCAGCAAGGGGGAGATAACAACATGTACCTTGGCCAGTAAATCTGATGTAATCTGAGATGTAAGAGAGAAACAATTAAGGGGGATGGGAGAGGAGGGAAGGCTTCAGAGAGGAACTAATACTGAAGCAGAAACTTGAAGGAAGATAGGCAAAACCAAAGATCTAAACTTCCTTGTTTAAGGACACAGGTTATTATCACATAGGCTGCTACCCCTCCCCCCCTCCAATTTGTGTTGATGCTTCTTGACTACAATAAAAATTAAATAAGAAAATACAGTTAAAATAGGACATACAGTAGACTGCTAATATGAGAAAGGTTCAGTGGGGTCAAGCAAGGATTGCAGTCGAGGTCAAAAACTGCAAATATCAGCATGGCTAGCTAGTGCCTCGAGGCAAATTTGGGAACTGATTCTGGATTTCTGGGAAGATGAGAAAGGGCAGAATTCTTCCAATTAGTGGAGCTCCAGGAAAGTCTTGGACTAAGCTGAGGGCTATAGGGACAGAATAGTGGGCAAAGAGCCCTTAGTTAATGTCTTCAGTTTAGGAACTAGGTACACTGGAAAAAAAGAGGTGATCTAATTACATCACCTAACCTCCTGCATTTCCAGAGCAAACATTCAGTTAGGCCAATGGTAGTTGTTACAAGAATTATGGCTTCTACCTGAAAAATTACAGGTGGATCCGTAATTTCTAAAAGCTGAAATAAAGTGAAATTTACCCAATAGAATTATTGATTCGCTCAATGTGGTTGATTGCAATATATAATAATTGCAATAATCACTGATGAAGATTACAGCCCCCACCTTCCCACACTGCTAACCCCATCTCCTTCCTATTTTCTGATTGCAACATTCTTTTCCCATCCAAATTTGTGGCTTTTTTTGTGGCTAGTTGACACATTGTGCATGGTTCACTATGTACTCTGAATGGTGTAATCACTGATACATGATGCAGAACAAATTGGGCCTCTAGTTATAGGACAAAGAGGAAGAGTTATTGGTTTGAATCATGATGTACTTTTTAAAAAATCTCATGGTTAGTAGGTGGACAGGCAATTAGCCAGCTGGAATTACTAGGAGTACAGCATATGACTTAATTTAGCTTAAAACATACCAAAAAATGTTCATTCATATAAGTGAGATCCTTCAAAGTAGTCACCTTGGGAGATCACATACTTCTCCCATTGCCTAAAGTATGTTGGGCATTTCTTTCGGGGGGATTTCTTCAGTGTGTCTCTGAAGATCATTAAACTTTTTACTCTACGATCATTTTGAATCTGGTGACTAAAAATGATACAAAAAGAAAAATATCTCCATCACTCAACAAACTCCATTGTCTCTCTTTTACTTCTTGGATCCTAAAATACAAAAACTTTCACCTGGTACATAAAATCCTTCACAAGCTGTTTCCAGTCTATCTTCTCAGTCTTATGACACATCATTTCCCTACACTCACTCTATAGACCACCTAAATTGTCCTTGCTTTTCCTCATTCAGCATCTCACCTCTTATTTCTGTGTCTTTACATAGCTTGGCGCACATGCCTACGATGCACTAACTCATCACCTCTGCCTCTCACAAGCCCTAGCTTCCTTCAAAGCTCATCTAAAGTGTCACTTTATCTATATAAAGCCTTTCCAGATTCTGGTGTCCCAACCACCCAACTGTCTTGTACTCACTGTGTATGCAATAATGTATACTCATAGATATATATTATTTGTACACATATATGTGTATACATACTGTGTTATATATAGTTATCTCTTTCATATCACAGGGGCTAGGGGCAACCTAACTCCACCCTGCCATCTGGAAAACATGCATAAAATTTTTGGCTTTCCCTTCATATCAGGGATGTCTAATTTTTTTTTCTTTTATGAGTTGTTTACAATGCCTTTTTTTAAATTTGGGGTTAAGTATTTGGTCATAGACTTTGCATCCTCTGTTGGCCTTCACAAGTAGTCTGTGGCTTCTGCAAAACTGCCAAAAAATTGTCATTTAATTTCTTATGCCAATCTGCGACATATTGAAACCCCATGATTGGGAAAGTTGCAATGTGGAAGGGATAACTGTACTGCATTTATATATTATTACACTAATATCTATATTTATTACACATACACCTATTTTCACATAGTTTTCACTAATGGAATGTAAGCTACCAAGGCCAGCATTATTTCATTTTTGTCTCTGCCTTCCCAGCATCTAGTGAAGTGTCAGGCACATAGTAGGTACTTGTTGATTAATTGATTGATATAACGTAGTTTGATCTCCCACCTCCTTCATCAAAGTTGGATTCAAAAGACTTATAGCTAGTTCCAAAACTCAGATCCATTGTGAAGGAAAAATCTTTTTGTCATCCTCAAAAGTGTTCAAAAGGGCTGCCAGCTAGGAGCACAAAGTTCTGCAGGAATGTGTTATCATATTTAACCAGCCCTTTGTTTGTCTCCGTCTGTTCTCCATCTGCTCTGGAGTATTCTCTGACTGACTAAACATAGAATACATTGAAAGCAGTCTACAAATGCAACCAAGTTAGGTATGGATGAGACTAACTCCAAAATAACTACAACTGAAGGAAAAAAGAAAACCTGATACACTACAGGGGAGATTGGATGTGTGCGTCATAGGTTGGATCTTACCCACAAGATTGATGTATGGAGGGTGCTCAACTACTTGACCAGCATAATTTGGATTCTAAAGGGATAGTCATCAGTGAAGACTGGAAAGCAGCTGTTAGAATCCATCTGAGGGGTGGCTGCTCCCACAGTGGTAGGTGCAACTCCTTGTAAAATATAACAGTACAAAATATATTATTTGATAAGTACCTACTGCCTTCAAAGTGATTAGCCCTATATTCTTGGTGGGTAAGTCAGGAACTTAGAGGGAAATAAAAAAGCTAGTACAAGAAACAATACTATACAATATCACAAATTAACTATAAAGAATATAGGGAGAAAGACCCTATCTTCATCTAGAGAAAGAATTAATAAATAGAAGTATGTACAGAATAATTTTACACATATATGTGTATACATCTGTGTATATATATATATATATATATATATATATATATATTTGTGTGTAATGGTGGCCATCTCTGGGGCAAGGGGAAAAGAAAAAGAAATTTACATGATAATTTTGTTGTATATTTGAAATGAATAACCAGTTATACATAGTGGAGTTGCAGTTTCCTGTGCAATCATCCTTTTCATTAAAGTAAGTTATAAAAATGCTTGTTTTATTCCATAAATTAAAAAGTTTTTTAAATACATTACATGGTACCATAGAACCAATGTATTGTACTGGATAGAGAACCAGGCTCAGGAAGACTTGGATTAAAGTATTCCCTCAGAAACTGGCTTTATAACCCCTTTATAACCCTATAAATCACTTAATCTCTCCGAGACCCAATAGATTCCTAAGACCATAAGTTTTCAGATCAGTATTGATAGAGAGTTTCATCACCAGGATTTCCCACATTAGTAGCATCAAACACCAGCATAAGACCCACAACACTCCAAAGTGTGACCAGAAATAGACCATAATTTATTTGGAAAATAGTTAACAAAATAAATAAAAATCCAATAAAACATAGATAATATTACTTTATAAAACTAAATTAGCATGTGGACCACAAGGATCCTTATATATAGATTAGTGGTCCCATTTCTATTTGAATTTGACTCCACCCCAAAGAAGTCAAAGGTTGGAAATTGCACCCACCCTCATCCTCAAATGATGTAGTCCATGGAGTGATAGGCTAAGAGTCAGACAGACCTGCATTCAAATCTATACTGGGGCACTTGCTACTGGTGTTACCCTGAACAAGTTACTTAACCTCTGTATCCATTTCCTTATCTATAAAAAGGAGATATTATTCACCTCCTAGAGTCATTGTGAGGATAAGATGAGATAATAATTTGTAAAGCACTTAACACAGTGCCTGGCACATAGCCGATGTTTGGTAAATGCTTGTTTACTTCCTTCCTCTCCCTCCAAAAAATACCTGATAAGTGAATCATACATTAAGTATATACCTTGTCTAATTGAATATGATAGATATTTGAGGAGATAAGCAGCATGACCAGATCTTTACAAGAAAAAATTCCTTAGAATTTGTGCTTTTGTGAACAGGATATCTCCCACATGATTAATCTGGTGGGACATAAATTCATCATATTGCTCTCCCATCATAGAGAGAATGATGGCCAGTAATAATGAGGACCAAACTAAGCCTGTATTAATTTCATTTGTGACATGAAATCAATTAATTTGGTGCATATATATATACATATATATGTGCATGTGTGTGTGTGTCGGTGTCTGTGTGTGTGTCTGTGTGTGTGTAGATAGATCTACACATGCAGATATATCTATCTATCTATATCTATGTTTGTTTTATCTACCTCTCTCTCTATATATATTTGTGTATGTGTGTGTGTGTATATATATATGTACATATATATATACACATATGCATATATATTTACATGCTGATATATGGAATATGTCACAAAGTAAAGTGCCAGCTTGTACTTCATAGAAAAGCTCCTCCTACTAGGAGTTCCCTATGCTGATGAACTGACTGATTTTTTTTAACAAAATCAAATTCACAATCCTAGAAGTATATTTATAAAATCAGCTTGAAAACAACTTTCTGAAATTATTGACTCCACAAAAATCTATTCACACCCAGTCCATATTTATCAATGATATCACTTCCTTATAAGCATCTTAAAAATCTTTGTAAGCATCTTCAGATCTTTTCTTCCTTTGGCTCACAAGGCTCAGAGGAGAAAATATCCCCTCAGGGCAGATAGATTAGATAGATAGATAGATAGATAGATAGATAGATAGATAGATAGATAGATAGATAGATAGATAGATACATACATACATACATACATACATACATACACACATACATACACAAATATATATATATAAAACCATCCAGTGACATTTACACCACTGACTTGATCCAGTTCTTCAAGATGGAAGGGAAGTTGAGCATTCTCAAGCTCATGTTGGTGGTTGCTACATTTCCCATTGGATAGAAATGCTGAGTAGATGCCATGTTATCTATGATTCTCAGAGTCAATGATCTCCTGTCAGTCAGCTCCACTTCTCTCAAAGGTGATGTGAATTAGAGTCTTTATTTCTTCATAAACTAGCCCTTAAGTTTCCCATACTCTGGCAAAACCTGCTTTCTTCCTGATCTAGTCCCAGTTGCATGAATTTGGCAAACAGGAAAACATGTTTGCAAAGTGCATGCAATTATTTTTATTCTGAATAGAATTGATAAATAAGTACTTAGTACAAAATAAAAATAAGACAATATATTTTAAAATTACCAAGTAGCTGCAAGTCTATCCCTCTCCTTGACTCTAAAAATCCTAGACAAAGAAAGTGCTGTGAACTGAGGTATGTAGAGTTCAGAGTGTGTTTTGAGTGAATGAAGGAGTATAAACAACATACAATTCTAAATGATCTTGGACTCTGAAAAAACCAATACAATAGATAAACCTTTAGTTAATTTGACTTAATAAAAAAGAAAGAAGAAAACCAAAATACTAATATCAAAAATGAAAAGGGTGAATTTACCACCAATGAAGAGGAAATTAAAACAATAATTAGGAACTATTTGACAATCTTAGTGAAATGGATGGATATTTACAAAAATAGAAATTGCCCAGGTTACAGAAAAGGAAGTTAAATACTTAAATAACCCCATCTCAGAAAAAAAGAAATTGAACAAACCATCAATGAATTCCCTAGGAAAATATCTCCAGGGTAAGATGAATTTACAAGTGAATTCTATCAAACATTTAAAGAACAATTAATTCCAATTCTATCCAGACTATTTGGGAAAATAGGCAAAGAAGGAGTCCTACCAAATTCTTTTTGTGATACAAACATGGTACTTCTAACTAAATCTGGAAGAGTCAAAACAGAGAAAATAATTATAAACCAATTTCCCTAATGAATACAGATGGAAAAATTTCAAATAAAATATTAGCAAAAAGATTACAGCAATTTATCATGAGAATATCATATGACTAAGTAGGATTTATTCTAGGAATGCAGGACTAGTTCAATATCAGGAAAACTATCAGCATAATTGATCAGCCACAAAACTAGCAGAAACCATATGAATAGCTCAATAGATGCAGAAAAAGCTTTTGACAAAATTCAACACCCATTCCCATTAAAAAAAAAAAACAGAGAGCATAGGCATAAATTGAGTCTTCCTTAAAATGATAAGTAGCATCTACCAAAAACCATCATCAAGTGTTCAATGTAATGGGGATAACCTAGAAGCATTTTCAATAAGATCTGGAGTGAAACAAGGATTATCCAGTATCACCATTGTTACTCATTATGGTACTAGAAATGTTAGCTTTAGCAATAAGAGAAGAAAAACATTATAAAATATTTGGGAGTCTACCTGCCAAAACAAGCACAGGCGCTATATGAGCACAATTACAAAATGCTTTTCACACAAATAAGGTCAGATTTAATAACTGGAAAAACACAGTTGCTCATAGGTAGGCTGAGCTAATATAATAAAAATGAGAATTCTACCTAAATTAATTTACTTGTTCAGGGCCAGGCCAATCAAAGTACCAAAAGTTATTTTATAGAGCTAGAAAAATAATAACAAAATTCATCTGGAAGAACAAAAGGCCCAGAATATCAAGCAAATTAATGAAAAGTAATGCTAGGGAAGGTGGCCTTGTCATACCTGATCTAAAATTGTATTATAAAGCAACAATCATGAAAACTACTTGGTACTGGCTAAGAAATAGAGATGTGGATCAGCAGAATAGGTTAGGTATACAAGACACAGTAATCAACAAGTATAGTAATCTACTGTTTGACAAATCACATGACCCTAGCTTCTGGGATAAGAACTCACTATTTGAAAAAAATTGCTGGGAAAACTGGAAAACAGTGTGGCAGAAACTGGGCATAGACCAATGCCTGACACTGTATGCGAAAATAAAGTTCAAATGGGCACACAATTTAGATATAAAGGTTGTTACTATAAGCAGACTAGGAGAGCAAGGAATAGTTTACCTGTCAGATTTATAGAGAATGGAAGAATTTATGAGAAAACAAGAAATAGAGAAAATTATGGAATGCAAAATGGATAGTTTTGATTACATTAAATTGAAATGTTTAACTGGGAAAGAATTTTTACAACCAGTGTCTGTGATGAAGGCTTCATTGCTAAAATGTATAGAGAACTGAGTCAAATGTAAAAGAATACAAGTCATTCCCCAATTGATAAATGGTCAAAGTATATGAACAGGCAGTTTTCAGAGGGTGAAAGTAAAGATATCTATAGTCACATGAAAAAATGCTCTAAATCACTATTGATTAGAGAAATGCAAATCAAAACAACTCCAAGGTACCACATCACATCTGTCAGATTGGCTAACATGACAAAACAGGAAAATGTTAAATGCTGGAGAAGATATCAGAAAATTGGAACACTAATGCATTGTTGGTGGCATTGTGAAATGACCCAACCATTTTGGAGAGGAATTTGGAACTATGCCCACAGGGCCATAAAAATTGCATACCCTTTGAACCATCAATACTACTTCTAGGGCTATATCCCAAAGAGATCATAAAAATGGGAAAAGAACCCACATGTAGAAAAATATTTATAGCAGCTCTTTTTGTGGTGGCAAAGAATTGGAAATTGAGGAGATGCCCATCAATTAGGAAATGGCTAAACAAGTTGTCATATATGAATGCAATGGATTACCATTGAGGTAAAAGAAATGATGAGCAGGTAGACTTCAGAAACACCTGGAAAGACTTATATGAACTGATGCTGAGTGAAGTGAGCAAAACCAGGAGAATACTGTACACAGTTACAGACACATTGTGCAGTGACTAACTTTGGTAGACTTGGCTCTTCTCAGCAATGCAAGGTGCTAAGATAACTCCAAAAGGCTCATTATGAAAACTCTCCACATCCAGAGAAAGAATTATACAAATTGAAGCATACTATTTGCTCTCTCTCTTTTGTTTTGTTTTGTTTCTTCTATCTCATTGTTCATTCCATTGGTTATAATTCTTCTTTATATGGTGAATGTGAAAATATGTTTAATATGAATGTATTTGCAAAACCGATAGCAGATTACATGCCATCTTGGGGAGGGAGGGGAAGGAAGAGAGAGGGAGAAAATTTGAAACTCAAAAGCTTTTGGAACTGAATGTTGTAAACTAAAAATAAATAAATTTTTAAAAAAGAAAAAAAAATTATGTCAGACTCACATCCATCAGGGTTGATCAACAGGTGCTGATTAACAACTTCTGAAGAAACCCTGAACCCAGACCTACCTTATAGCTCTAGGAATGGAGCTGAGATATGGATTGACTAGGAAACTGACAGATGTCCTTACATTTATCCAGAACTTCCAACATGCTCTAGTTCCAGCTGGCTTGTCTCTTGTGTAGTATAGTGGGTGGGCCCAACTACTAGCCTTGGCAAAGATAAGCTACCTGGCACACATCCCACCCCACCCCCTGTCTCATTTTCCTTTACCACACCACTGTTCTCCTGTAGCTGCCTGTCTCATCACTCCTCATCACTCTTGTCACTCAGCCAAATCCCTGCAGCTCCATGCAAAAGGGTGGGGTAGGTGCAGAGTGAAAGGGGTACTATAAATATAGGACTGTACATATAAAATTTCAAGACAGAACCTTACACATAGATGGTGCTTAATAAAAGCTTTATAAATAGATGAATGCATGAATAAATATCCAAATAAAGAGTGAAAAAACATTAAGGACAATCACTTTAAATTTCCTGGGGTCTTCTATGAACTTCATAGTGATGAAGATGTTTTAGAGATGGTTAGGGTTTTATTCATAGTCACTCTATAAACCTCTAGAAAAATCACAGTTCATTCAAACACCAACAAACACTGACATTGCTACTACTCTAGAGCAGGCCCTTATCATCACATATCTGGAGTTGGGGATACTTGGGTTCAAATTCCTCCTCTGGTTCTTACTAGCTATGTGACACTGGACAAGTCACTTAACCTTTCTAAGCCTCAGTTTCGTTATCTGTACAATGAGGGCATTGGACTTGCTGACGTCTCTGGTCATTTCTTGGTCTAATCTCTGATGCACAGCACCTGTAAAACTGAACCTAAGAAGTTTAAGTGATTTCCTCAAAGTCATAGAGGAAGGAAAGATCAGAGAAGAATTTGAATCCAAGTCCTCTGAACTCTTTTTACTATGTCATGGAGTCTCCTTCAATTATGTGTATGATTTATTACCCCTTTAATAGAAAGTAAGTTCCTTGAGGGTGGAGATATCCATCTTCTTGGTGTCTCCTTCACCTAGCCCAGTGCTTATCTTTGTTAATCCAATTAACACTTTCCCACTTTCCTTTACTGTGGGCTATTGTAATAAAAAAAAAAATTCTAATTTATAAAAAGACTTTTCTTCCTCCCCTTTATTCATTCTAGCTAATGAATGTCTCAATAAACACTCTCCTCACCTATTACTTCCTCCTACTGAAGGAAGCAGAAATATCATCCGCCATAATAAAAGTGAAAACCCACTTGCCAACATTTGCAAAACAAAGATATTCTTGTGTACCTTGCTGCTAATGAGTTCAATAATATGGAAATCTGATCAGAGCTCATTTGGACAAGGTTCAGGGAACAAGATAATTTCTACTAGAGGAAGGAGTGAATTTTTTTTTTAAAAAAAGCTAAGAAAAAATAGTTCCTTTTCACTGTGTCAGCATCTCAAGCTCATCTAAACAAGGACCTGACCTCAGGTATTGGAACTGGAGGTATTTGTGGATATTCTTCCAAACCCATTTGCCTCTGGCAATGGTACAATGGAAAGGAAAACCATAACTAGCAATTTTGCCACCAGCAACAATCAACACAAATCACACCTTTAGATCAACTTTGTAATTTGTGGTGTATAAACACAAGTCAATCTGAAAAATGACAAAATTATAGAGTCTTGGAATTTTGGAATTGTAAGAGACCTCAGCTGCCATCTGGTCATGCCCATACCCACAAATGAATCTCTATTATAACATTTCTGAGAAGCGATCATCTAATCTCTGCTCAATGGCATCTAAAAAGGTCTCTAATAAGACTTCTATTTTCCCAATCCATTCCACTTATGTTCAGTTCTAATCGTTAAGAGATCTTTTCCTGGCATCAAAATTAAATCTGCCTCTTTGTAATGTACACTCATTGTTCCTGGTTCCATCCACTGGGGCCAAATGAAATAAGTCTTCCCCTCACCTTTTGAGGCAGTCAGGATTAAGTGACTTGCCCAGGATCACACATCTAGAAAGTGTCCGAGGTCAGAATTGAAATCAGGTCTTCCTAACTCCGGGGCTGCTGCACCACCAAGCTGCTTCAAAATAAAAGAAGTCTAATCTCAATTCTTCAAATCCCTAAAGACAGTTATTGTTCTCAACTGAATCTTCTCTTTTCCAGGATAACCATCCTTCAACCAGTTTTCACAGGGTATAGAAATAAAGACTTTTGTTATCCTTGTTGCCTTCTGCCAGACACTTTCTAGCTAAATCCATCTGAGCAGAAAGATGAATTAGCTATTATAGTGACTGCTGCACTATTGAAGGTGTGTAGGTGATAAGTTTGATGTCCTCAATTTCAGTTCCCTGGAACAATCTCAATTTTTCAGACCCCCAGGATTTGAGAATTAGACGGTACCTCAGCATCCATCTAATCCAATCTATACACAAAAAGGAATCCTTTCTACAAGTATACCCAGCAAGCTTTTACTTGAGGACCTCCAAAAGAGGGGAACATGCCACATTACAAGGCAGCTCATTTCATCTTTGGACAACTCCAATTGATAAAAGGTTTTGTCCACCTACAGTCAAAATTTGTCTCTGTAACTTCCACTCATTCTTGACTCAGTTTTCTGGAACTAATAAAACAAGTCTAATCTGCCCTCCATATGACAGTCTTTCAAATTCCTGAAAATAGCTAACATGTTCCCCCTGGGTCTCTTCCAGGTTAAATATGGCAGGTTCCTTCAGCCAATCTTCACAGGATAAGGACTCAGGGTCCTGCATTATCTTGGTTATTCTCCTCTGGACAGTCTTTAGTTTATCAATATGCTTCTTAAACCACAGTATTTAGAACTCAATACAATATTCCAGATGAGATATAATGAGGGCAGAACTGTGGAATTCTTACTTCCCTGTTCCTGAGATCTATTCCCCTCTTAAGACAGCATGGGATCTCATTATCTTTTTTGGATGCTACCCTTCCATACTTATGGCTGTAATGGAAATTAATCAAGCATGATGGTCTTTGATGTAACTTCTATTTTTTCATTTTTATTTTAAGGCATCAGAGCAGTCTGAGGCTAGGGGAGAGTTGGATCTTGCCATCTCTGGAAACATTGCTTATTTTTCCTATAATTAACGGACTTTAACCAAGTGGCTTTTGTGGTAGCAATCCCAATCTGCTTTCCGTGCTCACTTTACCCATGCTCATAGTCACTTTAAGATATTGTCACAGTCTAGAGAAGCAGCAAATGCCCAATCTGTTATAGGACTGGATGATTTGTTTTCTTTTAATTTTTTTGCTTATTTGTTTGTTTGATTCTTTGATGAGTTCTGTACTTTTCCTTAATGAAAGCACTTGCTTGGGTGGTGAATTTCATTTTTTAAATAGCCCCAAAACATTTATGTTTATTATCTTAAACAATTAGATCAATATATAATTTAAATATATAGTTTCCTATAATATTATAATACCTCATAAAGCAGACTGCTCAGGAATAGTCCACTTCTCTGTAGCAAAATGTAAAGTAAGCCAGGTCCTCGAGTCCTCTGTAATGCTGAGATTCCCTAGGTGCTATTTACAGCTCTGAAAGAACACATAGTTCATCAGCTCAGGAAAGAAAGACACTTACAAGTCTTTACTTCCCTCCCAGTGATTCTGTTGGAATGAAAAGTAGCAAAGGACAAGAGAAAAAAATCATTAGATTGGTAGTTTCACCTCTCTAGGCCTCTGTTTCCTCAACTGCAAAATGAGAGAGTTGTACTCTAGGACCTCTAACATCCCTTCAAGATCTGCTGTGGTCCTAAAGTATTTATGTATATATCTTAGAGGATAGAAGCAAGGATACAGTCCACGGTCCCTTCCTCTTCAAGCTGTCACTTTGACTACTAATCTTCTGAATGGCAAAAGGAAAAAAATTGTTCTTGGTAAGTTCAAGTAGGATGTCTTTTGCAGGAGTAACTTCTCCTTGTTCCCCTAATATCTTATATTTTCATGTTAATGTTTCTTTCAGCTTTTTTGAGCCTTTTCCAATAGGCAGTTTTGCTTTGAAGACATTAGCACGATTTGGTATTTTGCTTTTGTTTCTTTTTAGCTTCCAACACTCCATAAATCACCTGATGCTTTCAACTCTATTACTATGGAGTTGACACTTGATAAACACAGTTTGCTATTTTATTCTCTTCTCCCATCATTCATCCATCTCTTCTTCATCTATTTTTCTTACACATGGACTCAAGTGCTAAAAATATACAGCAGCTGTAGGTGCTGCCAAAATGCTTTGAGAATGAGTAATCCCACTTGCCCAAGTTTCAAAGTGTGAGGGTCCTGAAATAATTTCCTCTCAAGTGAATGAACCGATTCATGTGGCACAGGCAGGAAGAGAGGAACCTGATCTCCTGTATGGAACCATAAGCTCATGGTAAGACAAAGTCACTAGGTCAGCTCAACACCAAGGATGGAAAGCATTGGTGTTTGTCACCCAAGCAAATCTCTCTCCTAGCTAGCTCTGCTACCTGGGGAAAATATCTCATCTTTTCTAAGAGCCAATGGCACCAAACACTCTCACTCCTTTCTTAATGCTTCCTTTGCATTTGTAATCTAATTTTCAGTAAGGGACATAGATTTCCCTCATTCTTCATAGGAGATGAAAGGGACTGGGCCATACACAGTGAGGTTTTTAGATCAATTGCTCTGCCACTATTTTATTCTCCTTTGTTAAGTTATAGGGAGATGAAGCATTTGGAGAAAAAAGTCCTAGGTTTGGAGTTGGACCATCTGGGTTTGAATCTCAGATTTGTCACCTGTCTGTCCTTGAGCAAGTCACTTCCTTTCTGTGGGTCTCAGTTTCCTCATCCATAAGAATGAGGGTTGAACATTTTCCTTTGGTCCAACAGAACAACTCCTAGAGCCCCACGGAGATAAAAAGAGAAAAGATGCAAATGTGTGAAAATATTTATAGCAGATCTTTTTGTGTTAGCAAAGAAATAGAAACTGAGAGGATTCTCATCATTTGTGGGATGACAAAACAAATTATGGAATATGGGCATAGTAGAATGTATTATATTCTACTGTAAGAAATGATGACAGAGATGGTTTCAGAGAAGCCTGGAGAGATTTTCTCAAGAAGAGAAGAGAATGTAGTAAAGTCAGTAGAGCCAAGAGAACAATTGAATGTTGTTATTATGGTTCAGTCATCTCAGTCGTGTCTGACTGTGACCCCATTTAGGGTTTTCTTGGAAGAGATACTAAAGTGGTTTGTCATTTCCCTCTCCAGTTCATTTCATAGATGAAGAAACTGAGGCAAACAATGTTAAGTGACTTGCCCAGGGTCACATAGCTAGTAAGAATCTAAAGCTGTATTTGAACTCAAAAAGATAAGTCTTCTTGACTCCAAGCCCAGCACTCTATATACTGTGACACCTAGCTGCCTCATGAGCACAATTTATGAAATAACAATATTTTAAAGACAAACAACACTAAAAGATTTGAGGAACCTTCAGTTCAATGACCATTTACTACTTCAGTGGACCCAAGACGATGTGTGCAATTCACCCTCTGAAAAAAGAGGTGGACTCAAGATGCAAAATGAGATAAACATTTTTAGACATGGCCAACATGCAAAGTCGTTTTTGCTTGACTATGCCTATATCTTACAAGGGTTTTCCTTTTGTTTTTTGTTGTTGGGTTGTTTTTTTTTTACTTCAGCTAGAGCAAGGGGAAGTGGGAAAGAGAAAAAATAAATGCAAGTGAATTTAATTTTTTAATTTATAAAATAAAATGAAGGAGTTGGACCAAATAATAGATAAGTTGGCCCCTCCTTCTGACAATCTGTAAGTCTCTGATTCAATCTACCCTATCCACATTCTCGATTAAATCAGGAGCCCTGTGATTCACAGTACAGCCCTAAAACCTTATCAGCTCAGATACCTTTCTTTCCTGAAGGATTTCACAATGACCTTCAAGTGTTTGGTTGACTGGGTCAAGAATGAGAAACTCCTTGAAGGAAAAAGAATCGAAGGCAAGAACTTTGGCCTTCTATTTGCTTTGCCAAGCTACTGACCTTTCTTCTTTTTGATGAGAAAGACACACCTCAGGATCTTATTTAGACTTTTCAAGATCTCCCACTCTCCTTCCCATTTCCATCTCATCTGACCAGGTCCTGAGTCTCAACCACTATCACTCCAGATAAAGTTGACTTATTTGTATATATTTATTTCATTTTTAGCAACATGTGTCAAGGGTCTATGAGTTCCATAATATACTTTTAAAATGTATCTTCCCCCCCCCCCCCCTCAAAACATGAAATGTTTCTTTCTATTTATAGGTTCTCCTCTTCTCATCTGTAGCTTGGGCAATTTGAACTCCAGGGAAAGAGATGCTCCTCTCGGAATAAGATGATCATTTGAAATCTCATCATCATGCTGCTAACTCAGTCTTAGATACTCAACACATTCCCAAATCCCTCCATTTCCTCTCCCAGGATCTGGACTTTTAGCTAACTCTCCATTTTCATCTGCTGCTTTCAGTCCCAGCACTTAGCTGAGTGCTTGGCACATAATAAGTTTCTTAATAAATGTTTATTGAATTGAATTGAATTGAAATGGATTGAGGCGCATCCAAAGGAGGTTTGGTTAAGTTCTCTCTGGACCTTCTCCTCCTGTTTTGATACTACTACAGTGAGCAGCTGCTTTTTATTAGAGCAGCAGGAAATAGTATAAATTTACTGAATTTTAAAGTTTGAAGGAATCCTAGAGTTTGTCTAACAAGTCTAGCCCAACTTCCCATTCAATGCAAAAATTTTAAAAAGCTAATATTTATGTAACACTTGAACAAATTTGCAGAATGCTTTACCTATATACTTTCCATATAGTAAGTCATTTGACATGAGCCTCACAACTCTGTGAGATAGATACTATTACTATTCTCATTTTACGGACGAGAAAACTGAAACAGAGAAAAGTTAAATGACCTTTGTTCAGAGTCACATAGCCAGCAAATGTCTGAGGCAAAGTTCAATTCCAGACCTTTCTGACTCAAGTCCATTGCTCTATCCTTTAGCCACCTCATAGCCCATATTGGGAATTACCAGATAGCCCTGATAAAACGGTCATCTGACATCTATCTAATGATATCCAACATTGGAGGATTCAATATAGAATAAGACTGCCCATTATATTGTCTAATATCAAGCCAAAATTTGCCTCCCAATAACTTTCAGACATTGCTATTAGTTCTGCCCTCTGGACAAAAACATAAATTCAACACTTCTCCATGACAACCTTTTCAATACCCTAAGAGAGCTATTTCATAGACCATTCCTCATATCCCAGCACCACTACCATCATCAAATGGTCTCTAAGTTAAAAGTTCCTAGTTACCTTATCCCTTCTTCAGAACCTTTCCTAATCTGACTACTAGAAAGTGTGTTGTGAAATGTAAAGCATTATGAAAATATAAGTTGCTGTTTTTTAAAAATATATTTGTTATTAATTTTTTTAAACTGTAGTGCCTAGAACTGGACACAAAATTTCAGATGTGATTTAATTGGTGCAGAGTACAGTAGGCATAAGTACCTCCCTCAGTCTGTATCGTTGACTTCTCTTAATTTCACCTAAACATTAAAATTATCTCTTTTTTAAAAAACTGACTTTGCAGCAGCCCTATGCAATTAAGTCTTACTTCAGTGCCTTGTCAGGGCTGAAAGGCAGTTCTGAGTACTCTAAGGTCATGGTAATGACAAACCTCAACACCTTGTTGCACTGAATTAGCTGGCCTGCACAACAAGGAGAGTATGGACTCTGTCATAAGAGATCCCCAGAGAAGGTTATCACCTACAGGTTACCTACCAAATAATGAAATGGAGAGGTAGATTATGCCCTATGATCTTGTGTACTAACAAGAAGAGATCAAGATCTACAATGTTGAAGGGAGTGCCCATCCTCATGAACACTTGGATCTTTTGAGGAATTTTAGTGAGAAGCAGCCAAGTGACATTTTTGGCTTCTATTGTTTGCGCTTAGCGAAAATTCACAGGACTGTTTTAAGCTAAGACCTTAATCATACCAACCAAATAATTACAAGCTATTTTCATCTAGGTTACTTTCTAGAAAGATTTTATGTCCAAAGTAGAATATTTCTTTTCACTTTATGTAGACTCTTGCTGGTTTTTAATTCCATATTATCTGAAATTCTCTTTAAATTCTAAGGGTGTGTGTGTAGGCATACAACTTGTATATGACTACTATATATATGTATATATAATGCATATGTAATTACAATTAGCATTTATGTAGGCAAAGCACTTTATAAATATTATCTCATTTGTTTCCATAAGGTAGGTGTTATTTTTATCATCCCCAAATTACAGATGAAAAAAGTTGGTAAATGTCTAAGGTAAGATTTGAAACCAGGTTTTCCTGAGTTAAATTCACCTCTCTAGAGACTGCACCACCTATATGTAGGAGGGGTGGCATTGATCAAGAGCTGACCTTGAAAAGAGGAAGACTTGGCTCTAATACATACTGACTATGGGACCCTAGGCCTCTTTTTACTACATAGCACTTTTCTTATCTTCAAATCTTAAAGGCAATGACGTTGCAGAGAAGGTACTGATCTGTATTGGTAGAAGGCATTTTCTCACATTGGAGTTGTCTATATCAAAGACATCACAGTTAGATATCCATACACCTAGTTTAATAACTGCTAACACTAATGGTGCTTTAAGGTTTGTGAAGTACTTTACATAATTATGTCATCCAATTCTCACAAAAGCCATGTTAAATAGGTGCTATTATTATCACCATTTTATTGATTAAAAAAACAACTGAAGCTCCCAGAGGTTTTGACTTAACTTGTGGTTACATTGCTAACGTCAAAGGCTAGATTGCATCTAAGCCTAGCACACCTTCCCCTACAGCATATTACCTACTTATTTTGTGTCCTGTAGACTCTGCACCCAAATTAAAAAAAAAAAAGGTACAGTGTAATATTATTTCTAATTAGTTTGTGACTACCTTAATTTGAAACATTCTCTCCACTCTAAACAGTTATTCATAGCCTGGCTTTGGGTGGTCAAGATGCATTTGTAATTTCAAGTTCATATTGGTATCTTATTCCCTTCTAAGATCATAGTATTAGAAGGTCATACTCTTTTTGGTGTCTACAAACAGAGAGCCTCCTTCTCTAAAATGGTCTAGAACTTTTCCCTCATGGTGGGGGCAGAGAGAAACCCTCTAACACTAACGATTTTTTCTTGAGCAACTTTTGAGCGAGCCTCTTCTCTAAATATTTATCAGTTGAGTCATTACACCCTGAAGTCCTTCAGAGCAGAGATTTTCTTTTACTTTTCTTTGTAACCCTAACATTTAGTACAGTACCTGGCATAGGCAAATCAGCATTTTAAGTGATAAAGGCATCAGACTTGATTATGGAGAAGTGATGCAATATTTGAAAAGCCAGATGGATGAATAAGTATTTTGCAATAAGAGAAATTAAGTAAAATTTCTCTAAGGAAAGTTAAACTACTTATATCAGTTCTTCAAGGATTCTAGGAATGACAGTGGAGTAGCTCCAAGAAACTCTAGAATGCTTCAAGAGAACAATCTTAAAAAAATAATTTTAAAATATCAAAAAATGAGAAGGTTGGATTATATTACTTCTAAAAAATCCCTTCTAGCTCCAAATTTATAATTCTAGGAGTTTTTCTTTCTAGATTTTGGTCCTCTTCAATCGTACTGCCATCCCTCTGAAATTATCTGCAATTTATCCTGTACCTATCTTGTTTGTACATAATTGCTTGCCTTAGGGGGCAGCTAGATGGTATAGTGGATACAGTACTAGTACAGGAGTCAGGAGGACCTGAGTTCAAATCTCACCTCAGACACTTGACACTCACTAGCTGTGTGACCTTGGGCAAGTCACTTAATCCCAATTGCCTCATCCTGGGTCATCTCCAGTCATCCCAATGAATATCTGGTCACCGGATTCAAATGACTCTGGAGGAAAAGTGAGGCTGGTGACCTGCACAGCCCTCCCTCCCTCACTCAAAACAAAGTCAAGTGCAAGTCATGTCATTATTTCTCTGATGGCATGGTCTTCTTCGGCAACAAAGGACAAACACACACACACACACAGTTGTTTGCATGTTGTTTCCCTAATTGAACTGTGAGTTCCACTGGAGCAGGGATTACCTTTCACATTTCTTTGTATCCCCAACACTTAGCACATTGCCTCATATACAGCAGGCATTTAATAAATGCTTGTTGACTTATTTATTTTTTAAAAAGGGTAAAAAATTATAGCTATCAAAAAGCAAACCAGAGAAGCATAGAATTTTAAACAAATGATGGAGACATTCTTTAATAAAAAGGATTTTCTGAAGAGGAAAAATGGAATAGAACACAAAAAATACACACGAAAAAGGCAGAAGAAAAATTTTAAAGCAATAAGTGTGGAAGAACAAGAACATTGAACTTGAAAATAAGATGAATAGAGGTAGCATAACAATTATAGTTCTCTCATAATAATATTCCAGGAAATTATCCAGAAATATTAGAAACAGACAACAAAGAATAAATCACAAGAAGCCACAAAATACAAATAGAAAGAAATCTGAAGTTCATTTCACAAAGGAAGAATGATACTAAATTTCTAAATAAAATGTGTGTGTGTGTGTGTGTGTGTGTGTGTGTGTGTGTGTGTGCAGGAAGGAAAGAACTCTTCATTTTCCAAAGAAAATCAATCAGGATTTAGTAGTCATGTCTTGGTTATAAGAAACCAAAGGAAATCTTTAAAAATGAAAGTCTGGGAGGAAAAAAGATCAATTTGCCCCTAAAAGTAACATGTTATCTATCATGAACAAGTCTTGAACAATATTTGTTGGCCCAATCTGAAATACCACTAAAATTTTTCTGAGGAAAAATCGGGAACAGGGATAATGAGCACACAACGAATTGCCTTCTAGGCATGCTCCTTCATATCCCATTCATAACTGAGCCTGGCATCGATAATTACACAGTCAGCAAAATGTAAGAATTAGAATCATTTATTCAAAAGAATCCATAGGTAAGTAGGGTATTAAACATGCAAACTCAACAAATAGAAAAAAGTGAAAAACTGTTAGCAATGAAAAAGGAAAGAAATGACTTGGTTTCATCTGACTAATACTACATAAATTCATAAATGTATCTTACAATCATGCTTTTGTTTGTCATATAATTTTTTATAAAGAACAAAACACTTCATACTTTGTCTGAAAGGCATTGATATGGTAAAGAGAGTATCAGAAGGCTAAAGGATCTATGGAACAAAAAAAGGAGAGGAAGGAGTAAGGCTGGATGAAATGAAAACATTTCTTGTAAAGGAGTATTAAAAATTAATGCCACTGAAACAGAAAAGATGATGAGGTATGTAGCTGGACAAGGAAGACTAGATACCTCATTCACTTTTGTTTGTTTTTGAGTGTTTTATTATGATTTAGAATTTTCTCCAAATATTCAGAATATCAGAAAGGTTGTTTTTCACTCAGTCCAAGTTTTGATTCTAAGCACTCAGTGTATTCTACAGTTGTTTCCACTGCTGTTTTCCAAATGACCGATGTGTGCTATGACTGACAAGTACTTTTTTCCCTCTTTGGTCAGTTTTGCAGTAGACCATTTTAGTTCTTACACCATCAATAACAAATACTTCCACGCCATCAGCTCCAGTCTGAAGTTTTTGCTGCATTGTGTCAAAAGATTTCTTTATTCTCTACTGTCATGCCCACAAAAGTAAGTAGTCTCTTTTTTACCATATTCTGTTCATTCAACAAGCCAAGAGAATCAATGATGTTTTTATTATTTCGGTAAAACTTAATATAAGATGCCAATTTGGCACTCACAAAAATGGTTAAATGATCACCTTCCAAAGGATTGACTGGTTTTAAGGTAAGAAGGTGGTCAAAAAGAAAGAGTTTGGATCTTTCAATGTTCTTACTATGTACCTGTGGATATCAACCTAAGTCTGAGAAGCACTGAATTCCATGTAATGTCCTAACAATTCTATTGTGGTTTTGGAAAACTACTCATCTTGTAGTTTACAAGTGTTTCATAAAGTAGCTTCAAAGGAGTGAGGTTTATTCCCCATTGTTGAGGTTCCAGTCAGAAATCAATTTCTGAACTTGATACTGTTCAGTTGGAACATATTGGATGGTGCCTCAAGATGCTGCTATTTTGATAAAACTGCAATAAACTGTATATATTACATAAGTATTCTTTTCCATTCCTTAGAAATGATGACTCAACAACTGAAGCCACAGGGATAGATATTCACCTTCCCAAAACTGAACCAGCTTTTCAATACAGGGTTCAATCAAAGCTTCTCACTTGCCAGGTTCTAGGATCAAGAAGAGGGACACAATGCTGATCATCACACTCTCAACATCTTTATCATCCTCTTTTAGACAAACACCACATGCTTCATTCAATGTTCTGAGCTAAATCTACATGGAGTTTACCTTCAGAGTTCTCTTCTGAGATTTCAGCTCCTTTAGATTTCAAATAAATTCAAAGTTCTGCAGCCTGGTCTTTCTCACTGATGTCAATGAAAGCTAGTGTGCTCATGGTAAAGGCTCTGGTCACTGCAACCACCACATTCATTTTACCTAGAAAAGGGAATAGTAAGATAAACCAAAAGAGAAAGAATAATAATCCCAACAAATTCCAAGAGTTAGGGGCTTTGGGAAGAAAGGGAAGTTGAAAGAAGAACATGATCCGAGGAGTGTAAACAAATAAAACCACAAGAAATTTGATGCTGATTTATGAAAGGAAGAAATGACATGCATATATGCATATGTGTATGTATTTCTGCAGATAAATATTATTCAATAGAAGAAAGCATATGTTTAAAAACAGTTAACTCAAAATTTCAGTGAGTTAAGTTTCTCAGTAAAAAGAAAGAAACTGAAAGTATGGATTTAAAAAGATCCAATAATTTGCTATATACATGATACATATTCAAAATATGTAGACATACAAAATATATAGACATACCCTTGGATCCAACGATCTAACTGATAAGCCATGGACCTTTGACAAAGAATATCAAAGATAGAAAATGTATACCAAAATGTTTATAGTGTTGGTTTTTGTCTTTAGTGGCAAAGAACTGGAAGCAAAGTACATGTCCACTGTATGGCAGAATAGCTAAAAAAAAATTGTAGTACATAAATGTAATGTAACAGTACTGAACTATAAGAAACAATGACAATAAAAAAAACAAAGATTCATGAAAAGCACATAGGCTAATGAAAAACTAAGGAAATAGAGCCAAGAAAATAGTGTGCAAAATTTAATTGGAAATAATAACAAACTGAACACCACGTAAATATAATATAAATATAATAAATGGCCAAGTTTAGTCTGAATGAAAAGATGAGAAATGCACTTCCCTCATTTCTTTTCAGAGAGTCAAAGCTCTGGATACAGAATGTTTATTTTTAAACTCAATTGCTTTGTTAGTCAATTTTATTGAACTGATGATTTTTTTCTTTTTTTCTTTTTTTCATTAAAGGAAATGCTCTGTGAATAGTGGAAGTATGCAACTGAGATCAGAGGTGATACAAAACAAAATATATTATTTTATTAAAAAAAGAACAATTTTATATTTACAACAAAATTTAAATAAAAAGGAAACATAAATACTAAGTAAAAATGAGAGAATAGCAAAAATCTATTATGATTCAGGAAACTTTAAAAAGACAGAAATTATAATTGTGAGTTCAGATCAGTCAACAGTAATAATTGCTAATGTCAATAAAGGTCAAAAAAAGAAATTAGGTAATCATTACAGGCACCAGAGACAATAAAGAAAACAATATAAAATATACATGAACCAACTTGCAGAGAGTTTAAGTTCTTAAAATAAATGTTAAGTGAATTGTAAAAATTACATTAATGTTAACAAAAGCAATAGTAAGAAACTTTAATATTTCCTCCTCAGTGATGGACAAATCTAACAGAAATATAAATAAGGAAGAAAATGTAGAGTCTGAAATATTTCTGAGAATATTAGATGTACTATCATATAGTGCAATGATCACATTATAGAATAAACATATTTCTCAATATTCTGAAGTCCTTTTACAAAACTCAATCATATACTGTGGCATGAGGAATCATAAGCAAAGAAAAAATGATAAGTGTGATGAATATGTTTTGTAGGCCAAAACAAAATAAAATGTGAAGAGCAGGCATAGACCTAAGTGAAAACTAAGTAATGCCATTCTGAATAATGCCAGTCAACAAATAAATCATAGGATCAACCTAATTCCATTGGCAATTAGAGCAGTGATGGAGTACATCAAAGCAGACTATACAGCCAAAGTGGTCAGAGAAAAATTTCTCTCTAAATACTTACTACCAAAAACAAGAGAAAGTAAAACTGATTAAGCATACAATAAAAAGCGAATAAATGAACTAAAAAGCATTTTGGTACTTACCATGTGCCAAAGACTGAAGATAAAAGTAGAAAAAAAAAATGAGACAGTCCCTGCTCTCAAGGAGCTCACCTTCTTATTGGAAGAAACAGCACAGAAAAGGAGCTCAGCTGTAGGGCAGATGGAAAGACCCTGAAGTCCTAACTGTTCATCCTATGGTAAATCCTAAGGGTCTACGGGTTGCATTGGCAAATCAAAAACACTAGAAGAAAATGTTTAGATTGTAACCTTAAAAATAATCAATAAGAAAAAGAAGCAATTAAAATCATAGACCAGCAATGGTTACACTCCCAAATATAAATTATTAATGAAAAGAACATCTCCTTTGGCAAAAATTGTGAGAAAACTAGAAAACTATTTGGCAAAAATTAGATTGAGACCAGCTTCTTCTGTCATACACAAAAAGCTCAAAATGATTATACAACCTGCATGTAAAATGTCACATAACAAAATGAATTAGAAAAAAAAATAAAGAACTGATGGACTAAATATGCAGAATGAGACGCATTTGGGGAAAAGCCAATGTAGAAATTTATGTTAATTGATGATACATGCTTGTTATAAGGCTTTTAGGTTTGTTTTTTGGTTGGTTGGTTTTTTAGTGAGGGGAGGAGATAAGAATAAATGCTCGATAGTTTAAAAAATGAAGTATATGAACCTGACAACAATCAAATGAGGAAAGGCACCTTTTACAACTGGTTAGAGGAAAAATGCTTAACTAAATAGGGATATGAGGACACAAAAGACAAAACAAAATTGTGATTGCATAAAATCAAAAAATTCAACATAAAATCAGTGAAGAAAAAATAAAAAGAGAAACTGTAGAATAGGAAAGCATTTGCATTATCACCAATAAAAGTATGAGAATCAAGATATGTTGGACAGAAATGAAAATATGTAATATCAAGATCTACTCTTCAATAGGTAAGTGGCCAAAGGATATGAACTATATTTTAAAAAATAAAATAAAAGAACCATGAACTGTTATTGGGTACTTGAAAACCTGGTCCCTGTCACTAAAAACAAGAGAAATGCACATTTTAAAAACTCTTAGGTTTCCCTCTGCAAATTGGCAAAAATCACCAAAAAAAAATGAGACTATTCAATGCTGAAAGGGCTGTGAGAAAGTATATTAATTTATTGTGTGTGGTCTTCTGAAATGATCCAACTATTTTGAATATCCCTTTAGGATTATGTAAAAAAGGGGACTTTACTGTACATAGCTTTTGTCCTAGCAATCCCACTACTGGGTATATATTCCATAAAAGTCAAAGATAGAAACTAAGGTCCGATAGATGCCCAAATATTCATAGCAACGGTTTTTGTGGCAGAAAAGAACTGGAAACCAAGTTGCTGCTTATTGACTGTGGAATAGCTGGGGGGAATACATTGTTTTTAAATGTAATGGAATATTATTTTTTAGCAACAAATGACAGCTATGAGGAATTCAGAGAAACATGAGATTTCTATGTACAGATGCAGAGCAAAATAAACAGAACCGTAAGAACAATATATTGAGTGATTACAGCAATATAAGCAAAAATATCACTGAAAAAAAGCCAAATTCAAGATGATTATTAAAAATAATGGACTTAGAAAAAAAGAAAAAAATAACTCCTTATAACAGAAAGACAGGAATTATTAGGGCAGAATGATATATACATTGTCCATTGTAATCACTATCTAGTGTTTTCACTTGTTTTTCTTTGTTGTGGCAATCACTATAGAACCACTTTCCCAACTTCCATTCAAATGTTAGGCAGGATGCCTAGCAGGTGGCTAATTTCTACCTTAAGAATTCTATAGTTTAACCCTGAAGGATTGAGAGTCTAATACTGTCATGAGCATTCCCCAGTGTGTTTCCCATTGATTATAAGCCATTCTTAATTAGCTTTGTTGACAGAGAATTTACTAAGCATGCATAGCAAAGACAGTAGCTACAGAAACATCTCCCTGAACTGAAGACACACTCCCCCAAGGTCTCTGGGGAAACTGGGCTTGAACACAGAGAACTCATGTGGCCAAGGAGTAAACTCATAGCTCTTAATTACAAGAAGTCTTTTTTTTTCTCTTCTTGGAATCATCATGAAATCAAAGATCAGTGCCTTTGTACAGCTCTGAAACTGCCTTTTCTCAAAGTGTCAAATTGTCCCCTGGGTGTCTTCAGCTCCCAAAGCAGATGCTGCTATCAGTTACAGGGGATCCTGTTATTGATGTCGATAGGAGGTCCAGATTTTCTGACTTTTTTTGAGATTCACAAGTTCACCTGGCCATTGGGAGGTATAATAGAATCTCTGGGCTCATACTTCCTTCCCTCCGTTGCTACCCTCTGATGTAGTCACAAGTACCTGCCTCTTCACAATGTTCCTGAGTCTGTAAGTTCCTAATCTTCAGTGTATGGGGGAAATTCAGTTTGAAATGCCCAATAGGCATTTGTTGATGTATGACTAGAACTCAGATGGAGCTGAAATAAATTAGTATTCAAATTTACTAATTAAGGATTCTGAAATCTTATTGTGCAGTCTTGGACTACATGGAACTACTTTACTCGATTTCTTTCTATCTTCTTAAATATATTTTCATTGGGTGACCTTTTAAATCTTTGCTAGTGTGTTCATCAGGAAAGTTGGGTTCTGCTAGGGCTTTGCATATTGTTACCTTAAGTAGAAGTTCTAACTCCTCTACTTGGGCCTTTGATCCTATGCCCTCCATTCTCCTTTGGATCCAGGAAATTGACCCCTCAATTGATCCCCACTCTCTCATCTTCAATTTTTTTCTTATCTATAAATTTCTCCCCTGACTTTAAATATGATCAGGTCTCCCTCATCAAAAAAAAAAAAAAAAGTGAACTCTTCATGCTCTTTGTTCCAATAAACTGTCCTATTTGTTGTTTCCAAACTCAGCATTTCATTTTCCTCCTCTGGCCCTTTTCAGAGGTCTCCTCCATGCCTAGAATACATTCCCTTCTTACCTTTAGCTCTTAGAATCCTGAAGATCCCTCAAGACTTAAAAGATGTCATGTCCTTTACAAAGCTTTACCCAGTCCTCTTCAATTATTAATGCTTCTCCTTCCTCAAATTATCTTCTATTTACTCATCTCTATACATGTATCCTCCAGTGAAATGCAGGCTTCTTGAGGATGGGAGCTGTTTTTCACTTCGTCTTTGTATATCCAGCACCTACTATGGCACTTTGAATAGAGAAAGCATTTAATAAGTGTCAAAGTCATCTCATTGAATTTCAAGTTTTTAATCCTTTTGACATATCCAGAGAGGGATAATTAGCAGTCAGTTAATAATATCGGACTAGAGTTCAAGAGAAAGTTTGTGGTTGGGTTTATAGATCCAGAAATCATATAACATGTATAATGACACTTGAAATCATAGATGCTGATAAGCTCTCCAAGAGAGAGGAGAGAAGAGGGCCTAGACTACAACATCTGACACATGAAGGGATGGGGAGAGAAAAGAAATAATATGTCAGCAAAGGAGACTCAAAGGGGGTGGTTAACATCTAGGTCTATATCCCAAAGAGATCACACAAATGGAAAAAGGACCCACATGTACAAAAATATTTATAGTAACTCTTTTGGTGGCAGCAAAGAATTGGAAATCAAAGGGATGCCCATCAATTGGGGAATGACTGAACAAGTTGTGGTATTTGAATGTAATGGAATACTATTGTGCTATAAGAAATAATGAGCAGGCAGACTTCAGAAACACCTGGAAAGACTTATATGAACTGATGCTGAGTGAGGGGAGCAGAACGAGGAGAACATTGTACACAAATACAGCCACATTGTGCAATGACTAACTTTGATAGACTTGGCTCTTCTCAGCAATGCAAAGTTCTAAGACAACTCCAAAAGACTCATGATGGAAAATGCTATCCACATCCAGAGAAAGACTTATGGAGTCTAAACGCAAATTGAAGCAAACTATTTGCTCTCTCTCTTTCTTGTTTTGTTTTGTTTCTTTCTCGTTGTTCATTCCATTGGTTACAATTCTTCTTCTACAATGTCTTCACAGTGACTAATGTGAAAATATGTTTAATGTGAATGCATATGTAGAGGCTATATCCCATTCTACACTGTCTTGGGGAGGGGAGGAAGGAAGGAAGGGGAGAAAATGTAAAACTCAAAAGCTTGTGGAACTGAATGCTGTAAACTAAAAATAAATATTTTTTTTTTTAAAAGGGTGATTCATCAGGTTGAAGACGGATAGAAATAGAGTAACATCACAGAAGCCAAGCCAAAGTCAAAAAAGCCCTGAAGGATGAGGAATGAGAAATGATCATCAGATTTAGCAGAGAAGAAATTGGTGGTAGACCTAGAGGCAGTCATTTCTACAGAGTCCTGAGACTGATACTCATAAAGCGTTGAGAAGTGAGTGAGTAGTGAGAAAACAGAAGCAACAAGAGCATACAGTTTAAGAAGTTTGGGAATGAAAGGAAAAGAGAAATATAAATATGGTTTGAGGATGGTAAGGACAAGCAAGAGTTTTCTTTCTTTTTTGGTGTGCTTATTAATGTATTTGTTTTTTTAATGAGAGACCTGAGTATATTCATAAGTGGTATGGAAAGAGCTTGTAGAAAAAGAGTTTGAAAATGAACAATAGCAAATTATTGATAGAGGAATTGCCTTTAAAAAATAGAAAAGGAAGAAATCAAGGCATAAGTGGAGGGTATGGCTTTGACAAAAAGAGCCATATCTTTCTTGAAAGAGCAAACAAAAAAAAGGCAGAGAAAAATGTGAAGTGGCTTTAAGGTATATTGTGAAGTAAAATGCAAAGATATCCTCTGGGAGAATGGAGAGAAAGCTTCAGGAAAATGAAAAAATATAGAATAACTACACAGATGAGCTTGATAAAGTTAATCAGAAAAGTGTAGGAGGACTGCGATGCAGTAGTAGGGAGCCAACTTTTGAAAACAAAACCCTTCAGAATGACAAGTCATGGAGATGTGAGAAAATAGAAACACTAATGCACTTTTGGTAAAGCTACTCCAACTGTTTTGGAGAACAGTTTGGAAATGTGCCCAAAGGACTATAAAATTGTGACCCAGCAATATGCTGCTAAGTTCTATACTTCAAGGAGATCAAAGAAAAAGCAAAAAAGACTTATATGTACAAAACTATTTACAGCAGCTTTTTTGTGGTGGCAAAGAATCAGAAAGTGAGAGGGTGTCTATCAATTTGGGAATGACTGACCAAGTTGTGAAATATGATTCTAATGTAATAATACTGCACTATAAGATATGATGAAGTGGAGATTTCAGAAAAACCTGAGAAGAGTTCTATAAGCTGATACAAAGTGAAGTGAGCAAAACTAAAAGAACACTGTTCACAGTAACAGCAATATTGTAACAACAAATAAGTAATGAAAGACTTAGCAACTCTTATCGATACAATGATCCATGACAATTCCAAAGGAGTCATGATTAAAAATGCTCTATACCTCCAGAGAGGGAACTATGAACTCTGAGGGCAGAGGGAAGCATATTTTTCCTCTTCATTTTTCTTTTTTTTCTTACAACATAGCTAATGTTTTGTATTACTTCACATATATAATGGATATCATATTTCTTGCCCTCTCAATGAGTAGGGGAGTGGCTGGAAAAAGAGAAATAGAGAAACTCTCTTATTTAAAACCGAAAATGAATTTTTAAAAAAATATATATCTAAGCTTTAGCTTGGGTCAGGAAGTTTGAAGCAGAGTGGTATAATGGAAAGTGTACTGGATTTGAAGTCAAAGGACCTAGGTGCACATTCTACTTGGATTACTGATTATCCAAGCGATCTTGGTCAAATCCTTTACCCTGTCTGGGAATCAGTTCCTCATCTATAAAATGAAGGAATTGAACCAGATGGCCTCTGAGGTCCCTTCAAACTCTAAAGCTTTGATCCTGTGAAAACTGGAGCAAGACTATATTTACATAAGCTTTATTTTGAGTAGGGAATAAACAAGAGCAAATGAATTAAAACAAAGCAATTTCTCATTTCTTTCAATCTGGTAGGCTCTGAAAGAAATTAACACCAGAGATGTGGTCGGCATCCACTGGACTCTCACTAAATGAAGAAAAGGCAATGTATCATCTGCTCTGCCTAACAGCAATTGGAAATGTGTTGAGGTACCAGGGGACTTGAGGAAAATGAATGTATGTCCCAGTTCTTTCATAAAGGGATGAGAAAGGAGCCAGGAAGTATTAGACTAGGACATTTGACTTTGATGGGAAGCAAGGAACTCAAGAAATAAATAAGGGATGAGATCACACAACATCTGGGGAAGTCTGAGATGATACAGATTTGCCAGGATCACTGGAGACAGAAAATTTTCTTGAAAAATATGGAGGCATTTTCTTATGGGATGAAGTTTAGAAAAGTGTGCTGATCTAGTGGGCTTTAGGAAGCCATCTGTCATAGAATATACTGGGGCCAAAAGTCACAATCTAGGAGTTAAGGGGTTCATTAAACATTGAGTATAATAGCCAATACTCCTAGAAAAAGTGGGGGGGCTGGGAGGGGGGACAAGGAAATGACTGTATATTAAGTGTAACTTTTTTTAAGTCACTCTAAGGTACTCGTAGAGTTCTTTTGAATTGTCTTAAGCTTATTAACTTATCACCAGGAAAACCTCTTTCAGACACCTCAGACTATAATAAATGTTCTGGCTTAAGTGAGAATTTTACTCATTATTTATCATTTGCTTCATCAAGATACTGTACAAACAGTGTAACCAAACCAAATATTGTGTCACTGCTGGAAAATTCCTCTCACCTCCTCTTTGAACAGGAAACTACAGCATTGTAGATTTTGCTGAGAGTAAAAATAAAAGATCCTTTGACCCACAAAAGGGGTGGGAACTGGGCTGTGCTCTTCCCCCTCCCTTTCCCTCCCCTTAAGTAGTTCGGAGTTTAACCCAGTGACTCACTATGAATATAATCTACAAATCAAAGGGGGAAATATGCTTTCTAGGCAGAGAGTTCAGGGTAAGCATAACATGATAGGATGTGGAAAGCAGAACTTTAGTGATCTGTACAACGGGAAAGCTGATGAAGTGAAGTTTACAGAAATTACTTTCTAGCACCTCTGTCAAAAACATCTACAAGAATGAAAGGTTAACATGTTCTCTTGTTAAGGAAGAGAACTTGTCTTCAGCCCAAGCTGCAGAAGTATTTGATACAATCAGGACTCCGAATCCGTTCTCAAGTCAGAAAATTCTTTCCAAAACTCCAGATAAAAAAAGTCATTTTTCAGTGACAACTTAAATAGAAAATTCTTAAAGTTCAGATACCATATCTCAGTTTCACTGTGTGTGCCATTTAATCAGAAACTCTAAAGATGGTTACCTGGAAATGTAAAAGAATAAATTAATTATCCATATTTTTAAAGGCCTATTAATTCACATGTGTGGGTCATACCCCAAATGATATCACCATAAACAAGGCGGTGGAGTTAATGTGAAGGTTTTTCCCCAAGGTAATCCATGGAGCTCAATCAACACATCCTTCTAAATATGGCAGAACCCATGTGTATGATTTCATAGATGAGAAAATGAAGGCACAGAGAGGTTAAACAGCTTGTCCAAGGCAATTAGCTAGTAAGTGCCTGACATTGAGTTTGAACCAAGGTCACTCCTAAAGCTTCATTTTCTCATTTGTGTAATCACACATACACACACACGCACATGCACACACACACACACACACACACACACACACACATACACACACACTCCAACCTGTGATTTGATCACTATAGGGAATTCCCCATGATAAAACTCCCTTTATAATTAATTAAAATTTAGCAATCACTCCGTAACTTGCACTAAGATGATAAGTGCCTTGTTCAAAGTCACATAACCGGTATGTATCAAAAGCAGAATTTAAACCCAGACCTTCCTGGCCCCAAACCTGACTTTCTGTATCCACTATGACAGTACTATATCTCACAGGGATAATAATCCCAGTAGTATTTACCTCACAGAGTTGTTTTTTAGGAACGAATGAGATAATGTATGTAAACTTTTGCAAACTTTAAAATGCTGTATATTAACAAGAGTAACTAGTAATTACATGGCACTTTAAATTTTGCCAAGTTCTTTATGTATTTTAAGTCATTTAATCCTCATAACAACCCTGTGAGGTTGACAATCTTATCCCCAT
This sequence comes from Notamacropus eugenii, assembly GCF_028372415.1. Taxonomy (NCBI): domain Eukaryota; kingdom Metazoa; phylum Chordata; class Mammalia; order Diprotodontia; family Macropodidae; genus Notamacropus; species Notamacropus eugenii. Next base: position 371,272,669 of record NC_092872.1, on the reverse strand, counting down.
TTTTTTGGATTAAGAAACCGAGGCTGTGAGAGATCAAATGATTTCCTTAGAGTCACATAAATAAAATGTCTAAGGTAGGATTTGAACTCAGGTCTTCCTGACTTCCAGCCTAACATTATATCCACATTTACAGCACTAGCCTGACACTTGACACTAGATATTACCTGCATATAAATACATTGTTATATTAGATACTTTACAGAGCAAATTAAACAAAGCTTATTAGGGCACTTCATATAAAAACTTAAAAATCAGGGGGGTTTTGTTGTAGTTTTAACTTTTGTTTTTACATAGTGAACTGCTTTAAATCCTCTATCCCATACCCCAAAATCATATTCGTGGTCACTTCCTCTTCTTTTGCTCCAGTCCCCTCAAACAAGGTGATTTTTCTCTACACTGAATTAAACCTCTACCTGTGTCCTTTATCCCATTCCCTCCCATTGTTAGGAAGTTTTTCTCATTGATCCCGCAAAATTCATTTTAAGCTATGTTTTCATTGCTCTACCAATCACATTACTAATTCTCCAGACTTTCTCAACCTCAGTGCCCCTGCTCACCTCATCGCACTCACCAAACTTCCTTTTTTGTGTTGTTTACCAGACATTAGAATGTAAAGCTCCCTGAGGGCAGGGACTGACTTTTGTCCTGCTAATATTTGTATTTCCAATGATTAAGTCTCTGGCTCCTGATGTTGTTCAGTGGTTCCAAGTGTGTCTGGCGCTTTGTGATCCCATGGATCAAAACACACCAGGTTCTTCCATCCTCCATTCTCTCTTGAAGTTCGTTCATGTTTATTGTTTCCACAACACTTTCCATCTCATCCTCTGCCGACCTCTTTTCCTTTTGCCTTTAATCTTTCCCAGAATCAGCCTTTTCCAGTGAGTCTTATCTTCGCATCATATGGCCAAACTATTTAAACTTCAGCTTCAGTATTTGTTCTTCCACTTGGTAAATAATAAATGCTTATTCATTTAATCAAGAACTATTTAATTATTGTTGTCATCATTCTTGATGGCAATAATAATAATGAGAGTGGATAAATATCTTCAAATCCATAACAGTTGTATAATGCAGATGCTTTCTTAAGAGAAAAAAAAAAAAGCCCAGATCATATATAAAGTTTACATTCTTTTCTGAGATGAATTGTTTAGAGTGATTTTTCCCTTCAGCTACTTCCTCTGTAAGGGAATTTTTAGAAGCACTATGTCATAAAGGTAAGAAGCTTTCTTTCTCTCTTCTTTTTGGAGGCCTGTCAGAAAACAGGAAACAATCCTCAATGACCAGGTTTGAAATCCTAATAGGAAACAATTATTAAGTAAAGGAAATGAAGGGATCATTCCCATGACTGGGTTGAGGGTAGGTTGTGGCTTTCTGCAGTCCTAAAAAACCTCAGCCAAAAACCTTCATCTTCTAGGAAAGATAGTTTTAGCAAGAAAATAAAAAGACATCTTCCCTTTAAGAGAATTAGAGGCTGGCTGAGCTTTCCCACCTGGGACTTGGGCCTTTGTATACCACAGACATATTTAAAACAGATCTTTGAATCAAAGCAATAAGCAGAGTTTAAAGCACTCGACTGTAGCGCTGTATGTGCATCCCTGATCTTAGAAGAAATACTAAATGAAGCTACTTCGAATAATGTTTCAGATCCTTAGAAATTCCCACCTAATAGGAATGGTAGGGAAAAAACTGTTAGAGATGGTAGAATGTTACAAATCCACTTGAAAAGAGAAAAACTAGAAACCTAAAAATCTGATCAACACAATTGATTGGTTAAAAGTAAAATGCAAACATTTTATGGCCCAGAAGTTCCTTTACAATAAATGGAGAAATGTGATACACACACATACATTTTCTTTTGTACATATTAATTTTAAGTTTATAATTTTACTGCAAGTGAAAGTAATACTTTTTTTTCAACTGATACAGCCTAGGTCAGAGCCCCAAACAGGAATTTTTAAAGATTTAGCAATAAAATTAGAGGTGTCTTGGGTTATCTTCTCTCTGTCCCCTCTGAGTAACTAATTAGTGAACTCTCTTCTCTTTTCATCCTCAAATAGACCTATTAAAAAGCAAAAGTTAAGGGAGGAGGAGCAAACATTCCCATATTTTCAAAAAGTAATTATTCTCATAATGTATAAATAACTCTCTCTACATTTTATGATGAAGCCTGCTTTTATTTGCTTAAAGGATAGATAAAAATATGGATCTCAAAAGAAACTATCTCTCTCTCTCTCTCTCTCTCTCTCTCTCTCTGTCTCATAAATGTGGATAGTGGTATATATTTCAGAGCAAAGAGATTCATTTTCTGTGATTTATTCATCCACCCTCTTTGCAGGTTTGATATCCTGAAGAAAATCACTGAAGATCAGGCAGCTTTGCTTGTCCCTCACACTAAAGCAACCGGTGTTTTTTTTCAAAGATTTCTCCTTTTCTTCCAGGAAATAGCCTTTATTTCTGGACTATTTATCTCTCCCCTACAGTGGAACATATCAGAGCCATGTTTCAGCTCTCTTTCCTATAAAAGAATCTTTCTGCTAAACGCAGAAAGTAGAGCCAAGAACTGGCAAATACCTGGTGAATTTGATCCATGTGAGCAAAAAAATTCAAGCCAAAAACATCTACGCTGGATTTGTAGTTGAACTTTCCATACTAATCAAATTCATCTGACATTTGCCAAATACACTCATTGTGTTTTATCAATGAAGTCCCATTAGAAGAAGTTTGCCCATTTGCTTTCCTTGATTCCCCTTTACCCTCACTCTATGCCCACCTTGTGAATTTAATTTTGTTACTCATGGAGATGTGTTCCTTTAAATAATAAACCTTATGGCTTATATGTATAAAGTAAAGACTTCAAATTGTTCCTTTAAGTACACAGCTTTGTTCCATGTATAATATGTATATAATAAGCATTTTCATTTTCATCTCTGATGTCTAATTGTTGTGTAAAGGTAACCCTGTATACTGAAGGTTATATCAATGGAGTATAACTGCTGGAAAGTTCTACCAGACGAGAAAGGTTTTGTGTGTACTGACAGCAGCAACAGAAAAGAAGACAGACAATACAACGCATCACAGTTTTTAGACTATCTATCCATTTTAACTTGGCCATTGGTAATCTAAATGTGAATTCTTTTCTCAGGGCCCAAAGAGCACACATACAACTAGAGAAACTGAATCATGTTCATCTTGACATTTTCAATATAAATAAAACCAGAAGGAAGAAGGAAGTTGTAGCTAAATGAAATGATGGGGAAACAACTCATTACATGAAACCAGGAGAGGTTACAGAGGAGCTCAGTTTTCCCACATAGACTCCAGCAAACATATAAAAATAGCATCAAATCAAAGATGATAAAGAAATTTAGAGGAAAGTTTTAGAAAATATTTTAATCCAATCAACTGCTGGGGGGAGGGGAAGACTATCAGAAGCCAATAAGATCCATTTATCAGGGAAGCCAGTAGGAGCCAAGGTAAATAAACTGGAGGCGTGACAGAGCTTGGGCCAGAGACATAGAAGGGGTATCTAAAGCTTGTAGAACCCTCTACATGGGAGGAAGAAAAGCCATAGTAAGTGAAAAGGGAAGCCTGAAGGGATTAAGGAGCACACAGTGCTCTGACCATTCTGACCAGGGGTTTGGAAATGAGAGCAAGCAGCCCTCTGATATCAATGCCCTGTGTGGATGGGAAACCCATAGCAATTTGACCTGAGATGCGCCAGAGGGCCATTGATTCTATAACATTTTGTACTGAGGGAAAGGCATCTTGGAGTCCTGGGACAATAAAACTTGAGGGAAGGATAGAAGGAGATGTAAATTTGCAATGCAGTTATAATCACAGACATGGGGTTAGGAGATCTCAATGGGTCCAGGACACACAAGGAGGGTATGGAACTCTGAACCTGGGATCCACAGGGGTCTGAAACCTGACATTGCTCTGAGCACAGATACACCAGGGAAGGTAAAAGCCAGAGGTAGGAGCCTAGATAATGAGTATCAAGACTAGAGTCTGACCATCCCATCCAAGATTGGGAAAGAGGTTGAAGACTGACTCTGGCATAAAATTTCAAATCAAGAATTGAAGCTAAAGATGTCAGTAAACAGAACAGGACATTAAATACTTTAAAGAAATATTATGAAGTAAAAGCTGCCCAAAAGGAATACTAGGAAAAAGAAAATAACTGCAAAAACTAAAGAACCCTTGGGAAGAAAAGAAAATGACTGAGTTCCAAGGACTATGAATACCTGAAAGAAATCAGTTAAGAGATAAAAATAAAATGTTAACTGAAACTAGAACTTTGGAGGATATGTCTAGAAGAAGAATAAATAGCTTACAACAAAAGAGAGAAAATCTTATTCAATTAAGACTCCCTCAAAATCAGAATGGATAAAATAAAAATCAATGACCCCATGAGAAAAAATATTAGAACAAACTCAAAATGTTAGAAAAATTTATAAAATGTTAACTAGAAAAAATAACTGACCTGGAAAACTGGTCAAGGAGAGACAGTTTAAGAATCATTTAATTTCTTGAAAACCATGACAAAAAAATTTGGATATCATATTTTAATAAATCATAAGTTAAAACTTCCCAGATCTATTAGAACTAAAGTGAAAAGTAAAAAACAGAAAGAATACATCAAGCATTTCCCAAAACTCCAAAATAAAGCCTCCTAAATGTCCTGGCCCAAATCCATAGCTTCCTGGTCAAAGAAAAAAAAAAACAATGGAAGCAAGTAAATTCAATAATCAAAGATCTAGGGACAGTATCGCACAAGGTGGGATGGCTACCCATGTGAAAAATAAAAGGCAATCATGGAATAAGATATTTCAAAAAGCAAAAGAAGATGGTTGAGAATAAAGAATAGCTTACTAAGTAAAACCCAAACAGTTCAGGATGGACCATTAATGGAACAGATAAATGGTTTTCAAATTTTGGGTCTTCAGATCTTATTATACTCAACGATTATTGAAAACTCAAAGTTTTGTTTATGTGGATAAATATCCATTGATATTTATATTAAAAATTAAAACCTTTAAATAAGCATTAATTCATTCAACAGTAATAATAATAGATGCCCAACAGGTTAATGTAAATAACGTATTTTTACTAAAAAAATTAATTTCTAAAGCAAGAAAAGAGTGAGAAGAGCACTATTGATTTTGCATGTAGCAGGGAAAGGGAATATTTTAATAAGCAAGAAATGTCTTAATATTATTATGAAAATAATTTTGACCTTCTAGACCCTCTGAGAGCATTTTGTGATCCCCAAAGTTCCATGGATCACACTTGCAGAATTGCTGGAATAGAAGACATTTAAATGTTTCTAATGAGAGGACAAGAGCTTAATAAAAGCTCTTGAACTGCAAATATGAGAGTCAAAAGATAACAAGAAAGATAAACATATTTGATCCTTTGAAAGGAGGCTATAGAGTAATAAAGTGATTACATACTAATGAGGAAGAAAATACAAGACTTCTTTTCAAATCCTTATGTTTGCGAAGGTCATAGAGGCAAAGAAGCATAGAGGTATTGTGGCTCTGTTATGATGGTATTACAAGAAGAAAGAAAGGGGAAGTAGAGGGGTGTATACAATAGGAAAAACAGAAAGAGGAAGGGGAGGAAATGTATACTTTCATAAAATCATGATGTAGAGAATCAAACTCGTACAAATGCAGAGGAAAGTTTGGGAAGAATGAAATTCATTTTCATATGAACTGAACAAAGGAAGACTGAACACACTTCCAGGTGCTCTTTGACTTATACACAGAAAGAGTTTGATGTGCAAATACATTAAACTCAAAAGGGAAATAGGTAGAGAGAGGGAAAAGCAAGAGAATGTCTTAAGTGAGGATGCCATAAGCTAAATTAACTCCAGCATCGAATGGGGCAATATAAATGGGAGGTTAAAAGGAAACAAAGAGTAAAAACCAATGGTCAGGGGTTGGGTAAGGAAAAGAGAAAAAAAGAAAAAAAAAGAACCACATCACTTCGTTAAGCCCATTTACATAACTTTAACAAGAGTTGTTATTCTTAAGCAACCTTCTTTGAAAAGAAGGGATGGAGGTAAAATGAGGAGAAAGCATAAGAAGACAGGGTGTAGAGAGATACACAATTAGTAATCATAATCATAAGTGGAATTTATTCTTAAAAAAGAGGAAGATAGCAAAATGGATTAGATAGCAGAATCAAACAATAAGTTGTTTATGAGAAATGGAAAAAACAGTTAAAATAAGTGGCTATGGAAAAATTTCTTAAGCTATAGGTGAATTCAAAAAAGCAGGGGTAGAAATCATTACATGTAAACAAGGCAATAGTAAAACTAGAAGACAGATTAAGTACATACAGTATGCGTAAACAAACCATAGGCAATAACATAATATCATCACTTGATATGTATACAACTAAGTGATTAACATCTATATCAGGATGTCCCAAAGGCCTAAGTGCAGTTTTCAGCTTAAACTTTATTTTTAATAACTTTTATTTATTTATTTAAACATTTCTCAATTGCAGATAAAATTTTTAAAACAATTTTTTTTATTTTGAATTCCAAAATCTCTCTCTCCTTTCTGCCCCTCCTCTCTCCTTGAGAAGACAAGCAATTTGACATCTATTATACATGTAAAATTATACAAAACATATTTCCATATTCACCATGTTGAAAAAGAAAACATAGACAAAATGAAGAAAGAAAAATAAAAAGTTCAATCTACATTCAGAGCCAATTATTTCTCTCTCTGGAAGGGTTATATACCATTTTTCATCATGGGTTCTTTAGAATTTGTAATTAGAGTAGTTAAGTCTCACAGTTTATCATCCTTACAATATTGTTATTACTGTGTACAATGATTTACATGTAAACCCATCTGCTCCTAGGGATTTCTTTTCAGGGAGCTCATTTATGGCTTGTTCAGTTTCTTTTTTTTTTTTTTAAAGATAAGGTTATTTAAGTATTTTGTTTCCTCTTCAATTAATCTGAGCAATTTATATTTTTGCAAATATTCATTCATTTTACTTAGATTATCAGTTTAAGTGGCATATAATTGGACAAATAACTTCTAGTAATTGCTTTAATTTCTGCTTCATTGATAGTGAAACTTTATGTTTTAAAGCTCAAACCCTCACTAAGATTTTCAGAGTACCCTGTATATAGCTATCCCATTAAGTGCATATATATATATGATATATATAGATATATATATAGTAATGATATTATTTCATTTAAGCATTATTTGCTTAAAACTGCCCTAAGACTTTTGGGACACCTTGTACATAAGAGAAAAGTTAAAGTGCAGGAAAATTAGTAAAATTAAAATAATGGGAGCTCTCAAAGTGCTCCTTTCAGATGTAGATAAACATATCTACAATAAAGTGAAGTATGAATGAAGTTAAGGACTTTAATAGAAGTTCAGAAAAATCAGATTTAATAGATCTCTAACATTTTCTAAATTTGAACTAAAAAAGGAATATACATAAACTCAGCTGTTCACAGTAACTTTATGAAAATTGAACATGAATCTGCACATAGCAGTATGTTCATAAATATAGAAAACAGAAATATTAAACACACCATTTACTTAGCACAATGCAGTAAAATTATTTCAATAAAGGGACTTTGAAGAATGGATTAAAAATAAATTGGAGGATAAAAATTAAATCATAAAAAATTGAATAATCAAGGGATAAATCTTAGAGACAATTGATAATTTAATCAAATAAAGTGACAATGAGACAACTTTCCACATTTTTTGAGATACAGACAGAGCATGCATAAGGAGAAATTTTGACTCTATAAACTCATCAACTAAAGGAGAATGGGAATAAAAGATATCGTCAAAGAAATGTATGCTAGGAAGAGAAAAAGGACTGGTCATGTTTTGAGGGTAAGGAATGATAAGGAACGGTCATACAGATTGCACAATTGATATCCTCATGACATCAGAATAAAGCAAGAAGGGTCCCCCAAGGATTTGATGAATACTTGTGGAGAACTTATAGTAACACAGCGATAAAAATTACATGGGATAGGCAGGTATAGAAGGATTACGACTGGCATTTTTGGAGTCAAGGTACACACCAATGAGATTAAACATCCATTTGACTTGAGGGCAACTATGAAGCTCTCTCTCCTTCTCTCTCTCCAATATGTAAAACATCTATATTTTTAACACATTTCCAAGAGTAATTATAAGAGGGAAGGAATGGATGAATTTTCAAAGCATTTAATAAGTATGTACTGTGTGACAAGCAATATAGTAGTCAATTGAGATTAACTGGGGAAGAGGAATACATTAGGAAGGGAATATGATATAAAACCAGAAAACATCAGTAATACTTTTTTTAAAGAAAAAGTATTTCTGATGTGCTTTGGGTTTTTTATTTTTTAACATTTTCATTTAAAGTTTTGAGTTCCAAATTCTACCCTCCCCTTCCTTAGATGGTAAGCAATTAGATATAGGTTACACATATGCAATTATGTAAAACATTTCCATATTAGCCATTTTGTACAAGTAAACTCAACTAAAAGAAAAAAATGTAAGAAAGGGGAAAATAGCATGCTTTGGTATGTATTGAGTCAATATCAATTCATTCTCTGGAAATAGAGAGCATGTTTCATCATTAATCCTTTGGGACTGTCTTTGGTCATTGTATTGCCAAGAATAGCTAAGTTATTCACAGTTTGTCAAACAATATTTCTACTACTGTGTATAATGTTCTGGTTCTGGTCACTTTACTATGCATCAGTTCATGTAAATCTTTCCAGGATTTTCTGAAATCATCCTGCTTGCTATTTCTTATAGCTCAATAATATTCCATTATATTTGTATACTACAGTTTGTTTAGCTGTTCCCCAATTGATGGGAATCCCTTTGATTTCCAATTGTTAGCCACCACAAAAAGAGCTACTATATATATTTTTGTACAATTAGATCCTTTTTCATTTTTTTTTGGATGTTTTTCAGATATAGTATCACTGGATAAAAGACAGTCCACAGTTCTGTGAAATTTGGATTCAGTTAAAGGCACACACTTGAGGACCTAAAGAGCCACATGGGGCCTTGAGGTCACAGGTTCCCCATCCCTGGCTGAGTCTGGTACATACTAGCTGCTTAATAAATATTTATTGTCCACTTTCCCTTTTTCTCATTCTCATTTTTTTATGGAGTTCAGATAGAAATGGTCCTGATACAAGTAACTATCTTGCTGTGATTATTTTGTACCTAATAGCACTCTGACCTACTGTTTGCATTGGCTCAATAAAAGTATTCAGATGTAAGCATATCCTCTATAAGCCCACTGGAAGCATCTTCAATATAATCCTGGTAGCCAACAGGTAATACACATCTCAACCTTTCTCCAAGTGATTTGAACATTTTCTCCAGCCTGTGGAGGTCCCTTTGACTCTATACTTGGGTCATAGCTTTTTCATAGGTTCCCTTGGGAAATAAACTACTTTCAGTTACATTCAACAAATCCCATGGCATGGACTTGCAAAGATCCTTTTTCCATTGCTCAGTGTAATGATTCTGCTCATTTCAAAGGTATTTTCTTCTGGATTTTTAACTTTTATCACATACTCTAAGAATATCTAGTAATTTTTTCTGATGAAGTATTAATCTTTCCATAACTGCTTTAGTGTGATGGGCTCTATGTTTCATTAATATTGCATGAACTTTGGTCAGGATACTTTCCAAATATGCAATAGTCCATTTTATACTTCCTGAAAATGTATGTTATGACTTGTGTTAAGTAGGATTCAATTACTTTGAATGCCTTATTCTCATTTAACTTTTAGTTTAAGTTGTTAGTAAGCCTCTTAACCTTGTTAGTCACAGCTTTTTCCTTGACAGCTTCATATTCAGCTTAGAGAAGATCAAGGTATATATAATTATAATTTATATTTATTAATTATATACTTTAATCCAATTGTTTAATTTGACTTCTATATTCAATGCAAGTTTATTTTATTCTTTCAAATACATTAAGAATTTTATATTTATCATGTCCAAATGACATTTTGTTATCATTAGAAAAAGATCTCATAGGATGAAGGAGCGATTTAATATGTTTCTAGTATTGTTGACTCAGATGTCATGCATATGTGTATCTATATGAATGCATGTATGTGTGTATGTAGGTATGTGTGTAGTATGTATGTGTGTATGTATCAGGGCAACTAGGTGGTGCAGTGGATAGAATGCTAGGTCTGGAGTCAGAAAGACTCATCTATCTGAGGTCAAATCTCCCCTCAGACATTTACTAGCTTTGTGACCCTGTGACCATTTTTCTCAGTTTCCTCATCTGTAAAATGAACTGGAGAAGAAATGGCAAACCACCTCAGAATCTTTGCCAAGAAAACCCTAAATGGGATCATGAAGAGTCAGATACAACTGAAAAACTGAACAAAATATATGCATAGACATACATATGTATAGATAGATAGATAGATAGATAGATAGATAGATAGATAGATAGATGATAGATAGATAGATAGATAGATAAATAGATAGATAGATAGATAGATAGATAGATAGATAGATAGATAGATAGATAGATATAGATATAGATATCTTAAACATACAAAGTGATTAAAATGCTTTGGTACAATTCCAACTTGGAACAATTCCAACTTGGAACCTTACTTGGAAGCCATACTTAATTCTATTTAGGAAAGATGATAAAGAGTTTAAATCTCTGCTATAAGGGCCTAAACTATCTCCAGGAAAATGACACATTTGTTTGATATCAATTATTCATGTTTTGAATAGAGAAGAGTTTTCCTCATAAACACCAACGTTATTCTTATTCTTGCTTTTATTGACAAATTATGAAAAGTGGGAATAATATCAAAGTTGAATTTTAAATGATCTCTACAAAATGAATCTTTCAATCTTAAATAGAAGACAATAATTTTCCAACAAAATTCATGACAGAAAACCTCACAGAAGAGAGGAAGTAAGGAAGTAAGGAAGTAAGGAAGGAAGGAAGGAAGGAAGGAAGGAAGGAAGGGAGGAAGGAAGGAAGGAAGGAAACCTTTATGATTGTAAATCTTAGTCCAACATCCTATAATCTGGGATCATATGCATTGGATCCAATCTTGAGGGTTATCCTAAAAGATCATAAACTCTTTGGCTTTTTATGTCTTTTTTTTTCATCACACACAAAACCCACAAAAAAACAAAGAACTAGATAAAACCATATGTATAAATGTAGAAAATACATGAAGGTTTAAAAATATTCCATAAATAATCATACCTCTTTCTCCCTCTTCAGTGAATCACACTCCCCCATAGGGATGCATGTAGTATTCCTAAGACTGCTACCACTGCTTTCAGTTTGAATATCCCTCAGAAAGGAATCAAATTTGAGGTTGCCAGCAAAGCAACATCCCATTTTTCCAGACAGTTTCCCTTTCATCCCAAACAAGGTACTTACTCTTGTGATACTATTAGATTTCTTTAGAAGAGATAAACATGGTACTCTTATATAAATAACCTTCCTTACCATCAGATCTATAATATCCAAGTAAATCATGGTACTCTCAAAAAATAAGGTCCAGATCCTTTGCTTTCCTATGTCCTGTGTTTAGTCCCTTTCCATTACTCTTACCAACATCAGGAACCTCCTTATGTGTGATCCTTTTTTCTTGTCAAGAGGCAGGAAATCCTCCTTCTCTGTCTAAAACACTAGATCTTTGAATTCTCCATCTTGGAGATATTTGAGAAGCAATAAAGCAAAACATAGCCCTCCAACAAATTCATCCAAAAAGTAACCCCAGTCACAGAATTTTAATCCATAGCTTTATTTTGTTTTTGTCTGAACAACATGTTAGTGAACATGTCCATTCTTTCCATAGCAACATACTTTCAAATGTTCCAGAAATAGAAACAATACAGTACCCTAAAAAGAATGCTGAATTTAGATTCATAGTGCCTAAGTTCAAATCATAGTTCTGCTAATTTCTGCATGTGACATTAGCTAAACAAGAGTATGTAAAGTATCATATCACTTATAGGAAATCTCTCTTTTCATGGTGTGCTGGCCCTCTTGAATGATAATGTCAAACACCTTTGGTGAACATACATCTCCTTTTTTAATGCATTACTTTATATTAATAATCAGAGGGTGATCAAACAGCTATCTCGGTGGTTATAGTTTTCAAGATTTCTCATAAAATTTTGACTTATGTGTGGGAGACATTTTGTTGGAGGAGAGCCTTTAAAATAACATTCTCTTGTACCAAATAAAATATTTTATTATACTCAAATATGAGCACAGTGGGACCTAGTATTCTCTCTATCTTTCTCTGGGAATCTACAATGTATTTTAGGCTGCAATATATTTATATTCTTCATAACTTCCCTTTTCTCCTTCCCAGATCACCTTCCATTTTATCTCTGACTCTCCTCCTCCTTCCTTCTGTCTGGGGTTGATGAACAGCTGTAGCTCCCCTGAATAACAAAGTAAATTGAATTTACCCTTTGATATACAGCTCCTGCTGCTTCACTGTAACCAACAATTGATATAGTCACTTAATAACAAGAAAAGAAACTTACAAAATGGAAAGGTGTATACCACTGAGCAGAAAAAGAACAAGACAAATTACACAAAAGTCAACAGTACAGGGAAATAGCTAACTTTCAGCTTTATAGTTATTTGATGATCCATAAGTAAGCTTCTGCCTTTTTCTTTTCGAGAGATATGGTGAGTTCATTCATAATGTCCTTATCCTTATTAAGCTTCTGGATCAAGTCAGAACAATGAATTCTGATTTGATCCAGGAAGCCAGGCCCCATAAGTACATTCTATAAACAGCCAGAATTTTCATTTTTGACCTGGGATGACCAAGAACCCAATTCCTAAGTAAGAATCAAAAGATTTCATCAGAAATATTCTGTAGCATGTTACAATTTCAGCTTTCCATCTAAATACTTCCAATATGCACACTCCAAAAGAATTTTAGCTCCTCAATACAGATATTTGACTTTTAATTTTCTATTTGTGCTACTAAGCATAGTGCCTGACAATTTTTAGATGTTTATTAAATCTATATTAATTCTTGGAATTCAGGAAAGTTTGACCTGATCACATTTAAAAATTTTCTTAGGTTTTGAATTTAGATGACTGAGGCTTGGGGAAAGATTGGTGCCTGAAACAGAAATAAGGAAATTTGGAGGAGGGGTAGGTTTTAGGAAGAGATATGATGAATTTCATTGGAAAAGGCTTAGTTAGTGATGGGAGTGAAATATCTACCTGTTAATCAAACAATTGACAATATGAGGTCAGAGTTCAGAAGAGAAATCAGTGCTAGATATATAGAATAGAGAGTCATAGAGATGATTATTCAACCTATAAGAATTGATGAAATCAACAAGGAAGACATTATAAAGAGAGAAAAAAGGACCCAGGACAATGCCCTCAGAGTAATCTACTCAAAAACAAGGTAAAAATGAAAAAGGAATAGAAAAAACTGATAAAGCATGGCCAGACAGGTAGGAGTAGAAAAAGGAGAGAACACTATCATAGAATTCAGAGGAAAGAGAGTGTCCAAGGTGGTTAATGGAATTAAAACCCACAAAGAGGCCAAGAAGGATAAGAACTGAGTAGAGGGCCTTGCATTTAGTCATTAAGAAATGTTGGTAAATAGTTAAAGAGAAGAACTTCAGTAGAGTGATAAAGTTGAAAGCCAGACATTAAGAAGTTAGTGGATGATGAAATGGAGGCAGTGAGACAAACACTTTTCTCAGGACCTTGAAAAAGCTAGAGAAGAAATAAAGGACGATAGCTTCAAGGGATATCAGGGTCAATTGAAAATTTTCTAAGGATAGGGGAAGCCTGGATATGTTTGGAGACACAGGGAAGGAACCAGTAGAAAGAAGAAAAGTTGAAGATGAGAGAGGAGTCAAATCACAACTGGGGGCAAGTTTCAAGAAGAAATGGGAGGATTATTGATCATCTCAACAACAAAATTAACAGAAACCACATGATTATGTCAATAGATGCATAAAAAGCTTTTGACAAAATACAACACCCATTCCTATTGAAAACACTGGAGAGCATAAGAATAAGTGAAACTTCCCATAAAATAATAAGCATTATCTACCTAAAACCTTCAGCAAGCATTATATACAATGGGGACAAGCTAGATGTATTTCCAAGAACATCAGGGGTGAAACAAAGATATCCATTATCACCACTATTATTCGAAAAGGCACCAGAAGTGTTAGCTATAGAAATAAGAGAAGAAAAAGAAATTGAATGAATTAGATTAGGCAAAGAAGAAGTTGTTATCCCTCTTTGCAGATGATATGATGATGTACTTACAGAATCACAGAGAATCAAGTAAAAAACTACTTGAAATAATAAACAACTTTGGCAAAGTTGCAGGTTACAAAATAAACCCACACAAATCATCTGCATTTCTATATATTACTAACAAAGCCCAAGGGATAGAAAGAGAAATCCCATTTAAAGCTAAGGTAGATACTATAAAATATTTGGGAGTCTCAATGCCAAAACAAACCCAGGGACTATATGAACACAATTACAAAACAATTTTCAGACAAATAAAGTCAGATCTAAGTAAGTGGAAAAATATCAGTTGCTCATGGGTAGGCTGAGCCAATATAATAAAAATGACAATTCTATCTAAATTAATTTATTTATTCAGTGCCATACCAATCAAACTATCAGAAAATTATTTTCCAGAGCTAGAAAAAAATAATATCAAAATTCATCTGGAAGAACAAAAGGTCCAGAATATCAAGAGAACTAATGAAAAGAAATACTAGGGAAGGTAGCCTAGCTCTACCAGATCTCAAATTGTATTATAGAGCAGTTCAAAACCACTTGGGACTGGCTAAGATACAGAGGGGTAGACCAGTGGAATAGGTTAGGTACTCAGTAGTCAATGGATATAGTAATCTACTGTTTGATAAACCCAAGGACCCCAGTTTCTGGAATAAGAACTCACTGTTTCACAAAAATTGCTGGGAAAACTGTATAACAGTGTGGTGGAAACTGGGCGTAGACCAATGCCTGACACCATACACAGGAATAAAATCCAGATGGGTACATGATCTAGGTATAAAGATTGATACTATAAACAAATTAGTGGGGCAAGCAATAGTGTATTTATCAGATTTATGGAGAACGGAGAAATTTTTGACTAAATAAGAGATAGAAAACATTATGAAGTGCAAAATGGATAATTTTGATTACATTACACTGAAAAGTTTTTGCACAAACAAACCCAATGCAACCAAGATTAGGAGGGAAGCAGAAAACTGGGAAAGAATTTTTGCAATTAGTGTCTGTGATAAAAGCCTCATTTCTAAAATATATACAGAACTGAGTCAAATGTACAAGAATACAAGTCATTTCCCAATTGAAAAATGGTCAAAGGATATGAACAGGCAGTTTTCAGAGGAAAAAATTAAAGCTATCTATAGTCATATGAAAAAAATGCTCTAAATCATTATTGATTAGAGAGATGCAAATAAAAACAACTCTGAGGTACCACATCACACCTATCAGATTGACTAACATGACAAAATAGGAAGATGATAAATGTTTGAAAAGATGTGGGAGAGTTGGAACACTAATTCATTGTTGGTGGAACTGTGAGCTGATCGAACCATTCTGGAGAGCAATTTGGAACTGTGCCCAAAGGGCTACAAAAATGTACATACCCTTTGACTCAGCAATACTGCTTCTAGGACTGTATCTTCCAGAGGTCATAAAAATGGGAAAGGGTCCCACATGTACAAAAATATTTATAGCAACTCTCTTTGTGGTGGCCAAAAACTGGAAATCAAGGGGATGTCCATCAAATGGGGAATTGCTGAATAAATTGTGGTATATAATGGAATACTATTGTGTTATAAGAAATGATGTACAGGAAGACTTCAAAAAGGCCTGGAAAGACTTAAATGAACTGATTCTGAGTGAAAGGAGAAGAACCAGCAGAACTTTGTACACAGCAACAATCACAGTGTGCAAGGAATTTTTCTGGTAGACTTAGAACTTCATTGCAACGCAAGGGCTTAAAAAATTCCCAATGAATTCGAGGTAAAATGCCTTCCACATCCAGAGAACAAACTATGAAACCATATCACAGAACGAAGCAGACCATTTTCTTTGTATTATGTTTTGTTTTGTTTTGTGATTTCTCCCATTCATTTTAATTCTTCTATGCAACATGACTAAGGCGAAAATATATTTAATAGGAATGTGTAGAACCTATATAAAATTGCATGCCATCTCAGGGAGGGAGTGGGTAGGAAGTGGAGAGGGAGGGGGAAGGAGGCAAAAAAATCTAAGCTATATGGAAATGATTGTAGAACACTGAAAACAAACAAGATAATTTAATAAAATAAAAAAAAAGAAGAGATGGGAGGATAGGGGATCAAGGACACAAGTAGAGGTTTGGACCTTTCACAAAAGTTTCATTAGAGCAACAGTAATTGCCTAGGAAAGCAGAGAGAAATGGATATTCTAGAGATTTCAAAGGAATGAGGAAAAAGGAGAGGTGGGGTGACAAGTGATTTTGAATAGATAAAGGAATTTTAACAACCAGAGTCATGAAGGTGGCACAGTTATGGTTTAGGATAAGATCAATGCTATGACCTTCCTTGTCAATGACTAAGGTGGATTAAAGATATAGATCATGGGGATTAAGGAGCTTGATGTACTAGGAGTCTAAAGTGTGCAAGGGGACATCTGTTTACAATGAAGTGTGTAAGTATAAAGCCAGGGCTTAGGTACAAAAGAATACTATGCTGTACGACCACAGTGTGTGAGAGTTTTTTCTGGTAGACTTGGATTTTTGTAATAACGCAAAAACTTCTTATAAAAAAAAAAAAAAATCCCAAAGGTGGTTCTCAAGGCAAGATGCCTTCCACACTCAGAGAAAGAAATATGGAAGTCACTCACAAAATGTAGCAGATCATGTTTGTGTATGTGTATGTGTTTGTGTATCATGTTCTGATTTGTTATACGATTTCTTTCATTTATTTTAGTCTGACTACATAGCATGACTATAGTGAAAATATACTCAATAGGAAAGTATATGTAGAATCTATACAGAATTGTATGCAGTCGCGGGGAGGGAGGGGGGTAGTGGGGGGTAGGTGGGGGGGGATAAAATCTCAATTGTATGGCAGCGATTGTTAAACATTAAAAAATAAAAATTAAATTAAAAAAAAAAAGAATACTTTGCTGAAAAGTGCTCAACTCCTTGGATGAAGGAGAATGTTAAAGTCTGGTAGGGTAAAGTAAAAGAATCTGAGTGGAGATTGGCGGGGAGGCAGAGGCAGGGATGTGTACAGGTAGCATGACCCTTCTAGGGAAAAAAGGTTAGCAAGTGATGGCAGTTCAGAGAAAATTAGAACTGTCAGGGAAGAGGAGAAAGTATACTGAATCCTCCTCCTGGCCCAGTATGACTGGTGACACAAAAGAAATCACATCCAGTACACAAGAGGGGAACTAGAGATATGCAATCTTTGAGAAAGAGTCAGGGTTCTGTGAACTCAAGATAGAGAATGTGAGAAGAGATCTGTGAGGAAGGACAAATTGAAAAAATTAGGGGTCCCAGGGAGAAACAGAGGGAGGGCAAAGGAAGAAAAAGATTGGGAAAGGATAGACTTGAACTGCATAGGGATCTGTTAATAGGGAGGAGTAGTAAAGGAAGGTTGTTTTCACTTCAGAAGAGAGTTATTCTGAGTCAGGCACTTATATAGATGGGAAAATACCAGTTGATTGTTGTCACCTTCTCCCCTTCCCCCCCCAACAGGAACGCACACACACACACACATGCACATATACACAAACTTCAGGATGCTATACTAATAGGAAGTAGCATTGATAGATGTGTTCATTCCACAAATACCAGAAAACAAAGATTAGAAACTACAGAGAAATAAGATTGAAAGTCTGGGTCAGTATGTATTTGAAAACTGATATCATAGCCACCCAAATGCACTTGTACTAAGTGCCAACTATAGTTTCATTCCAAGATGATGGGGGCTGGATGGATAAGGCATACTCAAAAGTTATCAAAAACATAAAACAAACTTCGGGTACTATATCAGGCCTCATGTTTCAGACCCTGGACTTTTTTTATATTCAACATAATATGTGAGGCCTTTGCCCATATCTCTGAGTCTTTTGGAATTCAATTTGGTGTACAAGGGCACTGGAAAAACGAATGATGTTTTGGTGCTAAAGTACTAAGTTGTGCCAGTTCTATTATGAAATAGAAAGCAAATTATCTATGATATTCGTAATACTAATATCCGTAAGCATAGCACCTCTTAATTTTCAAAGTGCTTTCTTGCTAATTATTTCATTTGATGTCCACAATACCTTATGAGGCAGGTAAGGACAGTGCTATTATGCCCAGCTGAAGCACAAAGCATTTAAATGGCATGCCCAACATCATACAACTAACAAGTAATAGAGTAGGAACTCCAACCAAGGACTTTTGACTCCAAGGTCAATGCCTTTCCCATAGCATGAGGTTATATTTCAATTATTAATAGCCATTTTGGATCCAGTCTTCCAAGATGAGTTTGGTACCTGTCTAAGGGACTTTTTTGAGGGAGATAAGAGGGTCTAGGAGCCTCAAACAGGTTGGTTCCAATCAACCATTTAGAGGATTCAACTTGCCACAACTTCTAAAGTTAAGCCTGAGCAAATGGACTTAATAGCAAGACAGTCACAGTCAGGTTGCCTCCAGTAGAAGTAAACCCCCATTCAATGTAAACTTTGAATCAAAGGCCTAAGCATCAATAGGTATTTTGGTGTGTTGTTTCTATGTCCCTTTAAGGCTTACAAAAAGAGCAAGGCTCTTAACTGCTCTTGGCCTACATTTCCCAACTGTAAAATGGAACTTATTATATATACCTCTGAAGTTCAAATAAGAGACTGTATGTAAGGAGACATAAAGGAAAAAAATCCTTTTTTAATAAAACTCCACTGAATGGTTATTAAGGGCAAAGCAATTATCTAACCCACAAGTTCTTGGACTCTCATCAAGAGTTGGGTTGCCAAGATATGATCTTCAAGTTCTCATATTGAATCTACTTGGCTCACAACTTCCAAAAACCTGTTCCGCATTTGTCAGTGTTAATATTAAGCTCATCTACACACAGCAGCAATCTGACAAGGACTTCTAGATGGACTTTAAATTTAATTTAATCATCTTTATTAAAATTGCTAACTTGCCTATACCTCAATTTCTAATTAAACAATCTGATACCGCTCAATTTCTAGATAGGTAGACCTATATTCATTTGCATAGTTGGGACAATGGCCTCAATGAATCATATTCATCAATGAAACAGTTATTATTTGATAAGACATTATCTAATCTTATCACTTTCTCCGTAGTCTTTTCCTCTACTCTGAGACCAACTAGAAAATGCTCGTGTTGGATTTATGGGATTCCTGATTGGAGAGCCTCACACATGGGAAAACTCTTCTTATTGGAGACAAATGAGCACGCCCAAAAGGATTTAGCCAACGACTGTCCAAGCCATAGGAAAATGTTTAACAGAAAAGAAAACATAGTTTATGACTGAGAGGTTATACCTAAGGAATTAATAGTAGAAGGGAAGGAATTTCCTAGGATTCTAAACTACTAAAACAAATAAATCATCATGAAGTAGAAGATTTAGCTAAGATTCATGACCAACTAGTTTGCCCTGTATTCTTTAACACCATGGCCAACTTTTCACAAATTTCCCTCTGGGGTAGTGTTGTGTGTCAGTGCTCTTCATTTTTGGAACAATTATTGCTCCAGTATTTTGCATGGTAATGTGGAAACCTAGACATTTTTTAACCTTAATGGAGAAATCAAAATTTCTCAGTGACATCAGAAGGGCTCTCTAAAAAAATAAAGCAAAAATACTGAAGGCAAACTAAAGAAATAGATATATTAGAGAAATTCCATCCATCTTTGGGGAGGGTGGGAATATTACTGAGTCTTGGGGGTTTTTTAGTATTTCTTTTGGTGAACAAGCAAAACTGTTAGAAACAAATAAGGGGATTCTCAAAGAAATATACAGAGAAATAATTTCTGGTTAAGATGGAGACAAATAAGCATAATTTCCAAAAATAAACTTCTGCAATCCATCATAAACACAGTAAATCATGTTTTCTCACAAAGCATTGAAAAGAAAATGAGAAAAACTATCTCCTAATCTTAACTCCATTTGCATTCCATTATTTTCATTCGTGAATCAACTTTTTAATTCAGTAAATTTTACCAATCACTTACTCTATCCAAGAGATTGTATTAGAACCTGGAGATAAAAAAACAAAAATGTCACAGTCCTTGTTGACCTCAAGGAACTTGCCCTCTAATAGAAACATGATCATGGGACAGCAGGCCCTAGAGCCAGGAAGAACAGAGTTCAAGTCCTTCTTTTGATAGATAGTAGCTATGTGATCCTGAGAAAGTGACTCAACCTTTCCAGATTCTAGGACTCTCTCTCAGACTATAAATTGCACAGAAGGCATCAAATTGTCAAACTGCATTGTCAGAGGGAGTTTCCTCAGTCAGGAATTTTCTTTGTCCAGTTTTTATCCCCAAATCTTTCTCTACCAAAAAGATTAATTTGGGGCAGGGAAAAATAGAACAAAACTAGTTAACAAGAATTTTAGGTCTGAGATAAGTAAAGAGCTATTCATAAAGCAACTAGCTTTCCTCAGTGAGTTCATGGGAAAAACTAGAGAGAACAACTACTGAAAAACTTTGGATAGTAGGAGAGTTTCCACCAGACTGGAGGCAGACTAATGTAAAGTCTTTAGATTGTAGGCCAAGGAGCTTGATTAATTACTGCTGGACAAATTCTAGAATATATATTTTTTAAGCAGTTTGTGAATATTTAGAAAGGAGAGTTGTGACTATCAAGAATCAATGTAGTTAATTTATCAAATCATTCCAGACAAAGATTCTTTTATTGTCTGACAGGGTTATTTGACTGACAAATCAGAAGCCATAAACAGGAGATTTGAATTTCAGTCAAGTCTTTAACAAAGACATGTAAATTTGCAGGTAAGCTTATGATCATGGTAGGCAGTTATCTTGAGAATATGAAGACTGATTGAAGAACTTGAGCCAAAAAGAAAAAAGTCCTAATTAATGAGTTGATATCAACATAGAAAAAATGCTTTAGTGAAGTCCCTTCAGTGTTTGATGAACTCTGTTCTGAACAGCATTTTTTATCAATGGTTGGAATGAAGGCATGGATGAAATACTTATCAGATTTGTAAATAGCAAAAAAACTGAATAGAAGAAGATCCCAAAAGAAATCGGCAGACTAGCACAATGCGCCAAATCTATTAAGATAAAACACTTTTTCCAGTACAAATTTGAACCACTTCGATCCAGAATAAATATGTTTTCAGACAAATGTTTTAATATGCAGCATGGTATAGTAAAAAAGGGGGATGGCTTTGGAGAGTGGAAAACAGCAGCTCAAATCCCCCTTTGGACATGTGCCTGCTGGGTGACTTGGCTTTCAGTGCTCTAGGTAACTCTCTGAGACACTTAAGTTACAAAGAAGGTCCCGATCTGCAGTGGTAGAGACTGTTTTCTCTCTAATGAATTCTCTATACCAGTGAAATCACAGATCCAATCCCTATCCCTACAAATGTATATATTATTCATATATGTAAAAGTAAGAACAAAAAGTCAAGACTATCAAAGCAACAAGTTAAAAAAATGTAAAGGAAGGAGGATTAGCAGTACCAGATCTTAAACTATGTTATAACTATAATTTTACATACATATGTATATATACATATATGTATATGTATATACATACATATAACTATTACATATACTATATATCTTAAACTATATTATGCCATATTTTATATATAATTATATATAACCAAAACTATCTAGTACTGGCTAAGAAATGGAAAGGTAGAACAATGAAACAGAGTAGACATACAATTTACAGCAGCAAATAAATATAGTAGCCTTGTATTTGACCAATGTAAATATAGCAACCTTGTATTTGACAAATGTAAAGACTTAGGATTTGGGGATAAGAATTCATTATTTTTAAAATGTTGAAAAACTGGAAAGTAGTATGTCAGAAATTGAGTGTAGGCCAATATCTTACACCATTTACCAAGATCAAATCAAAATGGATGTATGACCTAGATATAAAGGGAGATATTACATGAAAACTTGAAAAACATGGAACATGTTACTTTTCAGACTTATAGATAAGTGAGCAAATTATGAATGACAAGAGATAGAGAGCAGAATGAGGTATAAAGTGAATAACTTCAATTACATTAAATAAAAAGGTTTTTGTACAAATAAAACAAATTTAGCCAAGATCTAAAAGAAAGTAGATAACTGAGGGCAGGACAGGATTTATAGACAATTTCTCAGATAAAGGTCTCATATCTCCAAAATACAAACAACTTTGTAAAAGTTATAATAATATAAGTCATTCACCAATTGATAAATGGTCAAAGGATATGAACAGACAGTTTTTAGATAAGGAAATCAAAACAATTTATAGTAATATAAAATGCTCTAAATCATTATTGACTAGAGAAATGCAGATTAAAACAACCTTGAGATATCATTTTACACCTATCAAATTGGGTTAAATGATTGAAGGGGAAAGCAACAAATGTTGGAGGAAATGTGGAAAAATTGGGACACTAATTCATAGTTGATAGAATTGTGAACTGATGCAACCATTTTGGAGACGGTCTATGCCAGAGAGGTAACAGTGTCAGAGGAAAAGGGTAGAATGGGGGAACATCTAGGAGAGAGGCTGATGAAGGTAGAAACAACAGGCCTTGGTGATCCGTGAGATATAGGGTGTGAATGAGAGTAAGGAGTACAGGATAACACTTAAGTTGAGAGCATGGGTGACTAGGAGGATAGTGGTAACTTTGATAGTAATAGAAAAGTTTGGATGGGGAGGATTTAGGGGAAAAGATGTTTTGGACATGCTAAATGTAAGATGTCTACAAGAGAGTGTCAGTTGATTTCCCTGTAGCCATCCACTTAATTTCCCAAATCAAAATACCCTGCCCCTACCACCACATATATGTATATGTACCTACATGCATGTCTGTATATTTATATGTATGTACTTGAATCTGTATGTGTGTATATGTATGTATACATGTATTGTGTTTATGTGTATTGTATACATGTATACAGGTACACATTTATACACATATATGCACATGTATATGCCCATATGCATGTTTCTATATATAATATGTTAATGCATTGTGTGTACATAGAGATGTATATCCTCCAAGGAGTATGTAAGGGAATAAAGTATAAGGTAGAGAAAGACGTATATGGAAGAGGGATCAGATTCCTTGTTCTACTTGGCCAAGGTAGGCAGAATGAGAATAGGCAGAAGCTGCAAAGCAGTTGATTAAAATTTGATATTAAACTTTTTCCTACCTTTAGAGCTATCCCAATATGGCACGGGAGAACTTGGGAAGCTGAGACTCCTCCTATTCTGAAGAATTTGTAGCCTGAGTGGGATGCTTTCTTAGGAATGTCAGAGAAATTTCAGGTTGAAGTACAAGTGGGATCAGATATCCCACTATCTCAGAATCCCCTGAGCAGCTTTCCAGTTCCAAGATTCTGTGTTTCTGTGGACAGCTTGTATGTTTGGTCTTCGTTTTTGAAGAAGACCATGACATCAGAGGAATTATGACATGACTTGCACTTGACTTTATTTTGAGGGAGAGAGGGCTGTGCAAGGTCAGCAACCTCACTTTGTTCTCCTGAGTCATTAGGGTCCAATGACCAGACCTTGGCCTTTTTAGGTTCTCACTTAGAGTTAGGTAACTCCCATTGAGTGAATAGGCCTCTTTGAGAAGTAGTCAGGGAATGGCCCTTTTAATGACTAGGGGAAGAGGGGAGAATGGAGAGACCAGAGGACATGAGGAGGAGTTCTGAAATAGCTTTTTAAACTTGTCTGACTTGTTTTGGTGTTCTTCACTGTGTCAACAAAACAGAAGGGGGAGAGGGCTACAGGGGAATCTACATAACACCAAATAAGCAATTTTTTTTTTCACTAAAGTAGGCAGTCACTTGGCTGAGTAGCTGGTTGTTTTGTTTTGAAATTCTCTCTGGAAGAGCAAGAGGCTATGTAGGTCTATAGATTCAATTCAAATTAGTTTGAGGAACATTTGATCGTTTGGTTATCCGGACCAGATTGTTTACCACACAGATTAAAGTATTTTATTCTTCATTCTTCTGTGATTCCACTATTAGTATAATTACTTGAGAAATGAACTAAGTTGACAGACCTTCTTGTTGCAATGGCTTAACATAATGATCAATTAAAGCAGTAAATTTCAGTGGAAATAACCACCATGTTCATAGATTAGGAGATTGAGGGGATCTCAGAGGTCATTTGGTCCTCACTTTCTTCCATTTTACACGAGGAACCAAAGCCCAGGATACGAAACTGGGTTTGTTTGATCCCTGGATTTGGAATCAAAGAACCTCAGTTCAAATTTTTGCTCTGTTATTTGTTACCTGTGTGACGTCTAAACTTCTCAAAAGCTCATGATCCAGAGAAGAAACTCTTAATCTGGGGTCCATGAACTTAGTGAGGTTTTTTTTAAAAAAAAAAAAAAAAAAAAAAAAGTTGTATTTCCATATGATTGATTTCCTTTTTATGTGTTTTTTTTTTTTTTACAATAATAAGAAATTTTGAAAGGGGAACGTTTAGAGAAAAAGATAATGAGTTCTATTTTGGATATGCTAAGTTTAAGATGTCTACAGGAGAGTGTAGTTGACTCCCCTATAGCTAGCCATCCCTTCACTTCCCAAATCAAATTTATTTTATGCATCTAAAACTATTATTCCATGAAGGGATTCATAAACTTCACCAGACAGCCAAAGGAGTCCATCACAAATACACACACACACACACACACACACACACGTTAAAAAATCATTATCTGAAGGGTTTTATCATCTAAGTGATTTCTGCAGCCCCTTTCAGCTTTCTATTAACAAGCTTCATGAGCTCTAAGAAAGATTGTGTCCCAGTAAATTCTTTTTAAAGAAGACATTCATTTTCCTTCTCTTCACTAAAGGATTTTGTCATGGAAGGGGAAAACACGTTCACATTTGGTGAACTCTCAAAAGTCACCAGGGGAAGGTAAAGTCACCATGAATTGATTTGGACCTGATAGATATGCCTAAACCCTAAAATAAATAAATAAATAAATGATTCTTGCTGAGCCTTTACCTTGACTAGCTTATTATTCATAAACAACACACTTTTAAAAGATAGATAGATGTGACTACTAATGGAAAAAAATAAATTAATGACTCAGTAGTTCAGCACTGCTTCTCACAAATCTGACTCCCCACTCTCATAGGCTTTTAAAGAAAGTTTCATTCCAATATCCTGGGAAAGAGCACTTAAGACTGCCACTCCCCTGGCATTTTCAAATCATCCTCCTCCTTATCAGATGTAACAAAAACCTAGATAATCTGAAGGGTCCACTTTGAGTCAGTGTTCTCAGTGTAGGTCAATGCAACACCACCCACATCCTTCCTGGCAGAGAGAGACGTGACAACCAAAGCCACATGAAGTCTGCCTTCCCTCTGTGGTCAAGGCTTTATGAACTCAGAAGATCCCCATAGTCAACCAGTCTTCCTTTACCCCTATCTTGCCACCCAAAGTCAGGCCAAACAGTAATCTTGTCTTCCTGTAAACAAAGAAGGGCTCATTGGTAATCAATTCCTTTAAGTTCAAGTTGCTCCTACAAGTTGTCAAAACACTAAGCTCAGCCCTGACTTTACTCCCCCTCACCTCACCATACACACACACACACACACACATACAAACTGTTATCATGTTGAGGAAACAACCAACCAGTTAGCTCAATGTCTTCCATTTCTCAGTCATCTTTTTTGATATTGTGTAAACATTTCAAATTGTCAGTTGAATCTGAGCCTCCAAGACTTTGTGACATCCTCTAGGTCCATTTGTTGTGGCCATTACATAATAAGAAAGCATCCATTCTTCTAAACAGAGAAAAATTATTTGATTGTATATCAGTATAGAGCAAAGAAGAGCAAATACATATGAGTATTGACCAAATCATCCTCAATTAGCAAGGCTTTCTCAGAAAAGTTGCTAGAGTTTGGAAATCCTATCTCCCATGAGTACATTCTACACATGCCAAAATGATTGTCAAGGGTTGCTCTTAACTTTCCATGAAGACTCACTTTGATTGCCAAATAAGAGCACTGAGTATGGGCATAGTATGGGCAAACCCCAGGTGGTTTTGAGGCGCATAACTTTTTCTAAGAGACTGGATGTCCTACTGCCCTAATGATAAAGTTTGCTAAAAATAGATGTGCACAGACTAAGAGGACTGTGGGATGTGGTTTTTGTTATGTGTTTTGGTCATACATGTATCTCCTTCCCACCCATCAGTCTCTAGAATGTGACTATTGTTGTTCACCCTTCATTCTTGGAGAGGACCAATAACATCACAAGGGTGATGTCTTGACTTGTAAATGAATTGATTTAAGTGAGGCAGGCCTGTGAAAAGTCATCAGCCTCACTCTCTCCTCCAGAGTCATCAAAGTCCAGTGGCAAGACAAGGGTCAAGATGACTGTCAAAGACCCAGAGCCACAGATGAGTAACTGACAAACAACCTCTCTCCAGGAATAACTTCAAAAACACTCATACTTCATCTATATGTATAAAGGGACATAACGACCATGGCAATTACAAGGGAATTTCAGAATCCTAAGTAACTTTTGCCTAAAATTACCAAGTAAGCAATGCAAAAGTGTTTTATAGGTGTGAATTGTCAGAATAATTGCTACAACTGAATATCACTTAGACGGATACATGTGCCTCTCTGCTGTGGAAATATAACTATGCCTGTTGATCTCTCTAAGGTCCTTACCAGCTCTAAATCCAACGGTCAAGTAGTTTAGTGCAGTGGAAAAAGATTTGAATTTGGGGGCAGAAATCCTGGATTGGAAACTCCACTCTGCCCCATATTATCTACAAGTCACTTCACCTATCTGTGCCTCAGTCTCATTATCTATAAAATGAAAGGACAAGCTTGTACTAGATGACCTCTAGGTCCATTCAGTTCTAAATCTATGATCCTGTGATGCATTGCTACAAGGATTATTATGTGAAAAATGTCTATCTCCAGGTGGGAAATTCTACTGAAAGTAGGAATATCAAGTCAGACCAAGAATGCAAAAGCATCTTCAAATTCAGACAATTATTTAACATCTAAGTAATAATAATTATCACCCATAGTGCTTTTAGTTTTACAGAATGCTTTACATACCTTGTTTTGTCCTCACAATAACACTGTGAGAGAGGTGCTACCATTGTCTCCATTTTAGAGATAAGGAAACTGTGGTCCAAAGACAGAAAGTGACTTGCCCTGAGTCACATGGCTAGCAAGTATCTGAAGCAGGATTCAAACTCACGTCTTCCTCTGTCCGACTGCAGTTCTCTCTCTAGTATACCAGTCTGCCTCTCATACAAAGGCAAGCAACTTGAAAAGTTCTTCGTAGACTGGATTTGATGGTCTGAAGGCAAGTAGGCAGAAACCATAAACCCAGCTTTCCCCCATCTGCAGCAGACAGAACAGAAAGTCATAGAGGAAAGTTCATTATACTTCCCTCTTATCAAATAGCAAAGAAAAAGGGAAAGAAAAATATTTTCCACCACTGCCACCCTTCCACACCACCTCCAATAATGCATAAGCATCACTGGGCTATATAACTTCATTTCATCTAATAACTGATCTAGTTGGATGGCCTTTTTAAAACAGCGTGACCCAGTATTACTAATGAGGATAATTAGCATTTATACAGCATTTTAAAGTTTATGATGCACTTCATAAATATTATCTAATTTTATCCTCACATCAACCCTAGGAGGGAGATACTGTTATTATCCCCATCTTAAAGGTATCAAAATGAAGAGTAAACAGACATTGTGACTTGTCCAGGTTTAAACAGTTATAAGTGTCAAAGGTCAGATTTGAGCACAGGTCTTTTTGACTCTATATCCAACATTTTATCGACTGAACCACTAGCAAGGAGTTATCAGATAACACACCTGAACAAGATACTTTACATCCCTCTAGCTTTCTTGAGCATGTCAATAGAACTATGATCTCACTGAGGTGGTCACTCCCTCCAATAATATAACCATCCACACCTTCCAGTTTTGTGACATTCTTGTTCAAGTCCTCCCAAAAGGGAACAGCCCAATGTGTTTGGTGTCTTCCCCTGGATCATTCTTTAAGAACTACTATAGAACTAAGGTTTCCACTTCTTATTCCGTACTTTCTCCATAAGGCTGAACCAGCTCTTTTTCTAGCCTTATATTATTCAGATCATAGATCTTTCATCACTTCTTGCATGCAAAGTATCATTGAGCAGCCTACTTATACCCATCATGCATCTCTCTATTGCTCTTTGGGTCCCTCACAGTTCTGATTCTTCAGAGATTATGGTGTTTCGCAGCCATATTACAGACAACCTAAGAAACAAAACCCTTCCAGCTACTCAGTAAAAATCTCTCTGGAGCAAGAGACTTTTTTTTTCTTCTCTGCATCCAGGGCATGTCAGAATTAAGAATGTTAGAGAATGTTCTCTGAGATGAACCTGACCTAAGTAGTAATTGTTTTGGTGTCTGCCAAGGTCCTTCCCAACTTTAATTCTGTGATTCCCTGGATAATTCAGGATAGAGGACTGGGAGTTCTTTTCCTCACTATACACAGGAAATTTGTGTTGCTAATATCTTCTCACATGTTAAAAAGGAAGTTCAGAACCATTGTGTGCTATGCAGTTATATTTTGTATTCTTACAGTATTTTGTAGGAGACTACAGTGTATCTAGCAGACAAGATCTTATTCCTCCTCAGAATAATTCTACTGAGGAAGAAATATTTATAACCACTTTACAGATTTGGCAACTCAGACATGGATCAGGAGGTATGGGGAAGGAAGGTCCCAGTTACCTCAGAAGCACAAATAAATTCAGGTCTCTGTTATTAATAGTGATTGTGTGAGTGATTCACTAAAAATCCTAAGACCGCTCTCATCTCAAAAATTCTACAGTTTTGTTATTTGCAAGCCTGATTTAAGGAAATTATCTAGAAAGGGGACTTTTTTTTTCTTTCAAAGAATATACTTTACTTCCATGCCTCCTGTATCTATTGGGAGAATTGTACACCATAAGATTTACAAACCTGGCAAGATGGAAAGTCAGTACTCTCACTTTGTAGATGGGCAAATCTGCAGTGTACAAAGAAGTTGAGAAATTTCACCAAGGCTATTTACGGATCTGATAAGAGAAAGAAGAATTTCTTGTTCCTAGTCCAAATCATTCCCTGTGCCTAAATTGGAGTTATTTGGTTACATTCTAACATCATAAAAAGGAAAGTATTTTTTTCTACTTGGCAAATGGGTGGTGATTTAGTTGTTTCTTCTCTCCATTAAGAAATGTTGTCAAGAGAAGGGGAAAACTCTAATTTCAGGTGATTTAGGAGAGTGACACATGCTCAGGAAGCATGATCCAAGAAGTCATTGAAAAAGATGGAAAATGAAACTGGTAATGATGTCCCAAAAGAAAACCCTCCATCAACAACCAAAAATGAACAGGGAGCTTTTCGTGAGCTCTTACATGCAACCAAATGTCCAAAGAGGAATGGAAGAAGGGTGAAGGAGCAACAAGTTTCTCTTCTTACTTTGTCACCTTTCACTTTGAAGAAGAGATTCTAAATCAATACCTGAAGTGGTTAGAAAGAATGAGGGTCATTACACATGAGGCTGATATTTCATTTCTGTTTCTGCTTCCAGTCTCTGGAAATGAACATGAAATCCTTGAAGGAAGGTGAGTCAGTGCCAGGTGAGGTAGGAATTGGAAGAAGAACAAGCCACCTTGGGAAATCTATAGCACTAGGGCATGGAGCCAATGTATGGAAATTGTATGAAAAATAAAAAGGTACAAGATGGAAAGAACCCCAGGACCAAACAGAAATTGCAGTGAACTAAAAGATTCAGACAAATGAAATGTCTCCACAAAGGGAAAATTCAAAAATTAGATGTGACAGCTTAATTGGAACCTACATATATAGCTAATCAAGGTAATTTGAGTATATATATGGATTTTTTGTCTGTTATAATTTTAAAAGTTGACAAAATGTGAAAGTTTAAGTTTTAGCCTATCTATATGATAATAATAAAAGTAATAATAATAGCTAGCACTTATATAGCACTTTAAGGTTTGCAAGGTTCTTTACCTTTATATCATTTGATCCTCACAACAATCCTGTGAGATGAGTGTTATTATTAACCCTCCTTTACAGATAAGGAAAAATGAGGTGAAGACATTTTAAAGGACTTTCCTAGAGTCACACAGCTAGGAAGTATTTGAGAAAGAATTTGAACTCAGGTCTTCCTGACTCCAGGTCCAGCACTATCCACTGAGCCACCTACCTCTTTATCTGTCTATTAAACTGTAAGCTCCTTGAGAGCAGGAACTGTCTTTTGACTTTCTTTGTATCTTTAGGGCTTAGTCCAGGGCCTGACATATTAGAAGGCACTTAAAAAATGCTTACTATCTACATCCAAACATATATACATATAAATATATATATAGGTACATGCAAATACACATGCATATGCGTATACACACATTTCAGAGGGTCATTTTTATAAAGAATATATATATATATAAACGTGATATTTTATATATATACATATATATGTATATATATAAAACATTGACATATATGGTATGTTGTTGTCCTTCATCTTTGAAGAGGACCAAAATGACATCACCATTGTAAAGTGAAATTTCAATGTGTCCAACTGTGGTTGATCAGACCAATACAAGTTCGGAATGCTCTACCACAGGTTGAGCACAAATCGTTCATATGAATATTTGGGGTGGATATCCCAAATTTGTGTATCCTGCGTTTACTTTGTGCTGTCTCAATTCTGCTTTGCTCAATTCTGCTTTGACATATACAATAGTATATACTATATATATATAATAAATGTGTATGATAAATATAATAGCTATAATATAATATGCAAGGTGTTCCTGTTCAGTTGTTTTCTAGTCTTGTCCGACTCTTCTTGACCCCATTTGGGTTTCTTTTGCAAAGAGACTAGAGTGGCTTGCTATTTTCTTCTACAATTCATTTTACAAATGAGGAAACTGAGGCAAATAGAGTTTGGTGACTTGCCCAGGGTCACACAGCTAATAAGTGTCTAAGGCCAGATTTGAACTCAGGAAGACATTTTTCTGGCTCCAGGACTGGTACTTTATCCACTGTGCCACCTAGCTGCCCTAAGATATATACTATAATGTGACATCATATCTATGTATAAATATGTCATATATTTATGCATATATACTACATGTATACAGATATGTATACATAAGTGCACATATATATACACACACATACATGTGTGTTCTTATACATACATATATCCTCTACTGAAGTCTCCTTCTGATGCCTCATTAAGCTAGAGGTGTGGCCTTGGGATGCTGAAGAATATGCCTACAGAGCTAATCTCTGGACATTTCTACCAAGCTGCAAAGACTTTGAAAGAGAGCTCAATGATAATCTCAGTTCTAGCTTCCTTTAATTCTGAAAGACATTAACCAAATATTGGGTAGGAAGTGCTGATTTTTTTTTAACTGTAGCAACTCTTAATTTTACAAATACCTTTGTACTCTGCATTTGAGGGGAATGTACTTTGGAAATGCCAGATCTCTAATAAGTATACATTGTTAGGAATAGGGATAGACACTGAACCTGTGATTTCACTGGCATGGAAAACTCATTGGAAAGCTCCAGTGAAGCTTGGTCTCTTCTTTCCAATTAATAGTCTTAGGGAGTTGCCTGGTGTACTCTTGATTTGCCCACGGTCACCTGGAAGGCATATGCCAGAGGCAGACCTTAAAGCCAGGTTCTCGGGGCAAGTTGTATGAGGTAGATCTCATCCCCCATAAATCTGTGCAGAGCATAGCAGACGATAATACTATTCCATCTTCTGTTAGCTGGGGGCATGTCTAGCAGGACCTGAAAGACAGCAAGGTTTGATCCAGAAGTTCTGAGCTTGGATATGGGTAATTAAAAGAGATAGAGATAGGGAAGTAACAAAATGATGACCTAAATGCAACTTTCCCTGGCCTGAACTTCCTTCTACCAAGGCTAGCAGACGTTGGACCTTGCTCATGCCAATACTGAACTTCCAGACATTTGATAAGACAATCTCCACTCCCTTGATCAGGTGGTGGTGGAATTTGATGGATAGTGCTTTGGCTGTCCTTTGATGCTTTTCCCCTTCCATGCCAGAAAGCCTTGGATGAAGAATTATAAAGACTCTGGTCCAGTTCCAAGTAGAGATAGAGTCCCAGTTTCAAAGACCCTACGAGGAATTGAGATGTCACTAACCAGCCTTCCAATTATCCCTAGTTTGAGGACTGATCTGATTTAACATAGCAGGCTAGTGGCAAACTAGACTCTTCACTTCTCTTCATTGGAGATTTTGAAGAAATAAAAGTGTCAAGAGTGTTTACTCTCAATTTTAATTTTATTATTGCTTACCTTGCATTTCTATTTAAACTATGTCTTTAGCATCACCATGGAGTCATGTATGTTTCTAACTCTGCCTAGTAGAGATTCAAAGGGGGAAAAAATGGAGACTCATAAGGATTAATTGTGGTCCCATACAGGATTTTAAGTACTGATAATTAATGTAGAAGTGCTGCTACAAATTGCGTGTGTGTGTGTGTTATCTCTGTTCTATTATTTGATAATAGAAATTGCTGATTTATGCAGGGGGCACAGTAGAATTTGCATTGGATTGGAAGTCAGAGAACTATAATTCAAATACTGGTTCTCCTCCTCATTACCTACATGACCTTGGGCAAGTGGCCTCATATATCTGGACTTCATTTTCATCATTTGCAAAAGAGGGGTTGAACTACATAGCTACCAAGGTTTCTCCTAACTCGAAATGGATACTCCTATGAGCCTTTAAATTCTTACTAGCTGGGTGACCCTGGACAAGTCACTTAGCCCTATTTGCCTCACTTCCCTCATTTATAAATTGAGCTGGAGAAGGAAAAGATAAATATCTTTAGTGTCTTTGCCAAGAAAACCCCAAATGGAATGATGAAGAGTTGGACATGATTAAAATAACTCAACAAATGAGCATTTGACTGATGAATAGGTTTACCTCCAGTGCTGTTGAGGGTTTCTCATAGATTCTTCTCCATACTTTTTCATATGTCCAACCTACATACGCAGTCATTCAACTTGCTGGAATCTTTCCTCTGGTTCTTACCATATTTTAGGGGCATAAATTTAGGATTCATACTGTTATCTGTTCCTGCTAAAGGACACTATATTTTCCAGGCAAATGCATGCTTCGTAATATCTTTTATGCCACTTTCCAGGGAAGAGATTGGAAATGGGGCTACTAGGAGACATTGAGCTGAAAGGCACTTTCAACATAAATGGAGCTAATTAACCTTTTTGCAGGTATCATTGTATCCTGTGGCAGGATAAAAAAAATCAATGGACCCTTTCTTAGAATAATATTTTTTAAAAGACAAAATTAAAAGGTTTAAGAGTGCAAGGGAAATCAATATAGTTATCAAAATATTAAGAAAAAAAGTTCCTGGACCCCCAGGATCCTCTGGTGTTATGCAACCTCCTCATTTCTTACTTTAATTTTTAAAATATTATTTATTTACGTACTTTGCAAGCATTTTTTACCTCTCCCTTTCACTGTCCCCTGCTCTCACTGAACATTAAAAAAAAACACACTCACATCAAATATGTGCGTCCCATCTAAATATATTCCCACGTTGGCCATGTCCAAATACACAAGTTGCGATCTCTATTTTAAGTTTATCACCCCCTCTGGTAGGGTGGCAGGATTCATCTTAAGTCTTGTATTTGAAGTTTATCACTGCATTAATTAGAGTTATAAAATCTTTCAAAGTTGTTTTTCTCAATTGTTCTGGTTCTGTTCTCTCATCTCTATATCAGTTCTTAAAGTTTTTCCTAGTTTCCTCTGAAATTGACCATTTTCTCATTTCTTATTGTACAAAAATACTTCATTATATTCACATGCCATGATTTATTCAGCTCTTTCCCAGGAAATGTACACCTTTTGGTTTCCAGTGGTTGGCTACTATAAAAAGAACTGTTATTCATATTCATATGTCTGTAAGCCCCTCCTTCTACATATTAAAGAAACTAAAGTGTGGAGAAATAAAGAGGTGAGTCCAAGTTCACACAGGTAATAAGGAACCCATCTCTTCCAGCTGCAAATATTGGGTTCTCTCAACTATGCCTGTCCATAGCATTTAATTCAATTTAATATAATTCAATTCAACCAACTGTCTGCAGCACTGGCTTTATTAAAACTACTTGCTAAAGGAACCAATAACACAGATGATGCTATAGGCGAGGGGAAAAAAATGAGTCAGGTAGCAGTTGAGGTACAGTTGGGAGCATGGAAAAGAGAGAAAGAGCATGCACACAGAAGAATAAGCTCAGAACGGGAAAGAGTTCTGGCTATGGAGTCCTAGGTCATGGATTTTAATGCTGGCTCCACCAGTTGCTGCCTATGTCACAAATCACTTTACCTTCTTGAGTTTACATTGTCCTTATCTGTAAAATGAGAGGATTTGACTAGATTACACTTACGTCTAGACCCATCTCTTCACTTTCCCCAATTATTGCGAATAATAAATCCCTCGAAGTGGTCACATTATTTAAACCATACTACATGTTTCCCTTGGAATGTAACCAATTACCATATTTTCCATAATTATAACTTTGAGTACTGTAGATTCAAGTATGTTCAAGTACTTCACTGGATTCATTATTTGTGTTTCAAATCTAAGATCCTATAATCAAGACCTAAGTGAAAAATGAGTCACTAAAACAACAAAAGTTGTTCAAAAATAATATTTGAATGACTAAATCAAAACAATAGAAAACAGTCATAACACCATCAAATATTAACATGAATTAATATTTATAGAGAAACATCATGGCATAGTGAATAAAGGAAAGGAATTTGAAATCAGGAGAGCTGAGTTCACGTTCAGCTCTGGCAGATACTGGCTATATGACCCTGGACAAGTCATTTAACATCTCTCTACTCCAGACAACACTCCAAGGCTATTGTTTGTAGACTCAGGTGCAATCTGTATTGATGGAGAGAGTTTCTACATCACAGGTTTTGCATACATGAGGAAATCAGAGGTCTAGATCCTCCCTACCAAAAACAATATTACTAATCCATTATAAATGAAAACAGAAAAGCATATTGTGATATTATCAACTTAAATTTGATACTGCTTAACACAGTGACTGGCACATAGTAGGTACTTAGAAATGTTTATCAACTGACTATTTCAAAACACAAAACTATTCTCAAGCTGCAAGCATCCAAAACTCATTTAAAATTTTGATTTTCCGTGTTGATAAGAGATTCAAATATATCTGAACTTAAAGAATACTTCTTTAAAGAGGTATGAAAGTCTCTTAACTTCTGCAAGCCTGCTTGAATAGCATCCAAACAGCTCTTGCTGGACCGGAAGATGGGATGAGAAGAAGAGATGAGAGAGGAGGAAATAAGCCCACCTGTTTTCTCTTCCCTTGGAGTTATGTTTGTTTGTTAGTTACATGGGATTGTATTAGTATGCATTTAGAATGGAAAATACTGTGAGGTCATGTAGTCCGACTCTAGTAAGGGAGCCTTTTTTTTTCTCTTTTATTGCTACATCTTTTGAACCATATTGAACACATCAACCATATTGGAAGAACCACCCAAACACTACACACACACACACACACACACACACACCACATTCTCTGAAAACAGTGAAAAAAGAATGACTAATAGAGTGATTGCTACTGATAACTTTCCTACATGCTACATGCCACTTTCCATTTTTGTAATCATGGTTTATGAACAAAAAAGGACTTGTGTTTTAACTTTAATAATTTAGTATCAGGACTGTCTATTGTATTAGAATTGAGTTTTTGGTAAAGGGAATGCCTTTTTTCAGTGTTTGTCTGTGGAGCCAGAGTTTCAGTGTACACCGTGCTAGAATAGTGACATTTCCTTTTATTAATTAATGAGAGCTCAAAACAGGAAATCTGACTTTCCACTAAATTATGAGATTGGAGTGAATCTAAACAAAATTCATTGGGCAATTACCTTAAATAAATTTCCAGTGACAATTGAAACACTGACGTTTATCTAAGCACCTTGCAAGGTATTCCCAGCTTCTGCAGAAATCTCTTCAATGCCTTTCCCAGATCAGAGTTTCCAGACTTGACAAGAACAGAGGCCATTTTTCTGTCCTATCTCAAAAATCTCCACACCCTTGTGTCAGAGATTGAAAGGGCTTGGGAAACACCAACCAGAGGGACTTGTAAAGAGATTTGGCAGGTAACATTTGGAGAGCATAGGAGATGATCACCAGGTCTGATCAAAGAAGACAAAACATTTACTTCTCTCATGAGTCATGAATTAAAGTCTTGTAACATGCTTAGGGGGCCTTCTGAACTTTGAAACTTGGATTCTGTCCAGATGTGAAATATGGAAAAGAGTTTTTTATGCAATGCTTTCATCACCATAGCCTTTTGTCCATACTTTCTTCTCTGGTAATAGACACAGGGCATGTTCTTGTAATTGTTCCCAATTGTTTGTGTTCTTGTGAAACTGTTTACATGGAAAATTAGGAGTCTTTCAGAGGAAAAAAAACATTGAAAAAATGGTCATTTACAAAATGTTTGATATCAACAGAAGACTCAGTAAAAGGGAGGACTCTAGCCAATTGAGCAGAACCTCCGTGAAGGATTTATGGAAAGACCCAGATAAGAATCATGTGGGGTAAGAAGGCATGAGTAGCAACCACAGGAACAAAGCAAGAGTTGAAACCAGTGAAACCACAAAACCATCAAAATATACAAATGACTTCTGCTAACATATGGATAATTTATGGAAACACTAGCTATGATGCCTCTAATCTCAGTCTTAAAAAGAAAATTAATGATTAATATTCAGAGCCATGTCTATGAAAGACCAAAAGAATTAAATTACAAATTCAGAGGAAAAAAATCAGTCAAATGAGTTTTTTTTTTAATTTGGTTCCATTTTGTGTATGTATTAGCAGCTTTTGTTATTATTAAAATTTATTATTTGAGTTAGTATCTATACATTACTTTGAGGTTTACAATGCCCTTTATATGGAAAGTGTGGGTATCATATTATTTCATTTGTTCTTCATAATAACCCTGTGAGGTAACCCATTTCACAGATAAGGAAACTGAGGATCATAGATGTTAAGGGAACCAACTTGTCTAATATCATACAGTTATTAAGTGTCTGACGCAGGTTTCAAATAGATCTATCCTGACTGCAAGTCCACCTCTCTATCCACTACTTCCACCAATCTGCCTCATAATTTATGCCACTACCACTATAAACCACCCCTCCTCAAAAAAAAAAAGTTTGGATGTAAGCATTTTTGCACCCATTTTGTTGATGAGGAAACTGAGGTTCCAAAAAAGTTAAGTGAGTTATCCATGATCATACAGTCAGTAAGTATATCAGGGAAGATTCAGGTCCATCATCCTGACTTCAACTTTAGCCCTCTTTCCACAGTGTTGCCTAGTGTAGGTGATAGGGCTCTGGACTGAGTCAAGCAGACCTGAATTAAAGACTGACTCACACAATTCCTAGTTATACACCCTGAATAAGTCACTTAACTTCTTAGTATCTCAGTTTACTAATTTTCTAAGTGAGCACAATAATAGCAGCTACCTCCACAGGTTTTTTGAGAGAATCAAACAAAACCATATGAACAAAGCATTTTAAAAACCTAACATACTATGCAAATGACATTATTGTTATTTCTAGTAGATACTCTGCCTCTCAAATGGCAGGGTTTCTAGAGAAGACAGATTTTCCATGATATTGAAAAGTTATAATATTTCTTTTTTTCTTTTCAAAATTTTATTTTAGACTCATATGCTAGAACACAAATACAGAATAGAGAAAAGAAGCAAAAATATATCACAAATTTAAATATTGGAACTTAAATACAAAGTTAAAAAGGAAAAAAAGTATGTCATGTGCACAGCAGAACATAAGAGAAGATATAAATCATGTAACAATAAATTTTCATTTCAAGAAAGCCTGTATGATAAATAGTACTTGTGTTGAAAATTGTCAATCTTTTCTTTCCTTCCTTGTGAGTTCTTTTGTTCTCTGCTGTCCATGTATTTACTTTATTCTTTTCCCCTCCTCCCATCCCACAGAAGGCTACAATAAAGTTTAGATAGTTTCTTTTTTTTTTTTACCTTATTTATTTAACTTTTAACATTCATTTTCACAAAATTGTGGGTTCCAAATTTTCTCCCCATTTGTCCCCCCTCACCCCAAAAACACCAAGCATTCTGATTGCCCCTATCACCAATCTGCTCTCTCTTCTATCATCCCTCCCTTCCCTTGTCCCCATCTTCTCTTTTGTCCTGTAGGGCCAGATAACTTTCTATACCCCATTACCTGTATTTCTTATTTCCTAGTAGCAAGAACAGTACTCGACAGTTGTTCCTAAAACTTTGAGTTCCAACTTCTCTTCATCCTTTCCTTTCCACCCATTCCCTTTGGGAAGGCAAGCAATTCAATTTAGGCCAAATCTGTGTAATTTTGCAAATGACTTCCATGATAGTCATGTTGTGTAAGATTAACTATATTTCCCTCCATCCTATCCTGTCCCCCATTGCTTCTATTCTCTCTTTTGATCCGTCCCTCCCCAAGAGTGTTGACTTCAAATTGCTCCTTCCTCCCATTGCCCTCCCTTCCATCATCCCCCACCCTGCTTATCCCCTTCTCCCCGACTTTCCTGTATTGTAAGATGGGTTTTCATACCAAAACAAGTGTGCATTTTGTTCCTTCCTTTAGTCAAATGTGATGAGAGTAAACTTCTTGTTTTTCTCTCACCTCCCCTCTTCTTCCCTCCCTAAAAAGTCTTTCACTTGCCTCTTTTATGAGATAATTTGCCCCATTCCATTTCTCCCTTTCTCCTCTCAATATATTTCTCTCACCCCTTAATTTCATTTTTTTAAGATATGCTCCCATCCTATTCCATTCACTCTGTGCTCTCTGTCTCTGTGTGTGTGTGCATGTGTGTGTGTGTGTGTGTGTATGTAATCCCACCAACTACCCAGATATTGAAAAGTTTCAAGAGTTACAAATATTGTCTTTCCATGTGGAAATGTAAACAGTTCAGCTTTAGTAAAGTCCCTTATGACTTCTCTTTGTTATTTACCTTTTCATGCTTCTCTTCATTCTTGTGTTTGAAAGTCAAATTTTCTTTTCAGCTCTGGTCTTTTCATCAAGAATGCTTGAAAGTCCTCTATTTCATTGAAAGACCAATTTTTCCCCTGAAGTATTATACTCAGTTTTGCTGGGTAGGTGATTCCTGGTTTTAGTCCTAGTTCCTTTGACTTCTGGAATATCATATTCCATGCCTTTTGATCCCTTAACGTAGAAGCTGCTAGATCTTGTGTTATCGTGATTGTATTTCCACAATACTTGAATTGTTTCTTTCTAGCTACTTGCAATATTTTCTCCTTGATCAGGGAACTCTGGAATTTGGCCACAATGTTTCTAGGAGTTGCTCTTTTTGGATCTCTTTCAGGTGGTGATCTATGGATTCCCTGAATACTTATTTTGCCCTCTGGTTCTAGAATCTCAGGGCAGTTTTCCTTGATAATTTCATGAAAGATGATGTTTAGGCTCTTTTTTTGATCACGACTTTCAGGTAGTCCCATAATTTTTCAATTGTCTCTCCTGGATCTCTTTTCCAGGTCAGTTGATTTTCCAATGAGATATTTCACATTGTCTTCCATTTTTTCATTCTTTTGGTTTTGTTTTGTGATTTCTTGGCTTCTCATAAAGTCATTAGCTTCCATCTGTTCCATTCTTATTTTGAAAGAACTATTTTCTTCAGTGAGCTTTTCAACCTCCTTTTCCATATGGCTAATTCTGCTTTTGAAAGCATTCTTCTCCTCATTGGCTTTTTGAACCTCTTTTGCCAGTTGAGTTAGCCTATTTTTCAAGGTGTTATTTTCTTCAGCATTTTTTTGGGTCTCCTTTAGCAAGGTGTTGACCTGCTTTTCATGCTTTTCTTGCATCTCTCTCATTTCTCTTCCCAGTTTTTCCTCCACCTCTCTAATTTGATTTTCAAAATCCTTTTTGAGTTCTTCCATGGCCTGAGCCCATTGAATATTTATTTTGGTTGTTTGGGATACAGAAGCCTTGACTTCTGTGTCTTTCCCTGATGGTAAGCATTGTTCTTCCATCATCTAAAAGGATGGGAAGAGATATCTGTTCACCAAAAAAGTAGCCTTCTTATTGTTTTTCTCTTTTTGGGGCATTTTCCCAGCCAGTGACTTGACTTCTGAGTTTGCTCTCCACACCCACCTCGCCTCCAGAACTACCCAGCCAGCCCTTGGGGTCTGAGATTTAAATGCTGCTTCCCAGCTTCAGGGCTTTGGGCAGGGGTGGGGCTGTTATTCAGTGTGAAATTAAGTTCAGGTGCTCAGGTGGGGCAGGGCCATCACACAGGTCTTAGTTCCCTCAGGAGGTTTATGCTGAGACCTTTAACAATGGATCTGGTCTCCTGCCTGCTTTGGGAGCCCCTGTCTGCTGCTGCCTCCACTGTTGCCTCCTGAGGGGGCCTGAGTTATGGAGACACCCCACTCCCCTCTCAGCCAGCCAAAAACACTCTCTCACTGACCTTTGGCTCCTGTGGGTGGAGGGACTTGTGCGGCAGCTGGAGATTTTGCCCCTGAAGCCTGCTCGGATCTGCTCCTCTTTGTGCCACATGACCAAGGCAGGGCTGGGCTCTGCTCCAGGGCTGGTGGGCAATAGACCTTTCATGTCAGTTTTTCAGGTCTCTCTGGAATAGAAATCTCCTCTGCTCTGCTGTTCTGTGGCTTCTGCTGCTCCAGAATTTGGGGGGAGTTCTTCTTTACAGGTATTTTATGGTCTGTGGGTTCAGAGCTAGCATATGTGTATCTTTCTACTCTGCCATCTTCTATATTGTTTATAGCTATAGATATATACATACACATATACGTATATGCATATATATGACATATATATAGACATATATTTCCCAAACATATTCTACTCCTGATCTTTGTTTTTTGTTTGTGCATATCTCATTTCCTGTCCCTCCTACCTCCTCTACTTCTACCCAATACCTTGCACTCCTATTACTTGCCTAGCATACTCTAAGGATCGTTCCCTACCATCTAATTCCCATAAATCTGAACACCTTTCTATACCTCCTTCTACTTATTCTCTCCCCCTCCCCTCTAAAGATCCTTCCCTTGTCCTCTCTCCCCTCCCTATGCCCCTACCATTTTATTTCTTCAGAATTTAGAAGACTTTTGTATGCTTTTAAATAGATATGTATTGTTCCCTCTTCAACCCATTTCAGATGAAAGTAGCTTACCAGAAGTACCAGCTCTCCTCCTCTGTATCGATTCTTCCTCTAGCACCTCATTTATAAAAAGCAAGTACTCTTTTTAGGTGTTCCTAAATGGTTTTACTTTTTAAATTCATATCCTACTCTGGTTTTCCCCAATCTTCTTTATGAGCTACCAAATTATTAATAAGAATCTTAGACAAACATTTTATATATATGAAAAGTAAAAAGTAAACAGTCTGTCCTTATGAATCCTTTATAATCAGTCTTTGGTATGTACCTTATATTTCTCTTGGTTCTTGCATGTCAAATCTTCTATTAAGTTCAGGATTTTTTTAACAAAGTCTTTAAAGTCAGAGAGTTTATTTTTTTTTCATTCAGGATAATACTTAACCTTGCATGGTATGATATTTTTGGTAAGAGATCCAGTTCCTTTGCTCTTTGACATATTATGTTCCAAGACCTACAGTCTATTAAAGTCTCTGCTGCGAGGTCTTGTGTGAGTCTAATTATGGTACCACCATATTTAAATTGTTTTAATCTTGATGATTTTAATAGTTTATACTTGAACTGGGGATTTCAGAATTTGACTATGATATTTCTATGAATTTTCCTCATAGGATCTCTTTTAAGTAGTGATCAATGGATCTTTTGTATTTCTCCTCCCCCACCCACCCCCGCTTTGTTCTAATGCATTCAAGGCTCTTTAATTGTTTCTTGTATTATTGTATCAAGATCTTATTTGTGATCATAACTTTCAGTTAGTACAACTGTTTTTATGTTTTCTCTTCTTGATCTATTCTCCAAATCTGTTGTTTTTCTTATAAGATGTTTCACTTTCTCTTCTGTTTTTTCATTATTCATATTTTCATTAATTATTTCTTGGTCTCTTATAATTTCACTAGTTCATTTTGCTCAATTCTAATTTTTAAGGTGTCACTTTCTTTCCTAAGATTCTGGATCTCCTTTTCTAATTGGTTGACTTTCCTTTCATAACCTTGTTGTTTTTCTTGTTTTATTCTTATTTTTTCTTTAGTTTTTCCTCCATCTCTGTCATTTGGTTTTTAAACTCTTTTTTAAGATCTTCTAAGAATTCTTTTGGGGCAGGTGACCATATGA
This sequence comes from Notamacropus eugenii, assembly GCF_028372415.1. Taxonomy (NCBI): domain Eukaryota; kingdom Metazoa; phylum Chordata; class Mammalia; order Diprotodontia; family Macropodidae; genus Notamacropus; species Notamacropus eugenii. The sequence goes on along the minus strand of NC_092872.1, from coordinate 371,229,968 downwards.
TGTTACTCTTTGGAGGTTTCTTTACTTCAATATCCTCCTCTGAAGATAAACCCTGGTCATCTCTATTCCCATAATAGCTTTCTGTGGTTGGATTCTTTCTCCTTTGTCTGTGCATTTTTGTGGTAATAGCTTAATTTTTGTAATCTTCTCTAGCCCTGGATATAGGAAATGATGCCTCTCACCTTAGATCTTCAGTTCTCCACTGCTGCCTGGAACTAAAGCCAAATCTCCAACCTCCTGTAAGTGCATGTAGCCAGAGGCTTTCTGCCCCACTGCTTCTGCACTCAGTAGGCATGTGCTGGTTCCTTCTTGCCCTCTGCTGATAGCCCGCAGCACAACTGTGTCTGACATTCTTTACCAACAGAGGTTCCCTCAATCTTCCCAGGCTCAAACACTCAACTCCCCCCACTATCCTGGGGTGTGAACGTTCCTATGACTGGGGCTGAGGCAGTCTCTCAAACCAATTCAACCCTGGGCTTGCAGCTGGTTGTTAAAGTAGACCCTAGTCTGGAGGTGTTTACTTTTCACTGGGACCAAACCTTGTCCTGAGATTTTTCTTCTGATCTTCCCAAATTGTTCCAGGAAAACCCTGGTTGTGCCCCTATTCTTAATTACCTCCACCCACACTTTACTTGCCTTAAGGTGCTTTTTTAACTCTTTTGTGGGGGAAAATCTTGAGAGCTTGGAATTTTCTGACCTACTTACTATCTCCCCAGAATCCTCTCCCTGAAAATTTATAATATTTCAATGGTAGAGGACACCTTAGAGATGATATAGTCTAGCATTCTCCCTTAACAGAAAAGGAAACCGAGTTCCATGAAAAGTAAATTATTTCACCAAGGATATATTGTATGTAAAATGGAGGTACTTGTCCAAGGTTACATTATAAATAAGATGACTACTAATCCAGTCCTCTTTCTATTACCCCACTAGAGCCATTTCTCTCAAGGTTCTTTTCTCTTCTATCAAATTGGCCCCACAAAAGACAAATACACTTATTTGTATTTTCAGTTAAGTTGGCTATTTAGCCACATTTCCTGCTGATGAGTCACTTGTACAGCATGCTGAAAAATAAATTGAGAATTCAAGCACTGCAAAATTAGGGAGGGAAGACGTAAAAGTGACGTCAGCATCCAAATAAAGATGGATTCTGAATTTAATCAGAAAACAGGTCAATGGGCATGCTAGTGTAAAACTCCTCAACAAATGCAAACCAGGCTCATTTTACTTAGAGATCAGCAAAGCCTACACTTTCTGGAACACCTCTGATAGATCCACCCATCTGACATTTGTAAGCAGGAACAAACACTAATGAATTATCATTATATCAAACCACATCTGCCTCAGATCTGTAGTAGAAATGATTTTGTTTTCAACTCAACTCTACTTTGTGCATGGATAAAAGTTTTATTTTCTGTAATGTTGCCTATGCAAAAAAGTCTTCCATGGTGGGGAGGGAGAAGGATATTAATTGAGTACATCTGTCACCTTTACATCCTGGGAAAGCAAAGTGAACTCTGGTCATCAGGTTGCTAGTAATGGCAGATTCTCATTGGCACATTCAGCCTGGGCTCAAATGCATATTAAATGCAAACTTCAGTCCTTTTTCTCCTGTTTTTCAGTCCTTTACCTCCTGCCTCTTTTGGCAGAGAAGTTTAAGAAGGAGGGGTTCTTCAGTGCAAAGGTCCTCCATGTGCTAAGCAACCTCATAGATAGAGGGATGTACATGTATCAAACTGGCATTGAAGAGCAAACCAATGATGATTAACAATGTCACCAGAGAACCTAGAAAATGAAATATATAAAGTCACCCTGGGCTATCAATTTCACCTTAATATGAAAGTGCTTATTACTTTTGCTTCAGAGTCCAAATCCTGGTTCTGGCTCATCCTACCTGTATGACCCAGGGCCAATCAACCAGTCAAGTCACTTAACTGGGCTTCAGGTTCCTTGTCTGTAAAATGAGGGTTTATACTACATGATGCCTAAAAATGCTCTATAATCTGTAACATTATGATCCTATGATTGGTTATTAACATTTCTTCAAGGACCATTAATAATATTAGGAGTCCAGAGTTCAAACAGTGTATTTATTTGCACTGGTTAGACAGATAAGATTTCTAGGAAATATAGTAGATTTGCAACGCTTGACACTACAATTCCTTCTTATTGATACTTTTTTCCCCTTGGGTTTTGAGATCTTTAACTGTTCTTATTCACCTTCTACTTCTCTTCCCACCCCACCCTACCCACAACTATTCCCCCTTTGATGTCTCCTCTTTCTCCCACTATCTCTTTAAGTTAACCATTCCTAAACACCTCTCCTCAATCTCCTTCCTTTTGTTATTTCCACTCTGTCTCCCTTGGAGGTCTCATTGACTCCCTGAATGTAGATGACTCCCAACCATGCATCTCCCACCCTGATCCAGCTTTTGAGACCCAAACCCACATTTTCAGTTGCCTGCTGAACAGCTCCACCTGAATGACCTACTAGGACCGAGAATGTCTATAAAAGAAATTTATCATCTCTTCTCCAAAATTTAATTACACCCTCCTGACTTCACAATTTTTATCCTTTCAGTCATGAATATTTGAAGACTCTGGATAGTCTTTTATTTCCCTCCCCCCATTCATCTACTTGGGTTTCAAGTCTTGCCAGTCTATCTCCTCATTATATCTCCTATCTCTTCTCTCCTTTGCATTCCCCCCATTATCATGTTTCAGTTCTCCCTTAGACTATTGTATTAGCCTCCAGTTTCTCTGCTGCAGGTCTCCTCCCCTTTCCCATTCTCACACCATTACCAAATTAATCTTATCATCTCACATTTCCACTTCTCAGAAAACTGCAATGATTCTCAATCACTTGCTGAATAATGCCCAAACTTCTTAGCTTAACGTTGAGTTTCATTTCATGAGTTGTTGTCATTCTCTGTTTTCAGTTTTATCTCATGCTCTTTACCTTTATGTTTCCTATAGTACAATCACAATGGAGACTGCTGTTTAAGATGTTTTGTCCTTTCCAACCTCCATGCCTTTGCCCATCCTCTTCCCTATGCCTGAGAATCTCTAACCCTATAACTTTGCCTATTTGCATCTGGGACCAACCACAAACTCCTCTGTCTGGCATTTATAACTCTTCACAACTTGATCTGCCTTTCCAGGGTTATTATCCCTTACTCCCTTTCGTGAACTAGGCAGTGAAGCCAAACTGGCCTTCCTCATATATCACACTCCAATCCTCATCTTGCCTTTGCATGGAGGAGGAGAAGAAGGAAAGGAAATAAGTATCTGTACAGTACCTACTTTGTGCTGAACACTGTAGTAAGCCCTTTCAAAATATTATCTCACTTGATCCCCTCAACAACTCTGAGGACCAGCTGCTGCTATTATCCCCATCTTACAGCAGAGGAAATGGAGGCAAATAGAGGTTAGCTGACTTATGCAGGAGTCATACAGCTCTTAAGTGTCTGTAGCTGGATTTGATCTCAGGTCTTCCTGACTCCTGGCCACTGTGCCATCTACCTGCCCCTAAGCAAGCTATCCCCAGTGCCTGAAATGTACTCCTTTTCTTTGACTTAACTTGGACCCAGAATCTCTAGTTTCCTTCAAACCCCCTCAAGCATCATCTGCTTCACATGACTAATGTGAAAATGTGTTTAATGGCAATGTATGTTTAGAGCCCACACAAGATGGCCTGCCATCCTGGGGAGGGAGGGGGAGGAAACTTAAAGCTTATGAAAGTGAATGTTGAAATCTGAAAATAAATTAATATATTTGGGGAAAAAGATCATGTGCTTTTGAGGCCTTTGCTGACACCCCACTCCCCTACCCCCCAGTTTCTAGCTCTATCCTATCAAACTTATATTTACGTTTCCTTTGCATTTTGGTATGTACTTGTATTTTATGTCTTGTTTCCCCTGATAGAATGGTAATTTTTTGAAAACAAAAATAGCTTCATTTTGGTCTTTGAATCATCAACACCTAGAACGGTGACCAGCATGCAATAAAGGTTTGTGACTGATTGATTAAAAATTGTATGTCCTTCAAAATGCATTTCAAATGCCACCTCCTCCATGAAGTCCTCCCTGATTCCAAAGTTTGTTCCCCATAGAACTCCGAACACTTTTTGTATGAACCTCTCTTCTGAACTTATCTTTAATGCAAAGTGGAAGGTGAAATTTGTGTGTATTTATTTTCTTTCCTATCTTCTTAATAAAGCCATATTCACAGAGGGCTAGAACCTAGTCAGTAATTTGTACGTAGTAGGGACTTCAAAAGTGTTGAATTTCCATATTGTTTTCTTTACAATGTATAAAGGGAAATGTTGACCTCAGTCACCCTACCAGGTGAACACTGACCTTCTCCTATTGCCTAACTCTAGCAAGCAAAGTTACACAATCTATTATAGCTGTAGCCCTATCTCTGTTATCACAAATGAAAAGTTTCAGGTTCTGTCTTTACATGAAAATCCCTTCAAGTAGTTGTTGCTTACGTCACAGCTATCAGTCTTTAGATAGTAAGATCTGCTGAACACTTGTTACAGACCAGTACAGTGAATAAAGTACTGGACTTTTAAATCTAGAAAGATCCACATTCTGAGCTTGCCTCACATACATAGTAGCAACCTAACTCTGAACAAATTAACCTCTTGGCATAGTAGCTGCATGAGCCTGGGCAAATTAACCTCTTGGCTTCAGTTTCCTCATCTATAAAATGGGAATGATAATAGTATCTGATTCACATAGTGGTTATAAAGATGAAATGAGATCATGCATGTCAAACACTTTGCAAACCTCAAAGGGCTATATAAATGTCAGCTCTTGTTGTTATACTGTGCAACACCTGCTCCCAGAACGGTTTCCTAGAGAAAAAGAAATCCAAGATCCATTGATTTTACTTTTTTAAAAAATCCATTTAAATTGTGCCCCATACCCACTCTGTCATTCTCTTAAAAACTGGAAACCTACAAGGAGATGGAATATGGTTAAAAGGTAGGAGGACAACTGTTTTCTAAGGGCAGATTGCCACCTAATTTAAGTGTAGACTACAGAAAGCTACCATCACCCCAAAGCAGAAGCAATATTGACCTTGATATTAATTTTTATCTGTTATATTTTATCTCCATGCAGGCTCTCTTTTAAGAAGCAGTCTTTACCTCTAGGTGCTCTTATTCACTCTGTGTAAAGGCTGACTCACCCCAAAAGACTGGCTGGCTCACAGACAACCATTGATTTCCACTTAGACGCCTGGGAATATTATCAGTCAGGCGTGAGCCTCAGGCCTGTAGTCAGTGAAATCGCTGCAAACTTAACATAGCCTCTTATGAAAACCACCCTTCCCACAACTGGATAGTCCCAAATCAAGGCATTTATAGGCCTCCTAACACCCCCAGGCTTTCTTAAAACCTTATTTCTCCAAAGGTTTGTTAACCCTGGATCAATATGGGGGTTTCACTGGGGCATAACCAATTGAGCTTCAGCATGAAATTAAGTTATTCAACAATGCTAACTCCCTAATAATGAGAGCTCTCTCAAAGTGGCATAGGCTGGCTCAGGAAGTGATGAGTTCCCCTCTTTGAGGGTCTTCAAGTAGAGGCTGAGTGACCACTTGTCAGCAACATAATAGGAGGGCTTCCCTTTCAGCTATGGGCTAGAAGACATGGCAATAGATGTCACTTCAAAATTTTTGATTCTGTCACTCTATAGCTTAATTCCACTCAGTGAACATCTGTTATGCATCTGTTTATGCAAGGTTTTGTGCTAGACAGTGGGGATACAAAGACAAAAATACCTCTACCCTCATGAAACTTACATTCTACTTGGAGAGATGCACCAGATACACAGATAAGTAAATACAAGATTGCTGTTCATCCTTCATTCCCAAAGAGGACCGGTGACATGGAGGGGGGCGGGGGGGAGAGAGGGAGAGAGGGGAAGAATGATGCCTTGACTTGCAAGTGAATTGAAGTGAGGCAGAGCTGTGCAAAGTCATCTGCCTCACTGACTATATGAAAAAGGAAAGAGTACTAAAACCCTGAAACATCAGGGAAGTCTTTACAGAGAAGTAACTGATTCCAATCCCCTTTTTATGTATAAGGAAACTGTTGCCCAAGGATGTTAAATGAGGATACAAGTAGCTAGAGGCACCATGGATAAGAGGGCTGGGCCTAGATATTAGGAAGACCTGAATTCAAATCCAGTCTTAGATAACTTACTAGGTCTGTAACCCTGGGAAACTCACTCAACCTCTATCTGCTTCAGTTTTCTCAACTGTAAAATGGGCTCATAATAGCACCTACCTTGCAGGGTTCTTGTGAGAAACAAATGAAATAATATTTGTAAAGCTCTTAGGAGAGTGTCTGGTACATAGAAAGCACATAATAAATGCTTATTCCTTTCTTTAAGTGACTAATTCAAACAAGTAGTAGGTGGATGAGCTGGGACATGAGTTTGAACCTAGACCCTCTGACTCTGAATCCATGGTCCCAGCCCCAGGAAAGGCAAGATTCCAAGGTCAGAAGGAAGTACATGTCAGGTATCAAAGCTGATGTGTACAAAGGCACTATGATAGATGCAGGGAACGGTTTATAGTTCAGTTTGCTGGAAAATAAATCTGTGAAAGGAAATACATAAAAGAAGACTGAAAATACAGGTAGAAAACAGTCTGTGGATGTTCTTAAAAGTCAGGCTGGGACGTTTGTATTGTTTTTCCTGAAGGGTTTTCAGCAGGGGCTTAGCATAGTCAGAATTATGTCTTAGTAAGAGCATTTTGGAAGCTGTGAAGAAAAGATGCAACTGTAGAAGAGAGAGTAGAAAGAGCAGAATCCATTAGGAAACTGTTCCAAAATTCCAGACAAGAGAGGATATGGGGGCATGAAGTATAGAGGTGGCCATGAGAAATGGAGACAAGAGTATAGATAGGATCAACTTGGGGAAAGCAGATATGACAAAAATCAGCAACAAATTAGGAGACAACAATGGAAGATAAGGGAGGAGCCAAAGATTAGTACAAGGTCCATGAACATATTTGACTTTCCCTTCTATAAACTCTGTTGTCGTTGTCCAGTCATTTACCAGTTGTGTCCAACTCTTCTTGATCCCATTTGGGGTTTTCTTGGCAAAGATCCTGGAGCAATTTGCCATTTCCTTCTCCAGCTCACTTTATGGATGAGGCACTGAAGCAAACAGGGTTAAGTGACTGGCCCAGGGTCACACAACTAGCAAGTAGCTGAGGCCAGACTTGAATTCAGGAAGATGAGTCTTCCTGACTCCAGGGCCAGAATTCTCTCTAGCTGCCTCATATAAACTCTACAATCCATCTAGACCACACTGCTCGTAGTTTCTCAAATATGAACTTCATCTACCATTTCTGAGTCTCTGCATTGGTTTCCTTCATGCCTGGAATGCTCCGCCCCTCCACCTCCACCTCTTAGTTCCCTCGGCTTCCCTCAAGATTCATCTCAAAACCCATCTTCTACAGAAAGTTATTTCTGCTTCCCTATCCTCTCCACCTCCCCTTTCAGATTACCTTTCACCAACATGTAAATATCTTGTATGTTCCTTGAGGGCAGAACCTACTTGTAGTATTTCTTTCTATTCTGAGGTCTTAACACAATAATAATTATCAATGTTTGACAACTGACTCACTGACTGATTGGAAAGATAAGGGTTGCCCTTAGAGAAAGATGGAAATTTGGAGGATGGGCAGGGTTAGGGGTGAGTTAAAGGAGTTAAGCCATTTTTGGACATTCTGTATTTTAGTAGCTGATAGAATATCTAGGCTTTCTCCTAGAAAATGTAGATGGTGTATTCCATCACCATTTCACCACTTATCAGTAACTACAGGATTGTATTTTGAGGCTAAAACAGTTAGGGGGCCCAGGGGATGGAGTGCTGAGCTATTGTCCTTTGTTCTCAAAGATGACCAAAATGACATCACTATGCTAGAGTCAAGTTTACAACAACGAGGTCCGCACAGTGGCGCTGTAGACCTTCAGTGTGGTAGTCAGTCTAATACCTCTTCTCTCCCATACTGGGAGTGCTAGCACAGGAGTCAGGAAGACTCATTTTCCTGAGTTCAAATCTGGCCTCAGGTGCTTATTAGCTAGGTGACCCTGGGCAAGTCACTTAACCCTGTCTGCCTCAGTTTCTTCATCTGTAAAACGAGCTGGAGAAGTAAATGGCAAATTACTCCAGTATCTTTGTCAAGAAAATCTCAAATGGAGTCATGAAGAATCAGATATGACTGAACATCATTTTGAGGTTAGTACAAAATGGAGTCAAGAAACCTGGAAACTCTAGAAAGATCCCTAAGCTGGACATGAGAACACTTGGATTTTAATCCTTATTTGATAGGTTGCTTATGTACTGTGTAATTTTGGATACATTATCCAGGCCCCGTACTATGCACCCCAAGTTCTTTACCCATAAAGCAAGAAATTTATACTAGATATTCTCTAAGGTCTGTTCCTGCTTGACAGTAAATAACTATGTTTCTAGCCCTCATTTGCCACCAACCAGATCTGTGTTCTTACGCATATCACTTAATCTCCCTGCCTCAGTTTCCTTGTCTGAGAAATCAAGATAATATTTATTCTACAGGGTTATTGCAAATAACAAAAATAACAATATGTGAAAGTGTTTTGGTATTTTAAAAATTCTATTCATACGTGGCATTATTTTTAAATAGTTGATGATACCACATTTACATGGTTATTCTTCAAATCTTTTGAAAATAAGGGGAGAGAAGAAAAGGGGAGAAAACTATAGAGGAAATGATGATTAAGATATCCAAATATTTCCATTTCAGCCTTGATCAAATCCCAAGTTTACTTCTTTCTTTCTTTCCTTTCCTCATTCTTTATTTCCTTTTCTTTTTGCTTTGTTTCCTTCTTCTTTTTCTCACTTTGTCCTTCTTTTATTTCTTTTCCTTCCTTCTTTCCTTCCTTTCTTATTCCCTTCCTTGATTCTTTCCTTCCTTTTTTCCTTCCTTTCTATATGTCTCTTTGTTTCTCATCCACAGTGAATCAACCACTCAGTTCAACCAATTTCATTCCTTTCAATTCCACCCCCAAGAATATGTGTTTAACAGAAAATTGACTATAGATGGAAGTGACTGATGGAAGTAGAATCATACTTACTGACAGGACAGTTGTTTGTCAGAAAAATAACTCAAGGTATAGCTTAAACTAAATGCTTAAGCTTAAAGATTCTGAAATATTCTCCCAGTTACACAACTAAAGACAGCATGGATAGTGAATAGAATGTCAGAAAGATGGAAATTCATATCCTCCTTCAGATGCTTACTAGCTGTATGTATGACCCTGGGAAAGTAATGAGATCATATCTATGGTGTGCTTTTCAAACCTTAAAGCATGTGAGCTATCACTGTTAACTAACAGAGACCACTGAGGAAGAATAATTAATTGTATGAGAAAAGTTCACAGGTCACAGTGTATCACATAATAGCATGGCAGAGCCATAGATGAACTTTGAGAACATTGAGTTTAACCTCTTTATTTTACAAAGCAATCAATCAATAAATAGATATTTACTAACACTAGCACCCAGATGGCATAATGGATAGAGCACTGGGCTTGGAATCAAGAAGACTCTTCCTGAGTTCAAATCCAGACTCAGACATTTCCTAGCTGTGTGACTCAGAGCAAGTCCTTTAACCCTGTTTGTCTCAGTTTCCAAGTCTGCCAAATGAAGTAGAGAAGGAAAAAGCAAACCACTCCAATATCTTTGCCAAAAAAGCCCTGAATGAGGTCACAAAGAGCCAGACACAACTGAAAAACAGCAGCAGTATTCCAGGCACTGTGCTAAGTGCTATGGATACAAAAGAAGGCAGAAGACAGTCCCTGACCTCAAGAAGCTCACAGTCTAATGGGAGAGACACCATGCAAGCAAATATATACAAACAAGCTATATACAGGACAAATAGAAAATAATTAATAGAAGGAAGGCATCAGAATTAAGAGTAGTTGAGAAAGACTTCCTGTAAAAAAAATGGGATTTCAGCTGAGACTTCAAGGCAACCAGGGAAATCAATAGGTGGAGTGGAGGAGGAAGAACAAGCTAGGCTTGGAGATCAGCCAGAGAAAATACACAGATCGTTTGAGGAAACATTTGAGGAAACTGAGGCATTTAACTCCTATGGGCCTTGGCTTTCTCAAATTACAAAATAAAGAGTTAAATAATCTTTTCCTGTTCTAAATCCCATGATGCCTGGAAAACTGAAGTAATTTACCCAAGACCACATATCTAATGACACAGCTAGGACCTGGAACCCAGACCCTCTGATTCTTTATTCAGTATTCTTTCACTAAACTTTCTTTTTGAGAGAGTGAGGGGCAGAATGGGGAGAGGAAGAGGAAATGACAGAAACTTTCCCTCTCTGCACCTCAGTCTTCTAGTCCTTTCATCTGCAGAAGGCAAGATTGGACTAGATCTGTGGTTTCATGCCACTATTCCAGGAAACATTTTTTATTACTGCATGTAAATGGGAGCTATAATTTTTAAAAATTAAAATTCTGACCAATTTTTTTCATGTTTTCTATGTAGGCATAACTCATAGTTCTAATAGAAAGGGAAGATACATCTGGAACAGAAAGAACAATCAGCATGGAAAACAAGGGGATTTTTTCTTGACCTTTTAGTTTTCCGTCAATGCCTTAAAATATTCAAGTGTTCCGTTTGCCCTGCCCCCAAAAAAAGAAAACCCTTGAGCATTCACACAGAATATTCTGAGGACAGAATAATTCAGTGGCAGCTTCCTGTTGTATGAGAGATATAGGAATTTATTTCTTACAGCAATCATTTCATGAACATGAGAACTAATATTTTTACATCTCTTTAGAATTCACAAAGCACTTTCCTTACAACTACAATGTGATGTAAGTAATGTAGCCCATGGGGACAAATTCTCTATATCTGCTGATGTTTAAGCAGCTACCATCTTGGATACTTTCAAAAGCTGCCTCTTCCATGACATCTGCTCTTGCTGCCAAGCTGAGCTATCTTTCTGTGGGAAGGAGACATTCCAATTCTTCACAGACCCTATTAAAAGAAGTGTTGGTGTAGATACAGACATTAAGAGATACTATAGAGGGCTTTATAGCCTGGGAATCTTGGTGGGAGTCTTAAAAATACCATCTTAGGACCCTAAAGAGTTCTGCGAAGGAGGTCACCCATAAATTAAAATAAAAATGTCCTTAAGCATTTATTTACAGTTTCATATTACACTATGCACACACTAAACCTATAAGATTAGTAAACCAAATTATTGATCAGAGAAATAACTAGGATGGGGTGACTGGGTCTTTGACCCAAGGTGCTAAAATTTAGAGTATGCTTGATGACAGCATTTAAACTCTTACAGCATGGAAACAAGTGAGTTTAGTAGTTGGTCAGTAGGAATAGTTAGTTAAAATAAAAGGCCATAAGGTGACGAAATGGTGCACTTCTTTATTCACTGAGCTTGGGTCCCAGGTGAGGTTTTCTAGGGCCCGCCCTGCCCTCTTCCACCCCCAGACCCTAACACCTCCCCAGGAGTGACCTCATCATGTCCCAGGACCTTCCCCTCCCTCAACTGAAACCAAAATTGCTAGATAGAGTTCTGCTTTGGTATTCAATAGCTAATGAAATCTGGAGTAGACAAGTAGATAATGTGACTTGTGAAAATTCATTTTATCTCTAGCTCAGATCTGAAGACCACCCTGCCTAAAGCACTAAACTTCTTCATGCAAATTATTTTTAAATAAGCAACTTGCTGATTTCAACTCATACAAATAAGGGATACAGTCTTTCCACGGGTAGTAACATACATGGAAATCAGTTAAGTGTGAACCATCTATAAACAGAGCCATGTACATAAAGCTTTATTTTTACCCTATATAAATAAAAAGGCAACATAACCCAAGCTTCCATAAAGGTTCACTGTTCCAGGATATTTCACACTGGTTCCCTTCCCAGGTACACGAATGACAGCCTCAGTCTGAATATACTGTTTACATACCCCCACTACTAATTATGCCTTTCTAAAGGGAGCAGTGAAGTGGGTGGAGTGTGTTAAAAACTCTTCAGAGTTTCTGGCATCATGTAGCCCAAAGTGAATTTTCTCAAGGGCAGCAAAGGAAAGGAAAGAGACTCAAAAGTAAAATTTTCCGGAACAGTAAAAAAATGTCAAAAAAAATTAAGGCCCCAGTGTTCCATCCTGGTTTCATCTCTGTAAACAATGTGAAGGCCCAGTTTCCCTCAGCACTAGTAGTTCAGTGAAATATGCTTTTCAGTCTTTAACTACTATTTTGAATACATGGTTATAGAGCAGGATACATCATCTTACCATAACACATGAATGCTAACATAGGCCCATTTCACTCCAAAGACAAATTCCAGTGGTTTTGCCTACAATTCCCTAGTGTCATCTGAAACCAGCAAACAATTCCTTACCAAGTTTTAAAAGACCAATGAAGAGGTAGTCTGAGCTAAGTACTGATTTCAATATGATTTTGCTACCCAAGAAAAAAAACACATTATTTTTTATTCAATAGACATCACTGAAAATGGGCTTGATTTTTTGCCTTTATAAGTTTTAAAAGTTGTCAAGAGGAATTGAGGATGCCCTTCAGCACACTGGGTGGACCTTTTGTGGGAACTGATTGAAGGATGTGGGGGGCAGTCACACAGGATAAGCAGGCACAGCTAGGTTGTCTACTGCATCACTGCAGGCAACACTTCAGTGGATGAGGTCATGGATCCACTTGAGTAGTTAAGTTTCTAAGCATACAACCCTATTAAAAAGCAGAGAATGGGCAAGTTTAAACAATATGATATTGTAGGAGAAGTTCATTATAATTTGGGTTGTTAGCAGAAAGGAGTCATACATCTCTAAGGTGGTATGCACATTGTACCTTTCCTTCATTTATTCATCCAATAATTCAACATTTATTAAATATTTACTGTATACAGACCACTGGGTTAAGTGCCAATCAATTAGGTGACAAGTTATGATCATATAATAATAATAATACTGCTAGTTGAAAGATGAAAAAAAAATCAAGCCCAAATAACGTTGGGTTAAGGGCAGAATCTAGTTGTTTTACAGAAAAATTTGACTGATTTCCTGAATGCCTCATTTTAATTCCTCATCAGTCACTGTAGCATCAAACAGATTCATTTAATATGCTCTCTGTTCACATTGGCTTAGAAGTGTTCCTGATTTTCCATTTAATTTTGAAGATGCAAGAAGTAATAATAATTAGTCTTTATGACTCTAAGATTTGCAAAACACTTTATAAATATTATCTCATTTGATTTTCACAAAGATCAAATGGTTCTATTACTATCCCCTTTTTACAAATGAGAAAATTTAGGTAGAGAGTAAATGACATGTCTAAGGTCACATGCCTAGTACGTTTCTAAGCCTGGGATTTGAACTCAGATCTCCCTGTTGCCAAGTTTAGTGTTCTGTCTACTGCTCCACCTAACTACATATGCAGTTAGCCTTCCTACTCATACCCTAGGTTCTTTTTAGATGTGGTGGAACTTTTATGACCTCATATCCCAAAGGCAGTAACCTCCCTACAATGCGTCACTAGGTAACTATTTTCTTTTTACTGAAGAATTTCCTTGAAACCTCTCTTCAATCAAAACTTCCAGGTAAGCTCTTTGTTTCTCTATTTTCTTAAGGTGTGTTTAAAGATCTGTCTTCTATTCTCAATTCAGTTCCACAGGAATTATTCCACTGGTAGAAAACAGACCACATCCCTCTACTCACTGGAAAGAGCAGTGAAGGGATTAAACCACTAAGGATTAATAAATTTCTCGATGACTTTCACCTGCAGGGGACCTTCATTTTACGGAGATGAAACTTCTGCTATGGTAACTACAGAGCCTCCAGTATTCTATAAGATTTTGTACCCAGAGAAAATAGATGAGTACATAGTTCAAACCAATTACAAATAAACATACGCAATGGGGATGATATCTACTGACCCTGGCTCCTTTCTCATTCTAAGAACTATTAAATAAAATGCAGTACTTCTCAAAGAGAAAAGTCATGTTAATTTTGTTACACACACACACACACACACACACACACACACACACACACACACACACACACACACACATACGTTCCAAAAGCACATTTGTATGAATCGAGTTCCAGCCCAGTGCTATGGCATGGCTGTGAATAAATACTCTTAAAAAACCCTATGTCGCATTTATAAAAATGAAAATTAATGAGGTTTCCAGTCTTTAGCACTAAGTTAAACTTGCTCCCAAAATTCTTTTTTCCAAATGCTAGGAGAAAATCTAATTATTCACCTTATCTTTCCAACTTAGGTTCCAGACATCCTATATAATCCTCCTCCACATTGCTGTCACCTTCTCCCATACACAAGGGCATCCCCAGAAGGAGCCTGCTGTTCATTATTTAAACAGCTGTAAAAGTCATTTTGTCTCATTCTCTGTGTTTTGTGTGTATACACACACACACACACACACACACACACACACACAGCATAAGAGACTCAAGGGACATGTTTCATCATTGATTCTTTGTGTGACTTGTATGCCAGTCTCCCAGAGACTCGAAATTTCCTTAATGTATTGAAAGGAACTCCTTGCACTCACAAATGCAGAACTGTTTAACCTAAGGGTGGAGAACATGTGACCTTTTAGGTCCTCAAGCGCAGCTCTTTGATTGAATTTGGATTTATTGTGGATTTGTTCTGTGAAGATTAAATACAGTCAAAGGGCTACACCTGAGGACCTATAGGGCCACATATGGCCTCAAAGCTGCAGGTTCTTCACCCCTGAGATAACTCGTATTAATAACCTTTGTCATTAAGGGAACTTAAATGTATTCTCACACATGCACATATACACGGGTACACACCAACATCTATAAAAACTAACAATGTGGGGAGAGGGAGGGAGGAAAAGTTAGAACCTTATACAAAGTTATGCCAATTGATGAAAAAGGGATACAGAAAAAAATGGTGTGTTTAATTTGAGTATTCTAAAGTCAAGATTTGCAGCCTTACGGATTCTCTGGGGGCTCTCTAACATGGCAGTTTACATGTGCACTCATGCATAACCAGTCACCTGTGTGCCTGGAACATTTTCTCCCTATAAATGACTAAATTTTGACTGCATACTATGGTTTCTCTAATGTCCTGGTTCTTAGAGATCTCTATAATATGATAGCAGTTGAGGTTTTAGCTTCCTGAGTTAATCCCCTTGTGCCTATATTTTAGTGCATCTTTGTGCAAATCCATCACTGATGACATTCATAAAGACACTTTAGTCTTATTGTAACAGCTCTGTCAGGATGATTTCTGAATATAGTTTTCAGTCTGAGTCTCAAAGTCTTACTATCATATTCTTAAATTCACTGGAGAATGAAAAGACAGCCTCACCTGGAATTTCCTTCCTGTGCCTTAACCAAGGGGTGGCAAACCTGTAACCTTAATGCCACATGTGACCCTCTAGGTCCTCAAGTGCAGCCCTTTGAATTTGGATTTATTATGGATTTGTTCTGTGAAGTTTGGATTCAGTGGATTCTGCCCAGGAGATACTTTCTGATACTTACTTTTTTCACTTTCTGCCTGACAAGTAAGTTCTTTGGGCTTGCTTTCTACTAAACTCTTTCTCAGTATCCTTATCCCTTTCTCTCTGCTTCCTCATTTGAGAATACCCCTTTTCTCATGGATCTGGTTTCCATCTCTACAAACTGGAGATCCTACATGACCCAGCCACCTCCCATGCTAATCAAACCCATTCTTTATGAGATATTTTAGACAACTTCTTATGTACAAGTTATCTTCAGTAATAAGCTGCTGCCTAATTATTATACTAACCATATGGTTTTCTTTCTATTTTCTCCCATAGTTTTGATTCTTCTGAGATCATAGTGTTTCATGATTTATAGCCATAGAGAATAACTAAGAAAATACTGGTGCTAGTGTAAATGGAAAAAAACACACAATAAAATAAAATTAAATGCTGTGTAATTATAATGATCAAGTTTGCCCAAAGAAAAGAGAGGGAAAAAATTACTTCTCTCCCTTTACTGCAGAAATGAGGGATCATGATAAGAAATACAGGTAAAGGGGTATAGAAAGTTATTTGGCCCAACAGGACAGAGGAGAGGATGGAGACAAGGGCAGAGAGGAATGATGGAGGAGAGAGCAGATTGGTGATGGGGGTAATTGGAATGCTCGGTGTTTTGGGGTGGGGGGACAAGGGGGAAGAAAATTTGGAGCCCAAAATTCTGTGAAAATGAATGTTAAAAGTTAAATTAAAAAAATAAAAAAAATGAGGGATCATGATCATGGAACGTTGCATCTCCTGTCAGGTGCAATCAATGTGTGGGTTGGTTTTACTGATCTCTATTTTTTAAACTGTGTTCCAAAGGAATACTCAAGAAGTAGGGGAACAGGAGAGGGAAGAGACAGTTCTGGAAATGAATTCAACATAGAAACAAAAAGCATCATTTTTTTTCAAGAATAGGTTTTTGAATTAATGAGAAGCCTAAGATCATTAGAAATACCACATTTTCAGAAATATAATGAAAACCACTCTCTTCTTGTTCATTTCTGGGCTCATCTCATCCATTTTCAGTACTTGTCCAAGGTGTGTGTGTATGTGTATGTGTGTGTGTGTGTGTGTATGTTTGAGCATTTGTGTGTGTGTGTGTGGGTGGATGTGATACACACACTTACAAACGAACAAACTCCATCAGTTTCCATTCAATTGCATGCTGAAATCTGGATAATGTGTTTTTTAAATCTATTTTGTTGTTCAGTGTGAACACATAGGCCAGTCTCTTTCATACAACTAGATTTCAATAAAGAAATTTTGTTGCAGATCAGAAGCATCTAGGACATATCATCACCAATGAGGAATCCTAATTGTATTTGGACTCCCCACAAGACATCCTCTGTCCCACCAATGAGTATGACAATTGAGCATGTGTGTCTTTGTGGCAAGTTATCTCTGTCTCCATGTCTGTCCTAGAATCCTATGTGATATGTGGGGGAGATACCTTGCTTGACGAAACCTCTTAGGTCTTTATTTTATTCTACCCAGTAAGGGGCGGGGGGGGGGGGGGGGTGGGGGTGGAGGAGTGGCAATTATGCAACAGTTGACCTAATAGTTGGAGCATAGATTTACAGCTAGAAGGGACCCTAGAAGCCATGGAATCCAACCCCTTCATTTTACAGACAAAGAAACTGAGTATCAGAAAGGTTAAATAATTTGCCCAAAGTTAAATACATAAAGGCTTGGAAGAAGAAAGAAGCTTAAGAGGGCTATCATCTCACAAAAACCAAAAGCATTTGAGGAAGAGCTAGGCCTGCTGAATTATTTCATTCTGAGGGCATAGGTAGATTAAAGTATCAAGTAGAAACAAGTAGACAAAAATGGAAAGGAAGAGAAAGAGAGGAGAGGAGAGGGTGGAGAAAACAAAAAATGATTATGGTCAGAGTCAATGTCTTTACTTTTGTCCACTTTCCATTTTTCCAACGCAACAACTTATTTAAACATCAGGTTGGGATTACTGTAATTGCCTGCAATGACTTCTCTTCCTTCCAATTTACTATTGATTTGAACTTTGCTCTAACCAGTCCATGATCTGTCTGCACACAAACAGCTGATTTTGAAATGCCTCCTGGAAACCAGTTGTTTCCTGCCTGCAAAGATATAATCAATTTCTACAACAATGTAACTGAAAAAAATCACTCAAAGGAAGTTGAAGCCTGAATAACTGAAAAGCCAGTAATGATCCTCAGGCATAGAAAATGAAACTGATTTATCTCCTCTCCAAAAAGAAGTGGCGGACTCCTAGGACAGACTCTTGCATACATTTTCAAATGCATTCAATATAATAGTTGTTTTTGCTTAATTATTTTTCTTTGCGACAAGAGAAACTTGAGTTCTGGGGAGGGCAGTATAGATCCAAAGATGATGGTGATGATGTAAAAACAGCACATCAAAAGAGGAAGCACTTGAGTCTTCTTGACTCTGAGACCCACTATCCTCAATGACAAGCTGCCTCTTACAATTGCATGACCCATTTATCCCAGCAGTTTTCAGGCAGGACAAATGGGATGACCATATTTGCTATGTCCAAATGGACTCTGGACTCTAGAGAGGCCATCTTGAGTTTCTTCTCCTTGCTTCCAGACCAAAGAATGAATGAACTGGCCATATATCTGCCTCTAGCCAGTGGTCAGCAGCAGTATGCCTGACCCACACACAGACTCTGTATAAGGAAACTTCTCCTCATTCATGGAGAAAGGGTGACTAGGAGTTCACTTCTCGAAATACAGACCCCTTTCAGGGCTTTACATCTAGACAAGCAAGTGTATTTTCTGGCCCCATTCCCCAGCCACACACCTCCCTCTGGGCTATGCATGAGAGCGAGAATTGTGCCCCAGCACCCTCACACAACAGCTGGCTACAGCCAGTAGAACAATTCTCCCTTCTTCAGACACTCATGCCAGTCTTTGGCCTCCTCAATTCCCCTCCCTCCCCAGGAAAAGAGAGAGTACTTAATATTTAGAGAGCTCATGCCTTCCACATTTGGAAGGATGTGCACACTTGGAATCCTGCAAAGGCAAAGTAAACACCCACAAATCACTGTTAATTTCTAGTTTGCAAAACCTTTGTAACAGGCATCTGAATTTAGCTCTTTTAAGAGTGGGGAACTCAAGCTCATTCTCCTTGGTGGTGATGCCCATGCATAACCCTGATTAAATGAAAAACTTTATTTTGGACCCAAATTACTCTCCCTTCTGAAGCACAGACATCTCCAGAGCTATAGTCCTATCCCTGGAAAAAAGAAAAATAATGAAAAATATTCCTTTCACTAAATTGATTTTTTTTCTTACTCTTTTTTTCCCATTTTCAGGTTTCTCATTCCTGCTTTTCTCTCCCGGGGTTCCTTTTTTGTGCCTCATTTAGCTCTCTGTGAAATCCTCCTTAATTTAAAATGATTTGCCTTTTGAAACCGAGTTAACAGCAGCAAAATATGCTTGCTGGCAATTTTCCATTAGTCTGTCACCTGGCTCTGTGAATTTAAGGCCTTTTTCTTCAGGAATGTATATGGTTGTTCTGATTAAAGATAAAGCAAAGAATTCCAGAATTTTCTCCCAAGAAAGGTATGCAGAGTTTTTCTTTATACCTGCACAATAAAGAGAAAGAGCAAGTGAAACCAGTTTGCCTGCACCCCTTGCTCCTAAAACATTTTCTTGTGTTGCATAGAAGGGCTAAAATAATAATCCACCTGATTCCCTCCACCTGCACTACCTCTTCCCCACTTCCATGAACCATAATGAACCCATTCCTAGCCCATAGTAAGCACTTAATACTTTTTTTATTAACTTATATCTAGCCAAACCCCTCATTTTACAGATTAGGAAAATGAAATTCAGAGAGGAAGGTTAAATGGTTTGCCCACAGTCTTTCAATTTGTGCATCTCTGAGGCAAGATTTGAATCCAGGTCTTCCTGACTCCAGGTCCACTCCACCACAAAGTCAGCAGAACACAAGCTCTTGCAAGTTCTACCCTTCTGGAAATGCTTAGAATAAGGGCCTGGTAAAAGACAACTGTCTAAGGGTCTGATCTGCTAAAGTCAGAGAGGTTTATCAGCAAGTTGGTCACCAGGTGATTGATTTTTAGCCCTAACAGTTCTCTAAGTATAACTACAAAGTTACAGATCATAGAAACATAGATTTAGAGTAACAAAAGTCCTTAGAAGGTATCAAGTCCAACCTGACTCACAAAAAGTTTAAGTGACTTACCCAAAATCATCCCTAAAGTAGGATCTGACCAGAGACTTGCCTAAGTCCACGTGAAATGCCCTATCCACAACTCCATGCTGCCTCTCATGATAAGCTAAATGAAGAGAGCAATGAAATTGCAAGTCTTTGAAGTATCACAATAAGTATATTAGTCATTCATTATAATGTGAGTGAGTTCATAAGACTTTGAGAGAAATGTCCCAGGCTGAATGACAGTAAAGTTAGGTGAATTCTAAACAGGTTGAATGACTGAATGCTCTGAGGCCAACAGAGGAAAAGGAACTTGCCCAAGGTCACATAGTCAGTTAGTGGGGTCAGGGCCCAGGTCTCTAGCTTTTCAGTCCAAATTATGACACAATTCTACACATATATACACCCTCAACTGTGGGGTCATTGTCAGCTATATCTTTTTGCCTTACAAAGCACCAAGGACATGACTCTGCAAATATAGGTGATCAATTGATGGTGACTGAATGACCAAAATTTTGGTGTGTTCTTAGTTAATCTTGATTGGGAGGTAAGGGGAGGCACATATTTCCTTATGGTTTGATTTTACATAGTTGGGCTATGGCCAAGGGAGGGATAGACTTCTTAGACTCATCCACTGGTTCCCATGATACAACCAGGTAACCTGGATGACCAAACAACTATGATTTAATGATGACCCTATGGCAAACAAGAACACTGGGCATTAAGCACTGAAAGTGATCAAACCCTTTGTGTGGTCTTTACCTGGCTCAGGAGAAATGATAAGTCATTAAAATACTGTCCCAGCCAGTTCCAAAATATAGGGCTGCCCATTCAAACGAAGCAGTGTTAGTATTGCATTACTCTTCAAAAAGATTCACTGATAACATCACCCTGCCTTTCTACCACTAGCCTTCAAAGATGGAGCCAAATCATAATTGGAATCTTTCAAAGAGTTATTTGATTGAACAGACTGTCATTTCTAGACTATAAATAAACAAACTGCTATCAGCTGTCAGGAAAAGGGAAAATGTTAGCAGTGTACCAAAATTCAAAGAAATGTACACCTAACCAGACTGGACCATCGTGACTTAATCTGTAGCACATCTCTTACCTTCTTCCTTCCATCACATACATCACTCAGCAAGGATTTACTGAGTATCTCTAATGTCCCTAACTCTTCTAAGCCTGTAAAAAGAAATGTGAGACACATTTTCTGTCCTCAGAGGATGTACAATCTAGTCAGATGAACAGGACTAACTTGTTTGAAACAATGGAATCCTAAGAGTCTGTGTGTTAGTATTCCCATGTTACAGATGAAGAATGTGTACACAGAGGCACAGAGAGGATGTGACTCACTTTACCCTGGTCACAGCAGGTGTTACAAATCAGATCTCAAACTTCACTCTCCTGACAATCCAAGACCCCTCTTTCCACTGAGCTACACTTATTCTAGCTAAACATATGTGGATTCCCTATTATCTATAAAAGGGTTTGGGTATTGGCTCCAGGTTGCACCAATGATGTTCCCCCAATTGTACCAGTTCCCACACACCAAGTCCTAACCACTTCACATTCAAATTAGCTTTTACTAAGGAATATTTATTCCATTACCTTCTGGATCACTGCCTTGTCATGGTGGAGGGGCTTGTGTGGCTCAATGAAACCATGAGTTATGCCATGCAGGGTTACCCAAGACAAATTGGTCACAGTGGAGGATTCTGACCAATGGTGACCCACCAGAGAAGGAAATGGCAAACCACTCCAGTATCTTTGCCAAGAAAACCCCATGTACAGTATTAGAGGAGAACAAAAAATTCTGGTGTGCTCTGATCCACAGGGTCAGTAAGAGTGGGAAATGATTTAATGACTAAACAACAACAATTTACTTCAGATGTATAAGAACATATACAAACTTTCCTCCAATGCCTAGTAGGCACATAACCCCTGCCTTTGGGCTCAAGTCCCAAGTATGTTGGCTTCTCAAGACTTTGCTGCTAGGCTTACTGATTATAACATCTGGTCTCCAAGTTCACCATAGTTACTTTTTGATCAGGGAATTCTATTGCCTGCACCTAGAACTGAAAAGGACAAACAAAATAAGTAAAAACAGAACCCTTAGTCAATTCTGGGGCCAAAAATGGGATAGGGAAAGGAAAACTCTTGTTCCACTTAATTCATGACATCTAAACTATGGATGAAGAGAACCTTCACCCTTAGGGTAATGGAGAGAGGCAGAGTGAGAATATCCCAATCTGATCATTTTAAAGATGCAGTCTATTCTGATTATATAACCAAGACAAAGAGGTTACCCCCATCCACAAGGTAGGGAAATGCAGAATGTCTTTTCCCAGAAGCAAATCCTTGGTCTCTCCCACGTGGGTGCCTCCATGTTAGGTGATTTGGGAGTATACAAAGCCTAACTACACAAAATTTATGATATAATTGTTATCATGATATTTCTATGAATCCTGAAGAGGTTCATTCATCCAAGAAGCATTCATTAAGCACCTACTATGTACTGAACATAAAATGGAAAAAAAAAATGAACCAGTCCCTTCCCTCAAGGAGCTTACATTCTACTTGAGAAAAACAACCTGTGCACAAATCAGACAGCTCAAAATATAAATAAACTATTAAATAAAGGAATCTAGTTGGAAGAGAAAGTCATTAACACTCAGGGTGCCAGGAAATGCCTCATATAAGAAGTAGAACTTGTGTGGACTCTTAAAAGATGCTAAGGATTCTTAGAACTCAAAGTTTAGGAGGAAGTGTATTTGTAAAAGCAAGCACCCTGACACATCCAGGATGGCCTGCTATCACAAGTTCTTTGATCTGCTTTTCTAAAAGGAAAGGCAACTTTTGAGGAACCAACAATCACTTCAATCAAGCACAAATATCATTCACTTAGTTCAAGTGAAAAAACCAGCACTGTGAACTTCAGAGAAAATACAAAGAAGTAATAATCAATGGACAAGGCTTCTAACTATCTGACTGTAAGCAATATATCACAGATCAATGGACAGATCCAACCATCTGACCATACATATATACATAGTTACCAGCTAGAAAAGCACCAAAATCTGGGTTTTCAAAGCCTGGGGCTCCTTAGCAGCTGCTCAGAGACTCCTCTGACCAAACAAACACTTCCAAAGAGTAAGCCTCAAAGTAAAACCTCACCTCACAGTATTTATACATTTTTCAGAGCCAGGCCCATTAATGGGTGGGGAAGATTTTTAACTCCCTGATTAGCATTACAGTATTCTAGGCGCAAACCTAGACAGGTCAATGATGTGAAGGTAGAAGATGTCACGTTCTATAAAGGGAACAAGTAAGTCAATTTCCTAAGCTTTATGAAAGATGAATTTATGGGGCCCCAGAAATAGTGGTTGAAAGACGAAAAAATGTAAGTCAGTGAGCAGAAGAGATGGAAAGGATTTCCATCCAAGCCTAGGGCTCCCAGAATAGACCAATGTTTAGAAACACCCTACTATACTTTATATCTTTGGAAAGCTACAAAGAAAACAAAACTAAATAACATAAGTAAAAGTTATAAAGCTACAGGATCAGGCAAAAACAGTAGCATACTTATTTATTTCCAAGTATGATAGCACAGAATCTTGGAGAAACAGCTTGTCTCTTTTGTAGACAATCTCCAATTGCTTTGAACAACTATACTCTCTGAATAAGATACAGCGAACCTTACCCAAATCAGCACCTCTAATGAGGAGGTGACTCCAAGGTTATAAAATGGTCCAACAACCCAAAATCAACATTTCTCCTTTGACTCAAAGGAAACAAGGCCTCTCAAGAATCCTGCAAGCCCATCAGTCAGTCCTCTGGTAGATGCCAACAGTGACTGAAATTAATCATTATTGTTCTCACCTAAAGCAACATATGAAGCCAAAGGATTATAAAAACAAACACCTCTGCTAGAGCAAATAAGTGCAGATAAAGCTTTTTTCTGCAGTTTGTTGACATTCTTTTCTGCCTGGGTGAAATATGCTAAGAGAGAAGCTTTTCTCTTATCTCTCTCAAACCAAATTCCAGACCCAAAGTCCTACATTGAATAGAAAACAGTGAAACACATCCATTCACCTCAAGTTCCTCTCATTAGGGATGTGATCCTGGAAGCTGTCTTACCATATTCCGTGACTCTGAAACCAGAAAGGAAATTGGACATCTTCTGGAGCCTGTGTCTGTATGGCCTCAAAATACTCAATTGAGTCATCAAATCAAAGGAATCAGTTAAGCAAATCAACTGCTGTATATGGAGTTAACTACTTTATATCAGGTTCTTTGGTTGTGATCTCTGGAGACATAGTTTCCATTCTCAGGACAAAGTGCCATGTAATTAAAAGATGACTGAAATTTAGAGCCTGACGATATGGGTTCCAGTTTCAGCTCTGCTTCTTAACAGCTAGCTATAAGGGGGGCTCCTTATGTGGCTTCCCAGAGTCCTCATCTGGCCAAACAAACACTTCTAGTCAGTAAACCCCAAAGTAATCAACAGACATGGCTTCCTCTGCCTGACTATAATTCAGCAGACAGGTATAGCTGTCTGATCATAGTTACCAGAGAGGGAAGTACTACATCTGGGTTCTCAAAGCTGAAGGTTTTTGTCTTCCCAGAGTCCTCATCTGGTACTCAAACCTTATTACAAAAACTAAGACCCAAATAAAAGCTCACCCTCAGAATATTTATATACTTTTCAGAGTCAGAGGACATAACCCTCAGGCCCAGTGCCTTGTTAACAAAAGGCATGGACCTCCTTACAAATATTCACAGGCCTGACAATGAGTAGGAAAGATCCCCCTCAGTCATGTTCAAAGAGAAGCGTTATACCTCTTGATTAAACTAAAACAAAAACAGCAAAAAATCCTATTTTACTTGCCATTACAAATGTATGAAGAGAAGTAACATGAAATAAACCTAGAATTTCAAGATTGTGGAGGGCCTTGAATGTCAAGCTAATTTAGTATGTAAAGACAAACCACAAAAGATTTTGGAGCAGATTTTTGAGTGAAATAATTAAACCTGCAAATTAAGAGGATAGTTTGCCAGTCTAACTCCTTAGCCCCTCTATAGTCTGGTTCCTATATATCTTTCAGTCTTATTTCATAATATTATTTCATAATAATCCTCATACATTATTTTACATAGGCAGCTAGGTAACACAATGGATAGAGTGCTAGACCTGGAATCAGGAAGACAGGAGTTCAAATGTGACCTCAGACACTTTCTACTTAGGTGACCCTAGGCAAATTATTTAATCTCTGTCTGCCTCAGTTTCCTCATCTGTAACATGGGATTAATAATAGCACTTATCTTCCAGGGTTGCTGTGAGAATCAAATAAAAAATATTTGAAAAGTGATTACACAGTAACTGGTATGTAATAAATGTTTATTCTTTCCATACTTCTAACATCCAGTTTGGCAAACTAGTTCTTCCTGAGTTCATCCTTCGATCTCTTACCTCTGTGCATTCATATCAGGTGTTCCTCATGCCAGGAATGTATTTTCCTTTCTTTGATGTTTCTTAAAATCCTTATCTTCCTTTATGATGCAGGGAGCACTATTTGTTTAATGCTCGCTCAATCTTCAAGTTACTTTGTATTTACTTAACAGTTAATATGTTTTATCCCTAAATAGGATGTAAGTAAGCTCCTTGAGAAGGCAGAAACTGTTTCATTTTTGTCTTTATATCTCTAGTACTTAACATAATGCCTTACACATCTATCTACTAAAAGTTTGTTGAGTTTTAATAAGTGTTTGTTCCATTGCCTTGCATTAACAGATAAAATAACCAGTTCCAGATTTATTCAACATGTCAGAATCAGTTGTGTGCAGTCATATCAACTGGTAAGAGCAAAGGTCAAAATGATTTAGAAGACTAAAGAGCTAATTAAATTACAGTAGCTAGAGGGTTAATGGTTAAATATGCTATTAACTCTAAAGGGGGGGGTGGAGAGAAAGCCAGGTAAAGTCCCCCTCCCCAAGACTGCCTCACACTAACCAGATTGGACGGTGGGGGCTTTGCCTCAAAGGGCCAGTTTCTCTTCTTGGCTCATCACCCTGATAGGAAATTTTACTCCTGGGACATCTCCAAAATGAAGCTTAGATATAAAGCTTAAGTGTCAATTTCTTTAAAATGTGGACAATCGGATCCCAAACTCCCACACAGATACTTGATAGATATTGGACATGGGGGAAATTTTATTTTACCCCATACAATATATGTAGCCTCATGAGATTCGTTACAAAAGACTCATATGAGCTATGAACAGATACAAAAATGTGAAGGAACTGAATAAACCACTAGTTTTTCTCTTAGAAGAGAATTGTAACTAGGCCAATTGTTTGTTAATCCAATGAGTCCATCTTTATCGCAGAGTCTTACAGTCAGTCCAAGACTGTTAGTATTACCCTATAAATCGAGATTCTCCCTGAAAGTTAAACATATTTTAGAGACTGAGGGGAAAAAAAAAAACCCATTTAGACTATAGCTATCCAAATAACTGCCTGACTTTGGTCTTCAAGTATGACACTGTGCAGGAAACAGTGGGACTCTCCATTTCTCTCTCTAAGAAATCTCCAAAGATCTGATGTTCAAGAATTTTTATCTGTGAACTTCCGTTCAGGACCTGAGCATGTCTACCATCTCTGTGTGCTTCTAGAGAAAGCTTATGTACAACTTGTGTGCTAGAGTGGGGAATGGGGTGAGGAAGAGGGTGGGGAGAGGTCAAAAGAGTGGGAAGAATGGGAATGGAAATAAAGAGAGAGATATCATCTTTCTCTTCCTTTACTGCACTTTGGAAGAAGGGACTAGGGAAAAGATGAAGGGGGAGAAATGAAGGTCAAGAGAGAGTGGAAAAGGTATGAAATGTCTCATCATACTTTTATAGAGCACAGGGCTAAGTAGACCAGTCTCTAACATTCAATCAAATGATACCATTTAACATGCTTCCATTGGATGAGGAGGTCCCATTCAGTTGCATCCAAACAACGGCTCACTCCCTATAATCTTATTATGTTTATTAGGGAAATCTTCAGATTCATCAATGGTTCCTCTGATGACTTCTTCACATGTTTCCCCTCTGCTATCCAAGCAAAGCAAACTAGGGATACTTTTAGGTATTTTAACCATATCTCCCTATTCTAGCTAGCTTTCAGGTCATTTAGAGAAGCTTCAACATTAGTCTATCAGGCACAGTCTTTGCTTGATAAACATAGCACTTAGACACTACCAATATAAATTATCCTTTGTGAGGGCTCAGATCTCTCATAGTTGGTAACCCTGGATATTACACTCACTTCCAAATGCATAACTTTACAAACTCAAGAAGCAAACAAAATTTTAAAGTTCCTATAACTCATACCTGTCTTGGTGCTTGTAGGGGCCAAAAACAATTAAAAAAGAAAAATGACATTAAACAGATACAAACCAGTCACCACACTAATGAAGCCAAAAGAGCCCAGAGACCACCTCAGCTAGCAAATATTTTATTTCTTTTGCATTGAGACATAGTAGTCAAGGCAGCACTACCTTATAATACAAGCTCATTTGGAAAATATCACAGAAGATAATAATAGACAATTATGTGGAGTATTAACTTTAAAAACAGCCAAAAGCAGTTAAGGAGGAAAAGATTGCAAGTATCTTGATGTGAGAGCCAGCTGTCATAGGAATAATTATGTTAATCTAATAATTATTAACAATAATAATGTCAATCTAACATGAACAACCCCATTTTGTTTCAAATGGCTTTTCTGTAATGAAATAAGAACTTATGTATAGCTTGGTACCAATGTGTATCTCTCCCCAAATGTGATAAACAACTACTAATGACACATGTGCTCCCCAAAATTTGTTGATAAATTCTTGTTAAGGATGCTAGGTAACTAAAGCTTTATTGGTAGTTTCCTATCATCATAAGCTCATACAATCACTCACCAATCAGAATTTATATGTAGCTTGTAAATGCTTTTACCCAGAACAATAAAAATCCGCTGAAGGTCCTAGTCATCAGTTGATTGTTTTAGAAATGTGGTTAGTAGTTTGTTCTTAAAGACAAAGGTGTTTTTATTGTTGAATAGATAATTGCACATTGTCAACTAATAAAGAATGACTGTATGCACTGATGAGTGTTAGGTCTGATTTAGTTTTTTCATTGCACTCCTCAGAATATAGTTATCCCACATGCATTTGCAGATAAAACCAGGAGGAGAACGAGTAGATTACAATGGAAATAAATCTTCTTAGTGTTTCTATGCTTACCTGTTCTCATCAGTGATGACAATGAAATTACTACATTTGTGTTCTATCTCTTCTTTATCTGATATATTACCAGTGTGCTTTATGAATGTGTCAATGACACCAAGCTGAATTTCATCAAACTTAAAGAATGAGATTTCAAACAGGGAAAGACAAGAGGAATGTTCAGCTTGCATGTTGTACTTTTAACAAGTTAAAATCTTCTCAAAAAGACTAAAGCAACTTATGAAAAAATAATCATTCACTGTCATCAAGTTGGATTTATACAAGGAATGTAAGGATGGTTTTGAATTTTTTAAAGTGCCATAAAAAATCATATTAAAAATAAAAACATCCAAGCCACATGATTATATTAATATAAGAATTCTTTGACAAAGCACAGCACTCATTTATGCTAAAAAAAAAACTTACAAAATATAACCTTAAAAGAACCATTTTTAATATGACAAAAGTATTTAAAACCAAAAGTTAGCATTCTATCCAATGAGAGACACTAAAACCTCTTCCAATAAATACAAACGTAAGGTAAGGAGATCTCTTTCTCTAGTAGATAGAGTACTGGACCTCAAGGTAGAGCTGAGTTACATACTTAGCTATATGACTCTTAAAAAGTCACTTATTTTCTGTCAGCCTCAGTTTCCTCATTTTGAAATGGGAGTTATAATAGTATCTATATCAAAATCTTGTGAGGATCAAGTGAAAGAAAACACATAAAGTGCTCTATAAATAAATAATAAAATGTTCTATAAATAATACTGCAACCAGTTGGTATAGTAGATAGAGTGCCAGGCCTGGAGTCAGGAAGACTCATTTTCCTGAGTTCAAATTTAGCCTCAGACGCTTACCTAGCTGTGTGAACCTGAGTTAGACAAGACTAAAAAACAACTAAACAGCATAAACATTTCTTGACTCAGTGCATGGCTTTCCTGGGGAATCAGCAAAGAAACTAATAGAGAAAATTAATAGCTCCAATAAAGTTACAGACTACAGTATTACATAATAATAACAAAATCTAGGAAGCAGTTCCATTCAAAATAACTAGAAAATACATAAAATGTTTGGGAGTCAACTTCACAAAGTACACTCAATAACTAGTATCCTTCGTCTCTCTCTTTCTCTCTCTCAAGGAGAGGGTCTCTCTGCTCTGGCCCAGGAGGGTAAGAGGAAACTGAGCCTGAGTTTTGAGGCTCAGCTCCTTCCCCCAAATCAGTTTCCTTCTTATGAGCTGCAGTGCTCTCACCATGCTCTGATCAGATCTTTGGTTCTGTACTACCTCGCTCATTATACAGGTCCCACACGATACTGGCAAGTTTCCCCAATCATTTTAAATACTTTTCTTGTGCAATGTCACTCCAATTAATCAGACTATTTCTATACTTTCTCCAAAGCTCATGACTTAATTAATGGATTATGTTATTATTTAATTAATAATTAATTAATTTTCATCAAATTAAGGTAGCTAGATGTAGCATTTTATCACTTTATTTAAGTGGGGTATGGTGAGATAATAAATTTTGGTAAAAATAGTTTTTTAGACTTTTTTTGGTAAAAATAGTTTTTTAATCTTTTGGTACTACTGGTTATAATATGGAAAAGATGATCAAGGAAGAATCACAAATAACTGAAACTGAGGAGTACTTATTCAGCTTATACGCAGTGCCCAGAATTAGGCACCAAAGATACAAATACCATAGATGAAAGAATTCCTAATCTGAAAGGAGCTTAGGTTCCAATACAGTAGATCAATAACTCATTATTATGAAAACCTCAAAATATAAATTTTCTAAGGAAGAATTCTCTCTCTGATAAACCCAACCAAATAAACTAGAAAACAGTCTGGAAAAAAATGGGTTCAGACAAACATCTTCCACCATATTGAACAACAAATTTACAACAGATATATGAGGTGAATATTATATATCATAACCAAAAATTAGAAAGGAGTAAATCATATATCTTTCACAGCTTTGAGTAAGAGATGAATTATTAAACACATAAGGGACAGAGTCATTTACAAAAAAAAATAAAAATAGCTCATTGTGGTCACAGAAAATTTAAAACTTTTTTCCTAAACAAAATTAATACAACTAGAATAAGAATAGAAGCGATTGATTAGGAAAATTTACTTTCATCAAATATCTCTGATAAGGATTTGCTATCCAAAATACATAGACACCTAAAAGAAATATATACGTGCACATATATGTGTGTATATATGTATAAGTAAAATTCATTCCCCAAAAGATAAGTGATCAAAAGATATGAACAAATATTTCTCAAAGGAAAAATTGAAAAGCCACTAAAAATAATAAGAATGCAATTAAAAACAACTCTGAGGTTTCACCTCATACCTAGCAAATTATTTAAGTTAACAAAGGATGAGCTGTGAATTAGTAGAACTCCTCTGCAAAAAAATACGGGGCAAAGAAAGTGACTAAAATGTCCATACACTTTAACACTGAGATTCCAGGGATATGCCCAAGAAGGCTCCAAAATATTTATAGTCTCACTATCTGTGAAAGCAAAGAACTAGAAACAAAGTAGATTTCCATTGATTTGAGAAATGGCTAACCAAACTGTGGTACAAGAATGTGATGAAAGATTATCATACTAGAAGAAATGTTAAACATCTTAAATACAAAAAAGTATATAATTATTTATATGAGCCACTAATGCAAGGGCATTTGGGTGGTATGGTGGGTACAGTGCCAGGCCTAGAATCAGGAAGCATCATCTCCCCAGGTTCAAATCTGGGCTCAGACACTTCCTAGCTATGTGACCCTGGGCAAGTCATTTAAATCTGTTTGCCTCAGTTTCCTCATCTATAAAATGAGCTGGAGAAGGAAACAGCAAACCACTCTAGTATTTTTACCAAGAACAGAAGGGGGTCATAAAGAGTTGGACATAACAGAACAACAAAAACTAATGCAAAGAGAAGTAGAACCAGGATAATAACACATATGACTATAAAATGTAAATGGAAAGACCAACGATGAAATTTTCTAAACCCAATACTTTAAAACTATAAGAACCAAGCTTAACCCCAAAGAAAAAACCATAAGAAAATAAGTCCCTCCCACTTCTTTGCAGAAGTGGGGATCATGGGTATACCATATGCCATATAATGTCAGACTTTTTTTATATGCTTGGTTCCTTCTTCCTTCACTTTACCATGTGGGATGATGCCTCTCTGGGATAGAGAAGTAGGAGCACTGTGAGAAATGTTGGTAATTTTCCTCATTTAGGGATGGCGGGGACCAGGGCATGTTTCTAGTCATCAAGGAAATAGACAGTAGGTCAGGAAAAAGTGAATCAATTGAACACTTAAATTTAGTAAGCTCCTACTATGTATGAGGTACTGTGTTAAGTGTTGGAGATACAAAGGTAAAAGTGAAAACAGCTTAGAGTTTAGCAAGGGAGTAGGGAAGTGGAATGTCTGTATACATATGTAGATTCATATATACATGTGTATTTCTATATCTATATATAGTCTTGCATTTATCTTATACATATATAATGTTCCATATGTTTTATAATGTTACATAATACTGAATATATTCTATATAATAAATACAAATAGATGCAAGGTAATTTAGGGGGAAAGAACTAGCAGCAATGTGAACCATGAATGATTGATAAGGCAAGCTACATAGGGGGAGAAAAAGTACTGACCTTGAGGAGAAAGGCCTCTTTTCAGATATTACAGTAAAGGGAAATCCTAAGAGTTAAGACCTTTGAGGGGAGAGGGAGGGGGTGAATCACAGATGGAATAAGAAAGGTGAGGAAGCTCACAGTCTATGGCCTCAGGATTCAGTATAGTGGGAAGTAATGTCCTCTGCTGAAAGAGGAGCTGGAGGGGGGTTGCTGTAGGGACTAAATGAGAAAGGAGAAGGTTTTAAATGATCACCTAAAGGACGTGGTTGGGAAACTATCAGGAAATAATAAAAGGCTGCTTGAGCATCAGTGAGGATCCATGAGATTGGTTAACATGAATTGTAGAAGATCCAACCAACAGTAAGATAGACTACTTGGAGGTTGTAGTGAGCACAAAGAGGATTTTTTTTTTAAGGGGAGTAAATCAGGGGAAGATATAAAAGGCTGGAAAGTCATGAGTAAACAGAAGACTCTTAAGGCATTTTTTTTTTTGGTGCTATTCAATGCTTGTCATAACCAATGCCTTATCACTCTTTACTTGAAGAAAGTACACATGATTCAGAAAAACGATCAATTTTAATTCTAGAGGACTGATGATGAGTAAATTTTACTCCTCTAAATAGAGACAAAGTGCTAATAATACAGAATAAACTTAAAAGTATGTCCTGTGTCTTTTTTTTCTTAAGAGCCAGCTGTTAAATGTTTACCAGTGCACACCTGGATATGGAGGTGAAATGCAATGTTTGCTCAACTTTACTTAACTGCTACTCTTTGTAAGAGGTAGAATACAACTGAAGAGTGAAGGGCTTGGGGATACTACATACTGACAATGACTAAGAAAACCAAAAACATGAGTAAAACAAGCAAAAAAGTATTTATGATGTATAGGCATATAATTTCTGAGTACTCTATAAGCCTTCAGCACTTTTAATTTCTTCATCCAAACTATATATTTCAACATATTTTTTTCACCAGGATTAATAGGGGTTGGGAAAGTTTTGGGAAGGAAGGTGGGATTTTAGCTGGGACTTGAAGGGAGCCTGGAAGCTGGGAGATAGAAAGATAGAGATGAGGAGGTAGAATCTTCCAGAAATGTGGGAGAGTCAGAGAAAAATGACCAGAGCTGAGAGATGTCTTGTTTGAGAAAAAAGGAAGACATATTACTGGGTCAAAGAGTAAAAGGAAAGGTGTAAATTATAAGATGGCTGGAAAATAGGGACGGGGGCAAGGTTATAAAAGGTTTTGAACATTAAAGGAGTGAAAAGGCCCTAAGAATATCACTTGTATAGGGGATGAACTTCAACAAGAGAGAGAATGAACTCATGGAGACCAGGTATGTAGGAATCTATTGCTATAGTCCAAGAAAGAGCAGATGAGGGCTTAGAGTCAGGGGTGGGGAACCTGCAGCCTCGAGGGCACATGAGGCCCTCTAGGTACTCAGGTGTGGCCCTTTGACTGAATCTAGACTTCACAGAACAAATCCCCTTAATAAAAGGATTTGTTCTGTAAGACTTGAACTCGGTCAAAAGGCTGTACTCAAGGACCTATTGTAGTGTGCATAGAGAAAAGGGATGGCTACATGATTAAACTGAATGAATAAGATTTAGCAAATGATTGGATATGCAGAATTCATGACAGTAAAAAGTAGAGGATGATATGGATATTATGAACCAGGGTTATTGGAAAGATGGTGGCATACAGAACAGAAAAAGGGAAGTTGGCAAGAAGGTTGGATTTAGAAAGAAAGATAAATGAGTTTTGTTCTAGACATATGATCATTTATGAGTGTGTTCAAAATACTCTCACTTTATTTAATCTTGAAAGGATGAAATGTTTACTTCATATGTAGCAACTCTTCCAGAAGTCAGCAAGAATTGGAGGTCCTGCAGTTAGACAGAACGCAGGCACTGAAATCCACTCCACCCCCAGGATGACTTTGAACTTTAGAGAACGAGACCATGTGTAGAGAAGAGCAAAGCAATCACACAGAGAGAAAAGGAGGGGGAAGGTAAGATCCAGGGCTGCTTTTCCTGCCAAGTTGACTGAAAAAGGGGATACGGTTCAGGTTTCTATACTTTGCAACAGAAATTGGAGGACAGGACACGATTGGATGTTAAAGCAAAGGACAATGATTGAAGAAGGGCAAAGCAGATCTGAACCAGAGATTTCTATAGTCAACTGTGGAGAGAAAACGAGTGCCTACAGGTGAGGGACCATGTTTCAGTCCACCATGCTGTTTATTCACTTTTTTGAGCCAGAGGAGAGAAATCCTTAGGGGCAGCTAGGTGGCAAAGTGGATAGAATGCAGGGGGTAGAGTCAGGAAAACCTGAGAGACACTTAGCTATGTGACCCTGAGCAAGTCACTTTACTTCTGTTTGCCTCATTTTTTCTTATCTGTGAAATGGAGATAATGATAGTGCCTGCCTCCCAGGGTTATTGTGAGGGTAAAATGAGATAATAAATGTAAAGCACTTAGCACAGCACTTGGAACGTAGTAAGCTCTATATAAATGTGAGTTATTATTATTACAACATATATAAAGACCTTTGCGAACCTTAGAGTGCTACATAAAATCTTTAGCTCTACCACCCCTGGTTAGCTACTGTCATCATCATTACTATCATATCTAACCAGAGGAATATTGCAATGAAAAGAGCACTGCATCTAAAATCATGGACCTAGGTCCAATCTTGGCTTTGCCATTTATATGTGTGGTCTGAGGGCTTGTCATTGTCTCTCAGTTTCTTTTTATCTGTTAAATTAGTGGGTTAGACTAACTGCTTTATAAGCAGTGGCTTGCTGGAACCAAATCAAACCTTCTTTCTCTGTCTCTCTCTCTCTCTGTCTCTCTCTCTCTCTCTCTCTCTCTCTCTCTCTCTCTCTCTCTCTCTCTCCCTCTGTATATATGTGTATATATACACACATGTGTGTATATACATATATGCGTATGTGTATATATATGTGTGTGTGTGTATGATATATAGAGATATATAAATAATATATGTGTATGTATGTATGTATATATATGTGTGTGTATATATATTATATACATATCAGTTCAAAGTCTGTTAAATTTTCAGTGGGAACATTTATACTTGGAAATCAGAAAACACTACAAACTGAGGCTTGATTTGTTGATTGTCTAGACTAAATAAAGAGGTTGAAGAAAACGTTAATAATGCAGATTAAACTGGAAAGTATGTCTTTTTTTCAGAGAGCCCATTGCTAAACATTTACTAACACACTGCTGTCTGTAAGTTCTCTTCCAACTCTAAATCTATGATACTATTATCTTTTTAATAATATTTTATTTTTCTCAATTAAATGTAAAGACAATTTTTAACATTCTTTTTAAAATTTTGAGTTCTAAATTTTCTTTCTCCCTCCCTCACCTTCCTGCTCCCTGAGACAGTAAACAATTTGATATAGATTATATATGTACAATATGATCCTGTTATCCTAAAGAAAAAAAGCATTTCAAATATATTTACCATTCAGAAATTATATGAAATTCTTTTACTATGAGGAAGATTACTGAATATACATGAGTCTGTGAAGCTTGTACAGTTCTGTAAATATTTCTTTAGCTCTACCACCCCTGCCAGCTGTTGGATTTGGATGCAGCATTTTCTTGTGACCAGTTTGGTGCTGCAGTTCAGCCAGAAAACAGGGATCTGGAGCCACTTTATTCAACACACCCAGGAAATCAATAGGAAACCAGCTTAAGAAAAAAACATGCAGAACTGATCCTTTATTTGAAATGATTTAAAATAGGTTGTCAACTCAGGCAAAGTACAGTAAAGAGTAGATAATTTCAGTCAAGCAGTTGGTTTTGAGAGAGAAAATAACTGACATTTCTTTCTTAAATTAAAATATTGCTTGTTTTTTTAATAGCATCTTTGTTTCTCAACATATTCCTTCCTTTTTCCCTCCCACAATGTCATCTTTTATAAGAAAAAAGAGAGAAGAAAAATAACTGAGATTTCTATTTCACATTAAAGATTGTGAGTATGTTATGTACATTATCTCCCTTCAGCCTCATGATAATTAGTAAATACTGAAAGCATGATTATCTCTATTTTATAGATGAGGAAACTGAGGCAAACAGGGTTAAGTAACTTGCCCAGGGTCACATAGCTAGCAAGTATCTGAGGTTGGATTTGATCTCAGGTCTTCCTGACCCCAGGCCCGGCACTCTATCCACTACATCACTTTGTTGCTGCCCATGCATGTCAGACTATTAGCTACTTCACTTCCATCTTTGAATCCCCAGCACTTAGAACCATACTTGGTATATAGTAAGAGCTTCATTCAAACCATTCATCCACTATGCAGATTGTCTGGATACACTGATCATCAGCCTTTTACATACTTTTACCTAAAAGGACAGTTATAAATCCTGAATTTCTCAAGGAAAGAAACTGTCTCCTTTTTGTTTTTGTGTCTCTAATATTTATCACAGTGCCTTGCCAGGTATGTAAGAGTCACCTGATAACTATTTATTAAACTGCACCTCTCTGTGCTTCGATTTCTTTATTTGTAATCAATCAGTCCACAAGCATTTATTAAACACCTGCTGCATGTCAGGCACTACTCTAGGCATTAGGAACATGGGCAAAAGTGAAATAGTCCTTGAGGAGCTTAAACCTGGGCAGACAAGACAACATATACATATATATGTATATAAAAATATGTACAAAGTGATAGGGGAGGGGAGCACTAGCAGCTGATGTCATGTAGGTGGTAGTACTTGAACTGAGCCTTGAATGATACCGGAATTTGGAGAGATGAAGATAAGGAGGCAGTGCATTCCAGGCTATGGCAAGGGGATTCATTATGAAGACCTGAACATGTAAGGTAGAATGCCATAAATGGTGAAAAGCAGAAAGGTCAGTTTGCCTAAACTGAAGTATGCATGAAGAAGAGTGATGCCCTATGAGCCTCCAAAGGTTAGTTGGGGTCAGGATATGAATGTCAACAGAAGAGCTTATATTTGATTGTAGAGGCAATAAAAAGTCACTGGAGTTTACTGAGTAGGAGAGTGAAATGATCAGATTTGCACTTTGGGAAAATCTGTTTGATAGCTGGGTTGAGCTAGATTGAGGGGACAAGAGATGTGAGTCAGGCAGACCAATTCAAAAGCTATGTAATAATTCAAGTAATTGGTGATAAAGGCAAACCAGTGGCTCTTTGTGGAGTGAAGAAGAAGAATCAGAGGTAGAGATAACAAGATTTGTTAAGTGGTTGGATGAGTGAGTTACAAGACGAGATTCACAGTTGATGTAATTTGTTAACTGAATGACTGGAAGGATAGCAGTGACTGTCAGAAGAATAGGGACACTCAGATAAGGGGTAGGGTGAGGTGTGGGGGAGGAACTGTATGAGGGGAAGGATAATGAGCTTAGTTTTAGACCTACTGATATCGGAGATGTCTTGGTAACTTCCAGTTAAAAATTCTTAATAGTGATGTGAAAGCTCAGGAGAGAGACTAGGTTTTGAAATAGAAATCTGAAAGTCATCAACATGGAGATCATAATGAAACCCAAGGGAGCTGATGAAGTCACTAAGAAGGAATGTAGAGAGAGAAAAAAATTCAAGGGCCCAGAATAGAGTGCTGGGATATGCCCATAGATAGGGGATCACATCCAGCTATGAATCTCTGTCTCTGTGACCCTGTGAATTGTATTTAACTGATTTAATTATTGATTAGGCACGATAATAAATAATATGGAATGCCCATGACATTTCCATTTTTTCATAGCTGTCCCCGTGCCTAGAATGTATTTCATTGTCACATCTGCCTTCTAGAATCCTAAATCTTCAAAATTCAAGCACCACCTCCTACAAGAAATCTTTCCTGCTATCTCCCCCCACAAACATATGCAGCTACAAATACTTTCTCCTTTACTTTTTGTACATGATATATATGCACTATCTCCCTTGGAAAAATATAAGCTTCTTGAAGTCAAGGATTATTTCCTTCCCATCTTTGTATCCCTAGGAGCTAACAAGTGCTTGATACATAGTAGGTGCTTAATGCTTTTAAATTGATTTTTTAATCTTTCATTCTAAAGAGAAGGGAAATGGAAGGGAGTCTTTCACTCCTTACAATATCTGAAAATGTACATTTTGAACATCAGAGAGCTGTCCCTTACATCTAACATATACCCTCTAAGGAGAGCAGCCTTCTCTTTCTAAAAACAAATGTGTTCTCCTGAGTCTCCCTCAGCTTTGACAATAGGATGTGGATTAATTAGTTTTTCCTTCATAGATCACCAGCCTCAAGAGGATGGAAGAAGGGTCAGATTTGTTTACTTTGGATCTCTTAGAAATGCTGTTACCAGCACGTTGGATTTCCTGTAACTGGAAAAGTGTGATGTCATGGTATAGAATCAGTATGGAAAAGAGGTTGGGTCTCTACAACATATAAAAAGTTTTCAGTCCTGTTAGACCCCAGACATGTTCTCAGCACTTTCCACTGTGGGTCTTTGGCATACTTCCCCTACCCCTCCCACCTACTCATCCAACACCCTCTCAAGAAGACTGTTTTTTCAGAACTTTGTGACTTAAAGTTCTGTCAGTTTTAACCTATTTCCGAGGACTGGATGCTATTGAATAATGCAGAATTCCTCATCTAACCAGGAATCTTTCCTTAATCAGAGATTTAGTTTGTCAATCAACAGATGTTTATTAAGCGCCTATTCTGTGACAGGAATTGAGTCAAGCCCATGAAGACACGAAGACCAAAAAAAAAATCCCTTCTCACAAAGAGCTCGCAATCTAATGTGAATTTGCTCCAAGTTTCTTGCTTGGAGGTAGTCTGCAGAAATCTAAGACCAGAGGATTAATATATAACTTCTGTAATTTCTCTGAGCTGACACATAAGCAAGAGTCAACTATGGAAAAGTGTGTGTGTATGTGTGTGTGTGTACATGTGCATGTGTGTGTGTGTATTGGGGATAACTTTTGACCTTTGACTTCAGAGATCTAAAAGTTGGAAGAAATCTTAGAGAGCTAGATTCAGAGCTAGGAAGATCTGGGTTCAGTCCTATCTTTGACACATGCCAACTCTGTGACAAGTCATTTAATTTCTCAGCATC
The DNA here is from genome assembly GCF_028372415.1 of Notamacropus eugenii. Taxonomy (NCBI): domain Eukaryota; kingdom Metazoa; phylum Chordata; class Mammalia; order Diprotodontia; family Macropodidae; genus Notamacropus; species Notamacropus eugenii. The sequence continues at coordinate 371,191,157 of NC_092872.1, read as the reverse complement.
CCCCCAGCTACTCAACTCAGTGGCAGAGCAGGTGCTGACCTGCATTGGTAGCATGGGTTTCCATATCAGGAATTCTCTATAACAACAGTTGGGGGGAGGGAGTCATTATTATTTCCCCACTTCCTTTAACCTAGGCTAACAGAAAGAAAATCTTGACATTGCCTGCACTCTTCTTTCCCAATTAATTATTTGTTTATCTCTCTTACCATTCGAAATTTGAGACATTTCTCAAACAGCTCAAGAAAGAAGCCTATCTCCACAACTGCATTATGAAATATTGAGTATGTCAGCATTGTGTGTTTGTCCTTCATTGCTGAAGACCATGCCATCAGAAAAATAATGACATGACTTGCACTTGACTTTGTTTTGAGTGAGGGAGGGCTGTGCAGGCCACCAGCCTCACTTCTCCTCCAGAGCCATCTGAATCCAGTGACCAGATATTCATCAGGATGACTGGAGATGACCCAGGATGAGGCAGTTGGGGTCAAGTGACTTGCCCAAGGTCACACAACTAGTGAGTGTCAAGTGTCTGAGGTGAGATTTCAACTCAGGTCTTCTTGACTCCTGCACTGGTGCTCTATGCACTGCACCACCTAGCTGTCCCAGTTAGAAGGAGTATAGATAGACAGAAGATGTGGACAGGAGTTGAATATGATGGGATGATTATCTAAAAAATAAAACTAAGGGCTGAGAAAGAGAAATGCACTGGAAGAAGGGGAAAGGGAGAGACAGAATGAGATACAATCTGTCGCATAAAAGAGGCAAGAAACAGTATAGAGGAAGATCAGGGAAGTGAGGGGAAGAAGACTTGAACCTTACATGCATTGGAATTGGCTCAAAGAGGGAATAACATAGATACTCAGTTAGGTATAGAAATCTATTTTCCTCTACAGGAGACTAGGAAGAGAAGGAGGAAGATATGTACTGAGCATCCTTCGAAACCCTCTTAATGTGGACACAGTCTAAGAATATGGTTTCTCTGTGAGTGAGTGTGTGTGTGTGTGTGTGTGTGTGTGTGTGTGTGTGTGTGTGCATATTGTTTTTTTCCTTTTGGCTCTCCTGCTCAACCATAATGGTTGGTGTTTTCAAAAACGTAGCCTTGTCTCTATGAACATGAATATTCCAGAATGGACAACACTTTAGAGAGCAGTTCAGTTCAAGGGGGTTTAATTGTTTGTGAGAACAATCTGTGCTCTGGAAACAAACAGGTTTCATAATCACCATCTGGGAAAAGATAACTGAATAAATATACCTGTCCCCATTCCCCAGCTAAGCTCAGACAAGAAGAAGTCACTAGCATGAGCAATTCAGTGACCTGGCCTTCAGAAGGTTGCTTCTTGCCCAAGCTGTTACCATAACCGTGCTGGTATGGTCTTTGTATTTCAGCAGCATACTTACATTCCAATGGCAATACGTTTGTTTATTTATAGCCTTTGTTAAGGGCATGTAGTGTGCCAAACATTATACTGCGTGCTTTACAGAGAGGTCAGTGGTTATTGAGTGCCCCCTATTCATAGAACTGTGTTGTTTGGAAGTAGCATGATATGATGGAGAAAACCATATAATTCAGGCCTGAATTCTAGTTCTACAAATTACTTCTTGTGTGACCCTACATTAATCATTTAATCCCTTTGAATATCTTGATACAGTGGTAACAGAATCGGATTTGGAGTCTGATGACCTGAGTTCAAATTCCAACTCAGCCTCCTTACCACTTATATTACCTTAGACAGGGTGGGGAGCTAGGTGGTACAGTAGATGGAATACTGGGCCTGAAGTCAGGAAGACTCATCTTCCTGAGTTCAAATCTAGCCTCAGACCTGGGTATTTTGGGGTTCATTTTTTTAGGCTTATGATTGTAATATGTGACCAAAATGAAGCAAAATGAAGATAACTGGTCCATTTAGGGTTGGAAGTCAGCTTGTTTGTCCATACTTGTCACCCAGATAGTGTCTGAGGGCAAATTTGAACTGAGATCTTTCAGTCTCCAGAACCAGTGCTCTATCCACTGTATCACCTAGTTTCTCCCTAGAACAGTCATGAGACCTCACCTTTAAGAGCAGTAGTTACCATGGTAAAATGTGAAATGTTCAAAACCCAGCCTCATAGGATCTGCTTAGACCAAACTGGAGCTCTCTATATGACCTTTTCAGCTTGTGATTTTTCCCTTTGGTGTTTGCACAAGGTCCAAAAAAGTACTGTGCTCTGTCAGGACCAAATTTCAGGCAATTCAGGTAACTTACTACAGACGAATGAGACCACAGCTGTGGCTCCTGTGGCTCTTCTGGTGTTCTCAGTAATTTGTGGCAAGTCTAAAATGTAGAATAATCTTACCTCTGATTTTACTTAAAGCAGGAAAGCAACTTTGGAGAAGTCTGCTTCAGCTTTTGTTTGCATAATTAAATTTAGGACAAGGCAGCCATATTCCTCTGCCAGAAGGTGATTCAAATAAACATTTTACTCTGTTTTCAGGAGGAAAATGGCAGGAAACTATATTGCCAGGGATTAATTTAAGACATCAAGGCAGCAAGACGGCAAGGTAGAGAAAGTGCTAACCCTGGAGTTAAGAAGACCTGAGTTCAAATCCTTCCTCAGATGCTTACTAGTTACATGACTGTGATTTCCTTAGCCACAGTTACCTCATGCATAAAATGTGGATAATAGTAGTATCTACCTTTCAGGATTGTTGTTAGGATAAAATGAGATAACTTTCATAACATGCTCATAAACCTTGAAGTATTATATCAGTACTAGTTACTATTATTTTTATCAGTAATAATATTATGAAAGTTTCAGGATATGTTCTGTGGTTAGTAAAAATTCACTCAAATGTCCTAAACCATCTTTAGCTCCAGAATACCAGTTGGAGATCATAGTAATATTGACCTCTGGATCATCAAGAAAAACATTACCTACTCATTTAGTTGTTTGATGTGGTAAGGCAATGTGATATAATTAGTAGCATTTTCATAATAAAGAACATGGAAGTAGCTGAAGTTTGAAGGCATTAAGGAATACGTTTCAAGATGTAACTGAGACAGTAGTATGCTAAAGGAATGGGGGAGGGGAAAAATACTAACCTCTAACTACTATGGTTATCTCTTCTGCATCACAACATTCACCACCATGGGTTTTGACATATGGTGGGTCAGCATAAGAAATTATGAGTTAGGAAATTAGGAGTTTTGTGGAAGCAGCAGATGACTTATGAAGGCCAGCAGCTGACACACAAAAAGTTTAGAAACTCAGAAATACATAAAACATATGTATAGCATTGTATAATATCAATATATTTTCTCTTTCAATACCATAAGAATTCAGACTTCTTCTCTGGTATGAAGGGAAGGCCAAAAATTATGTTGATTTTCCAGATCATAGGGGCACCCCATTCTGCCCCTAAATCCATGATGTGAAAGGGATATGTGTATTATATAAAGGTGGCTAACAGGAAGACATCAGTAACTACCTGTCCGTATCTACTTTCTTATTTCTATAAAATATTTATGAGAAAGGCCAATGCAAGCAAGCTTTTATATATGATTTTACACAGCAGACCACATCTTCTGAAAGGAATAGAACAGCAGTTCCTTACCTTTTCTATATCATGGAATCCATTTCAAAGACTCCCAAAACCTGTGGTTTTCTTCCCAAAATAATGTTTTAAAATGTATAAAACAAAATACATAAGATTACAAAGAAAATCAGCTATACTGAAATATGGTTATAAAAATATTTTAGGAAATAAGGTTAAGAACCCCTGATATGGAGGACGCTTATTTTTACTATATTCATTGTTTAGTGATTACCAAAAATTTTTTAAACCAAAACATCATTTTAACACTAACATTTTGCTGATGCTATGTGGCTGTGAATCTCACATTACAATCTCTCAAAAATCTAAGCTGTGAAAGATTCAAGATGGATACAAATACATCACATTACATCTCTAGTCTAAACATAGGAAAAATTGCTGGATCCAGGGAACTGGGGGCTCTAGGCCTTCTCCCTCTTTACTATGAGCAGCTGGGTGGCACAATGGATTGAGCACTGGGTCTGGAGTCAGAAAGACCTGAGTTCAAATTCAGCTTCAGAAATTTACTAACTATGTGGCTCTGGGCAAGTCAATTAATGTTTGCCTCAGTTTCTACATGTACAAAATGAGGATAATAATAGCACTCTATCTTCCAGGACTGATGGGATGATCTAATGAGATAATAATTGTAAAGTGCTTAGCACAGTGTCTAACACATAGCAAATTCTATATAAATGTAAGTTATTATTATTAAAAGGTCCCTCTTAGCTCTATTCTAATGCATATGGATCAGGTTTAGTCCTGACAGAGTCTGACCACTGAAAAGAAGGGTTTTTTGTTTCTCTCTTTTTTCTCATGCTCTGGCTCTTTACACTCTACTCTGGAATCCTAGGGGAAAATTATTTAGAATTTAGCTTTGGGCTTATGTCAAGGGTATCCCTAAAGTGGGGAGTAGAAAGGTACAATACAATGTAGGTCCAGAATAAGATAATGACTTATTTCCTCTACACAGAAGAAATGATTAATGTACATAAAACCCACAAGCTTACATTGCCAGAAAACCTTAAACAAGAACTTAAAACTACCATCATCTTCTTCTGGAAGGTTGATAGTTAAAATAAGATATAATCCAATTTTGCAGGCAGTTGAATAAGCATTTTACCTTGGCTATGCGCTATCTAAACAATATCTTCTAGCAAACCAGATCAGAGCTTGCTTGGGCTTATTTTCACCTCCAAGAAATGCTGGAGTGCCACAGTGGGGCACATGCTTTAGTGGAGTCAACACAGACAGAGGACCCAAGGTCTCCCCACTTTCACACTCAGAAGATTGCCTCTGGTGCTAGATGTGTCCATTTTGGGATTGCTGGTAATTCACCTATGGTCAAGACAGAAACACAAATGAAAAAAAGAAGACAAGAACCTAAGGTTCAGGCTTGTTGTACCTACTAGCCACAAATTTGTTTTAGATACCACATGCCCACAACCACTATGTTGCCAGGATTGGGGGAAAATGTATGGCTTTACTTATACCGTCATAGAAAATCTAGTGAGGAAGAATGACTTAGCATGCAGGAGTTAAAGGAAGAAAATGAACCAGAAAGTCTTTTTTTAAAAAAACCTACTCAGTCTTCCACCCCACTGCTGCTGCTGTAAGACAAGAGAAGGACCAATGAACCACACTGGATTTGCTGCCTCATGACAAAGCACCAAGACTTTCAACACTGAGCAACATATGTGTCCAGAAACTGTCTGGGGAAATTAAAGCCATCTCCATGCATGCTGAATGGAGTTAATCCCTGGCTACACTAGTATTTCCAGTGACGACCTAGGAAGCATGAGGAATATACACAGGAAATTTATGACTGAGAAAAGGATATACAATGGGCATGTAGCAAAGGTGAGGGGAATAGACAGACATCCTGAGTCCTACCCTTACATCCACAAAATATAAAGAGACCAAGGGAGAGACCTCCAACTTGTTATTAAAGGCACTAACCTCCCAGACAAGAGCACCACTAACCACTCCTGAGTGAGCAGGGCAAAAGGAAGGCAACCTCATTTGTGGTGAGGGGTGTGGAAGACATTGACTTTCAGGGGTTTGGAAGTGGAAAGAGCAAAAGGAGACAGAGATCCTGAGATACCACAAGGTTGCTTCTAGGAGCATGTCCATCCTACTGGCCTCCAAAAGCAACATGCCATTTGGTAGATTCTGATTTTAACTAAAAAGTTTTGATAACTATGTGCTAAGGTCACATTTGTTTCTTCACACTTCACATACAAAAAAAAAAATGATTACTGGTTAGAGGAAGTGAAGAGTAGGAGCCTTCTGAGCCAACGAATAGATGATTTTGGATGAGGGGCTGAAAGAGAACCTGAAATTGATATCCTTCTCCCAAATCCCCACAGAATCATGTTAGATCTGGAAGGGACTTAAAGATCATCTATCATTGCCTTCACTTTCTTCTTTTTAATTTTTTAATTTATGGAATAAAACAAGCATTTCCATAACACAGTAGAATATTTTTAAAGATGATTGCACATGAAACTGCAAATCTATTACATACAATTTGCTATTCCTTTCAAATACATAAAAATCATGTAAATTTCTCTTTTTTTACTTTTTCTTCCCTTCCTCCTCCGCACCCTAGAGATGGCTCTCATTAAATGTGTGTGTGTGTGTGTGTGTGTGTGCATGCACACGCACACAAAGGGCAAGTGTATGTATGTGTGTAAAATTATTCTATACATACTTCTATTTATCAGCTCTTTTTCTGAATGCACATTTCTTCCTTAATACGTCCTTTGTAGTTAATTTGGGTATTTCATTTCCAGAGAAGGATTCTGTGAAGGGAGAATGCCTTCTACTAAAATGAAGGCTAAGCCAAACAGAGACAAAATCACACAGATTCACTCATGCTGTTAGAACTAGAGGGAAACTGAGACATCATCTTATCCAATCACATTTTACACAATGGGTAAACAGAGTTAGTATCACAGCAAGAATTATGTCCAGAATCTCCAGAATCCTAGTCAAGGCATTCTTTCAGCCAGATTGTTGAAATGTGTCTTCCCTCACCCCACCAGCAGTGTTTTGTTAAAAACTTTTGACACACTTTTAGATTTAATGTGGTTTATTAGCCTATTTTCCATCACTTCTTTAAGTCTAGACAATCAAAAAACCAATGACTTCATCCCTGATTTGTAGCATGAAACTATTTCAAAGATGTAAAAGTGCACACTAAGAATATAACAATCAGCTCTTGTGATGCTGGATCAAGGACACCTCTGGATCCAGCCTTTCTATAATGGGATCTTGTGACTCAGGACAAGCAGCTGAGCAGGGCACTTAACATCTCCCAGCCTCAGTTTCATCAACTGGAAAATGGGGATAATAACAGCACCTATCTCACAAGATTTCTTTGAGAATCAAATAAAATAATATTTAGAAAACTCTTTGCAAATCTGAAAATGCTTAGTACGTGCTAGCTATATCATTCACTGAGATTTCAAGTGACAACATAAATGGGTAAATTTCACCATTTATGACAATGGATATGAACCCATATTTCAAATAATCCTCCAAATTTCCAATTTGTGCCTGACATCATCAGATCTGATTGCTTGATCATTGTTTTTTACCTCACACTGTGACTGACAAAGAGCTTCTGCCTGGAGGAAATGTCAGTCCTGTTGTTTTCTTGTTGTTTGCCTGTGTTTGCATTATTAGTATCTTCAATCCAGTTTCCTTATAAGAATTTTTGTCAACACCACTCCATTTTGTGAAGGTTATTTTCTTAAAACAAGAACACATCATCCATAAATCTAATTAATTATTATAAGACACACTTAATAGCTGTGTGACCCTGGGTAAGTCACTTAACTCTGTTTGCTTCAGTTTCCTCATCTGTCAAATAAGTTAAAGAAGGAAATGGCAAACCTCTCCAGCATCTTTGCCAAGAGAATTCTCCAATGGGGTTACAAAGAGTTGGACATGACTGAAAACAACTGAAAAAAAACAATAAAAATAATCACAAAATGATAGTAATTATGTAGTACCTACTACCTCAAACTGTGCTAAGCACTTTACAATTATTACCTGTGCTAAGCACTTTACAATTATTACCTCGTTTGATCCTCACAGTAGCCCTGGGGGCTAGATGTTATCATTATCCCTGTTTAACATATGAGGAAACTGAGGCAATCAGAGGTGAAATGACTTGCCCATGATCATACTGCTGGAAAGTATTAGAAGTGAGATTTGAATTCAGGTCTTCTTGACTGCAGGCTCTGTATATTATAATAATATATTATAATACACTAACAGTAAATCATACCATGTAGTACATCATAATATGCAGCACATCAAAATACACTAAAAGTGAATGACAATTGTCAACCCCCCTGTCCCAACTTAGGGAATTCCCATTCTTCTCTCATAATATCTTGACATGAAATATAACTATCTGACATTTGTACTGAGTGGAGATGCTAGTAACAATTTTCATATTAAATATTCGTTACAATTTCATTTATTTCTTATTTAAGGTTTAGAAAGAATAGAAGTTCTATTATTTCCTTCCTTCACTCCACTGGATCATCATTGGGCACCACTTTGAAGGTCACTGCCTTAGAAAATCACCCATCTCTGGTACCTTAAATTTCCCTCCCTGGGTCAAAGCCTCAGTCTCAGTCAAAAAAATCTGCTGATTTGATAGAAGCAAGGGTGTTGTAGACCCAGTTCAGACCAACTCATCAGAGTCATTTCTTAAATTTTTAGTATGGGGGGGCGGAGCCAAGATGGTGAAGTGAAAGCAACGACTCACCCAAGCTCCTGGAAAAACTCCTCTGGATATCTCTGGGGGGAGAGTCTGACCAGACTTTGGAGGTATAGAATCCAGTGGGTGACGGACTTTGACGGATTCGGAGCCCAGGTTGGACTGGAGGGTCCACGGGAGGGATCTGTTCCACAGGGATAAGACCCCTGCGCACAGCGCAGCGCGGTCGGCGCAACAGGGCAGAGGGGACCTGAGGGGCCCGAGAGTGGCGGGCGAGACCAGCAGAGCAGGAGATAAGCCAGGCCGAGCCGATGAGAGCCGCTGAGCGCCAGATATCAGCGCAGCAGCCCTTAAAACCTTCAGCCTAAAGACTGGACTTCGGTGGGTCAGCTACTTGAACTTCCAGGAGTTGGGATGGCGGAGTGATCAGTAAGTGCTCTCTCCTCCCCCCTGATGACCGTGAAGGAACCATAAAATTCTTCCCCAGATTAATCCTGGATCAGCGGGAACAGTAGAAGGGGGTGGGTGGTCTCACAACACCAGAGGCTGGAAAAGTGGCAAGGGGGGATTCTTCCTACTGTGGCGGAGGCGATCTGGAGGGACAGATGACCCAGGCCAGAGAAAATTCGCACTGAGACCCAGGCAAGCCTCAGAGCCGGGAGACAAGCCCCAGGAGGGGCGGGAACACGCATTAACTTCTAGGTGTACCCCAGCACTCCAGGGGAAAAGGGAAGACAATAGGGAAGCTGGGATCACCATCCCCTGACCTTGCCTTTGCCTCAAGTCAGCTGAGGAGATCTCCTGAGACCAGACCACCCCTCCCACACACCTAACAAGCTAACCCCAGGGTTGATCTGGGAAATAACAACAACAACAACAACAAAAAAAAGCCTGCTTTCAGCCTAGACACACAGCAGCCCAATTTAAAAGATCTGTATCTTCTGACTGAAAGAACCAAAAGCTACAACACTCAGCCAACATCATGAATCGGAAAAAGCAGACGAAAAGTGAAAAAACCATAGATCTTTCTATGGGGATAAGGACCAAAACACAAACACCAAAGAGGTCAGAGCTGAGACTGTACTTCCACCTGAAACCTCAGATGGGACTATGAATTTCTCGCAAGCACAACTAGATTACCTGGAACATCTGAAGAAGGATATAAAAGAAAAACTGGCCAATGATTTTAAAATTATAAAAAAAGAATTCACTGTTGAGAACATCACTCTGAAAAGGAAAATTGAAGAAATAGAAAAGGAAGTTCAAAAATTAACTGGAGAGAATAACTCCCTAAAAGGAAGAGTTAATCAAACGGAAAAGGAAACCCAAAACCTAATTGGGAAAATTGAACAGATGGAAAAGGAAACCCAAAACCTAACTGGGAAAATTGGTCGAATGGAAAAAGAAATACAAAAATTAAATGGAGAAAACAGCTCCTTAAAGGGAAAAATTGGTCAGATGGAAAAGAAAATGCAAAAGCTAATGGAAGAAAACAATACGATGAAGATTAGAATTGGGCAAGTAGAAACTAATGACTCAATGAGGCAACAAGAATCAGTCAAACAAAATCTAAAGAATGAAAAGATAGAAGAAAATGTAAAATATTTAATTGGAAAAACAACTGACCTGGAAAATAGATCCAGGAGAGAAAATTTAAGAATTATTGGCCTGCCAGAAACCCATGATGAAGAAAAGAGTCTGGACAACATCTTCCAGGAAATCATCAAGGAAAACTGCCCAGAAGTACTAGACTCAGAGGGCAAAATCATCATCGAAAGAATCCACCGTTCCCCTCCCGAAAGGGATCCCAAACTCAAAACCCCAAGAAATATAGTTGCCAAATTCCAGAGCTATCAAGTGAAGGAGAAAATACTACAAGCAGCCAGAAAGAAACAATTCAAATATCAAGGACACACAGTCAGGATCACACAGGACCTTGCAGCTTCTACATTAAAAGATCGAAAGAACTGGAACCCAATATTCCGTAAGGCAAAGGAGTTGGGACTTCAACCAAGGATCAACTACCCAGCAAAGTTCAGCATAACATTTCAGGCAAGGAGAAAGTCATTCAATGAAATAAGGGATTTCCAGAGCTTCCTGACCAAAACACCAGAACTCAATAGACAATTTGATCTTCAAATGCAGGTCTCCAGAGAATCATAAAAAGGTAAACAGAGGGGAAAAAACAAAAACAAAAACTTGCTACTCAATTAGGGCAAACTGTTTACCTCCCTATAAGGGAAGGTGATACCTGTTAATCTTGAGAACTGTGCAGCTATTATGATAAAAGGGATATATGTAGAGGGAACGGGCATAAAGTAAATGATGTCATGTCAAAAATATGATTTAAGTATGAGAAGGGAATGCAATAGGAGGTGTGGAAAGGGGGAAGCAGAAAATGGGAAATTATATCACAGGAAGAAGTACAAAACTATAGTAGAGGGAAGGAGGGGAGGGAGATGAGCATTGTTTGAGAGGTACTCTCATCTGATTTGTTCAAAGGAGGGAACAATACTCTTAAGTAGATAATCCTAACTAGCTCTATAGGTAGTAGGAGGGGAAGGGGGAAGAAAGGGGAGGGTGGCTAAAAGGGAGGAAAGAAGCAATAAGAGTAAAGGGGAGTAAAAGGGAGGGGGGCTAAAAGAAGGAGGGGAAGGCTGCAGGAGGAGGGGGAGAAAAGCGAATACTATTGAGGAGGGGAAGGGAGACGGGAGAGCTAAAAGCACAAATGATGGGAAAGAGGTTGGAGGGAAATACACAGATTGTAATCATAACTGTGAATGTGAATGGAATGAACTCTCCCATAAAACGGAGATGGATAGCAGAATGGATTAAAAGCCATAATCCAACAATATGCTGCTTACAAGAAACACGTTTGAAACGGGGGGATACACATAGGATAAAGGTCAAAGGATGGAGCAGAATATATTGTGCTTCAGCTCACGTAAGAAAGGCAGGAGTAGCAATCCTAATCTCAGACACAGCGAAAGCAGAAATAGATCTAATCAAAAGGGATAAGGATGGAAACTATATCCTGCTAAAAGGCACCATAGACAATGAAGCAATATCATTACTAAACTTGTATGCTCCAAGTGGTATAGCATCCAGATTCTTAGAGGAGAGGTTGGGGGAGTTGAAGGAAGAAATTGATAGCAAAACTATACTAGTGGGGGACCTCAACCTCCCCCTCTCTGAACTCGATAAATCCAACCTCAAAATAAACAAGAAAGAGGTTAAGGAGGTAAATAAAACTCTGGATAAGGTAGATATGATAGATCTTTGGAGAAAATTAAATGGGAATAGAAAGGAATATACCTTTTTCTCAGCGGTACATGGAACATTTACAAAAATTGACCATGTACTAGGACATAAAAATCTCACAATCCAGTGCAGAAAGGTAGAGATAATCAATGCATCCTTTTCAGATCATAATGCATTAAAAATTACATGTAATAAAAGGCCATGGAAAGAGAAACCAAAAATCAATTGGAAACTAAATAATCTAATTCTAAAGAAGGGTTGGGTTAAAGAAGAAATCATAGAAACAATCAACAATTTCATTCAAGAGAATGACAATAGTGAGACAACATACCAAAACTTATGGGATACTGCAAAAGCAGTTATTAGGGGAAGTTTTATATCTTTGAATGCTTACATAAATAAAATAAAGAAAGAGGAGATCAGTGACTTGGGCTTGCAGTTGAAAAAGCTAGAAAAAGAACAAATTGAAAATCCCCAAGTAAATACCAAATTAGAAATAATGAAAACCAAAGGAGAGATTAATAAAATTGAAATTAAGAAAACTATTGAATTAATAAATAAAACCAATAGTTGGTTTTATGAAAAAACTAATAAAATTGATAAACCTTTGGTCAATCTGATTTAAAAAAAGAAAGAAGAAAATCAAATTACTAATATTAAAAATGAAAGGGGTGAACTCACCTCCAATGAGGAGGAAATTAAAACAATAATTAGAAACTACTTTGCCCAACTTTATGCCCACAAATTCGATAATCTAAATGAGATGGATGAATATTTTAAAAAATACAAATTGCCCAGATTAACAGAAGAGGAAGTTGAATACTTAAACAACCCCATCTCAGAAAAAGAAATTGAACAAGCCATCAATGAACTCCATAGGAAAAAATCTCCAGGGCCAGATGGATTCACAAGTGAATTCTATCAAACATTTAAAGAACAGTTAATTCCAATACTACATACACTATTTTTGAAAATCGGGGAAGAAGGAGTCCTCCCAAATTCTTTCTATGATACAAATATGGTTTTGATACCCAAACCAGGAAGAGACAAAACAGAGAAAGAAAATTATAGACCAATTTCCCTAATGAATATAGATGCAAAAATTTTAAATAAGATTTTAGCAAAACGAATACAGCATCTTATCACGAGATTAATACATTATGATCAGGTAGGATTCATACCAGGACTACAGGGCTGGTTCAATATTAGGAAAACTATTAGCATTATCGATCACATCAACAACAAAGCTAACAAAAACCACATGATTATCTCAATAGATGCAGAAAAAGCTTTTGACAAAATACAACAACCATTCCTACTAAAAACATTGGAGAACGTAGGAATAAAGGGAACTTTCCATAAAATAATAAGCAGTATCTATCTAAAACCTTCAGCAAGCATTATATGCAATGGGGATAAGCTAGATGCATGCCCAATAAGATCAGGGGTGAAACAAGGTTGTCCATTATCACCACTATTATTCAATATGGTACTAGAAATGTTAGCTGTAGCAATTAGACAAGAAAAAGATATTCAAGGAATAAGAATAGCCAAAGAAGAAACTAAGTTATCACTCTTTGCAGACAATATGCTGATTTACCTAGAGAATCCCAGAGATTCAAGGAAAAAATTACTTGAATTAATAAACAACTTTGGCAAAGTTGCAGGTTACAAAATAAACCCACACAAATCTTCTGCATTCCTATATATTAGCAACAAAGTCCAACAGCAAGAGATAGAAAGAGAAATCCCATTTAAAGCTAGGGTAGACAGTATAAAATACTTAGGAGTCTACCTGCCAAAACAAACCCAGGGATTATATGAAAACAATTACAAGACACTTTTTGCACAAATAAAGTCAGATTTAAGTAAGTGGAAAAACATTAGTTGCTCATGGATAGGCCGTGCTAATATAATAAAAATGACAATCCTACCCAAATTAATATACTTATTTAGTGCCATGCCAATTAAACTATCAGACAATTACGTTCTAGAGCTGGATAAAATAATATCAAAATTCATTTGGAAAAACAAAAGGTCCAGAATATCAAAGGGACTAATGAAAAGAAATGCTTGGGAAGGTGGCCTAGCACTACCAGACCTCAAACTCTACTATAAAGCAGCAATTATCAAAACCACTTGGTATTGGCTAAGAAACAGAGAGGTAGACAAGTGGAATAGACTTGGCACTCAAGATGCAGTAGGCAAGCAGTATAGCAACCTTCTGTTTGATAAACCCAAGGACCCCAGCTTCTGGGATAAGAACTCATTGTTTGACAAAAATTGCTGGGAAAACTGGATAACAGTGTGGCAGAAATTAGGCATAGACCCATACCTGACACTGTACACAAGAATAAAGTCCAAATGGGTACATGATTTAGGTATAAAGATTGATAGCATGAATAAACTGGAGAAGCAAGGAATAGTGTATTTATCAGATCTATGGAGAAGGGAAGAATTCTTTACTAAAGAAGAGATAGAAAGCATTATGAAATGCAAAATGGATAACTTTGATTACATTAAACTGAGAAGTTTTTGCACAACCAAACCCAATGCAACCAAAATCCGGAGGGATGTAGTAAATTGGGAAAGAATTTTTACAGCTAAGCTCGGGGATAAAGGCCTCATTTCTAGAATATATAGAGAACTGACTCAAATGTATAATCATACAAGTCATTCCCCAATTGATAAATGGTCAAAGGATATGAACAGGCAATTTTCAGAAGAAGAAATTAAAGCTATCTATAATCATATGAAAAAATGCTCTAAATCACTATTGGTTAGAGAGATGCAAATCAAAACAACTCTGAGGTACCACATCACACCTATAAGATTGGCAAACATGACAGAATAAGAAAATGATAAATGCTGGAGAGGATGTGGGAGAGTTGGAACACTAATTCATTGTTGGTGGAGCTGCGAGCGCATCCAACCATTCTGGAGAGCAATTTGGAACTATGCCCAAAGGGCTACAAAAATGTGCATACCCTTTGACCCAGCAATATTGCTACTAGGACTATATCCCCAAGAGATCATAAAAATGGGAAAGGGTCCCACATGTACAAAAATATTTATAGCAGCACTCTATGTAGTTGCCAAAACTGGAAGTCAAGGGGATGTCCATCAATTGGGGAATGGCTGAATAAATTATGGTATATGAATGTAATGGAGTACTATTGTGCCATAAGAAATGATGAACAAGAAGACTTCAGAGAGGCCTGGAAGGACTTATATGACCTGATGCTGAGTGAAAGGAGCAGAACCAGGAGAACTTTATGCACAGCAACGACCACAGTGTGTGAGAGCTTTTTCTGGTAGACTTAGATTTTTGTAATAACACAAGAACTTCTTACAAAAAAAAAAAAAAAAAAAATCCCAATGGTGGACCTCAAGGCAAAATGCCTTCCACACTCAGAGAGAGAAATATGGAAGTCACTCACATAATGTAACAGATCATGTTTGTGTATGTGTATGTGTTTGTGTATCCTGTTCTGATTTGTTATACGATTTCTTTCATTTATCTTAGTCTGACTACATAGCATGACTATAATGAAAATATACTCAATAGGAAAGTATATGTAGAATCTATGCAGAATTGTATGCAGTCGTGGGGAGGGAGGGGGGAGTGGGGGGTAGGTGGGGGGGATAAAAATCACAATTGTATGGCAGTGATTGTTAAACATAAAAAAATAAAAAAATAAAAAAAATTTTTAGTATGAATATTTACCTATTGGACACCAGCAAACACTACAAATTTGGACTTGATTTATAATTTTGTTGATGTGCTCTTGATTAAGGAAGTGATAGAGAAAACATGAATAAGGGTGATTTAAATTTTTAAAGTGTCTCTCCCATTCATTTTTTCCTAAGAGCTGGGTATTAGATGCTTATCAGCACATTCCTAGGCACAACCATGTAAAATACAGCCTTGAAGGCTCGCTCCAACAAGGTTCTACCAATGAGGATCTTAAGATACCATGATAGAGATAAATTTGTTTGGAAAAGTTTAAAACAAGGCAATGTACAGTCACCAAAGTGCCTACCAACGCAGGGGTATCTAGAAGATGTCTTGTGTAGCATCCAAAAAGAAGGGGAAAATCACTACAGATGACAAGGTTCTCCAAGTATTCTTTTTTAACACTATAATAATATTATGATTATTATATTATACATGTTATATATCATAAAGCTATTATAATAATAGGTAATGTTTACAGAGTGCTTTAAAGTGTAAGTGCTTATATTATCTACTTGGATTTTCATGATGACCCTGTGAGGTAAGTGTATAATGGTCTCCCATTTTACAGATGAGAAAACAGATTGAATGACTTGCCCTGAGTCACACAGCTAGACAGTGTCTGAGGTTGGATGTTAACTCAGGTCTTCCTGACTCCAAGTCCGAGACTCCATCTACTAGTCTGCCTTACTACTAATTCTCAACTCTGATAATAATAAAGGGCCTCCCCAAGGAGATCTTTAGTTATTCAAAAAGAGATCAACCTAGTAATCATTCTCTACTCAGGAAAAACTAAATGAATGAAGAATGTATACTGTTCAGGTTATTCAATCATTCAATCAACCAGTAAACATTTATTAAGCACTTACTATGTCCTACACACTGTGCTTAGTGTTGGGATACAATGCTGGGGTTCAAATTATTCACTTTAGTTTCAAGGACAGCTCATGAAGTTAGTCCAATATTACACATATCTTTGACTATAGATGGACAATAACTAGATGTGGAATTGAAGACAGAGAAAAAATGCAATGTGTTCTACATTCCATGGCAACATTTTAGACAGTTCCAAAGTACTTAATTACATAAAAGCTATATTTTAAGTACCAGTATTTTCCGGCATTGAAATATGACTATGAATGATGTATCACTCTTAATAAAACTTGCAGATGACCCAGTGGAGAGTCAGTGAAGAGATGCATGGTGAGTAGAAATAGTAATAAAGTATCGGTGTGAAACAAAATATAGGAGAAATATGATCTAATCCTTCTTCCCTTCAGGACCTTCCTAGTTTTAGAGTGATTATCAATAGCAACTGTTGCTGTTTCCCTCCCAGTCTGATGTCTTTCTTTTCTTGGCCTCACTAAAGGAGCCATGCCCTGACTACTTCTTAAACAGTCCTATTCAAGGAACGGGCATTGCTTCACCCTAAGTGAGTACCTGCAAAGACCTTGGCCTAAAAGGGCCCAAGGTCTCCCAGTGCATCCTGGATCATCTCCAGTCATCTTGATGAATATCTGATCACTGTATCAAGATGGCTCTGGAGGAGAAGTGAGGCTGGTGACCTGCACAGACCTCTCTCACTCAAAACAAAGTCAAGTGCAAGCCATGTCATCACTTCTCTGATGGCATGGTGTTCTTTGGCAATGAAGGCCAAACACAAAACAGGACAGCTATCATGTCTTCCCTAACTCTTCTCCAAATTAAACGCCCCCAGTTCCTTCAACTATTTCTCATATTCTGTATTTTCCAGACCCCTGATAATCTGGGTTGCTCTCCTCTCCATACATTTCCATATACCAACGTTCTTCCTAAACAGTGGCACTCAAAAATATGCACATCTTACCAGCACAGAATACAGTGATATTATCATCTCCTTTATTCTAGGTGACATTCTAATAATGTTCACATTAGCCTTTTTTGGTTGCCATGGTACATTTTTTGAGCCATAATGAGCCTGTAGTCAATTAAAATGAATCCTTATTTTCATATGAACTAATGTTCATGCTCCTCCCTCATGGAATGTACTTGCATAGTTGTCTTTTTTAATCCAGATGTAGGACTTCACATTTATTCCAATTAAAATTTACCTTATTAGGTAAGTCCCATTTTTTTAGCTTGTTGAGAGCTTTCTCCATCTTTATTTTGTCCTCTGAAGTGGTCCTCTATACAAGCTTCACATTTTTTCATAAATTTAATAAACATCACCCTAATAATATTTAAATGGGGAGTAGAAGTAGGGCAAGAACAAATCCTTGGGGCATCCACTAAGAATTCTTCAAGGTTGACATCAGTTACTATGGGAATTGTCATTCAACCAGTTCCAAATCCAGCTAACTAGATTATCATCTAGCTCACACCTCTCTGTCTTGTCCACAAGGATATCATGAAAGATTCTACCAAATGCTTTGCTAAATTCCAAGTATCCTATGTCTGTGGCATTCCCTTGATTTAACAGTCTAGTAACCCTGACAAAAATGGAAATGAGGTCAGTCTGATATGACCTGCTTTTGATGAAGCCAAGCTCTTCGTGATTACCTCTCACCATACTAAGTGCTCACAAGCCATCCTTTTAGTAACACAATCAAGAATTTTCCCAAGAATCAAAGTCAAGGTCACTGACCAATTGTATGAAAAAATAATTATCTCTCCTTTTGCAAATTAGAACTACATACTCCTGCCTCTATATTTGCAGCATCTCTTCTGTTCTCCACAATTTTTCAAAAATCACCAATAATGACAGCAATCACAGTCACAAGTCCTTTCAGTATATCTTTCAAGAGGATATTTTCCCCCAAAATAATCTTGAATTTCCATTCTCTGTTTTTTTAACTTTCTTTAATTTTTATTTTATGTTTAATTTATGTAATAAAGCAAGCATTTACATAACAGTATAATTTTAAAAATTATTGTACATGAAACTGCAAGTTTACTACACACAACTTGCTATTCCTTTCAAATGTACAACAAAATGACAATGTACATCTCTTTTTTCTCTTCCTTACCTCCCTCTCCACCCTAGAAATGGCCACCATTAGACCCAAATAGAGAAGAGAGAGAATACATAGATATATGTATGTAAAATTATTCTATACATACTTCGTTATCAGTTCTTTCTCCAGATGTAGATAACATCTTTCTTCATATGTCCCTTTAGCTATGTATAATAGACAAAATAACTTATTTGCTCAAAGTCATTGCTAAAACAATATTGCTTTTATTATATACAATGTTCTTCTGGTTCTGCTCATTTCCATTCTCTGTTAAACACTTTTGTTCAATTCTTCCAAGTCCTAAATGATTTCTTCTTGATAGAGAAAACAGAAGCCAAATAAAGGAAAAATAGTCCTGCCTTTTCTTGATCATTCATTATTATGATCTTACCTGGTCTAAATTATGTTGTCTCTAACCCTTAGCTGGGCTTCTTTTTTACTGAAAAATTATTAGTTACCCTTGGTATTCATAATCATCGTAATACTATAGACTTCAAACTGGTTAAAAAAAATGTTCAAGATTATATGATCCATGTCCCTTATTTTATTATCACCTGCTAAAGAAGAATTTTTTAACCTCTGAACTTGGTTTTGTTTGCTTTTTTTAAATTTTGACAACTACATCCCACTATAATTGATTTCCCTTGTGATATTATATATTTTATGCATTTAAAAACATTACTCTGAAAAGAGGTCCATAGGCTTCCCTCATCTTCCAAGAGGTTCATGACACAAAGGAGGTTAAGAATGCCTGTCCTAAAAGGTGCCTTTCCTAAGCTCCCAAGTTATTAATGTCTTCTTCATCCTGAAATTACCATGTATTTACCTAACTATTTAAAGTAGAAACTCTCTGGGAGAATGATAAGTAAGAGATGGTAAGAATGGTAAGTAAGGTTTTGTTTTTAACTTTTGTATTCCTAATATTTTGTACATAGAAAACACTCAACAAATGTTTGTTACATTACATTACAATGAACTAAATAGAATTATTAATAGGGAACTTGAGGGCCAAAGAGTTTAATTATGATTTCCCTAAGGTCCAATAAGTAATATTTGTCCAACCTAGTATTAGAACTCAAGTTCTCTGTCTCTAAATCCAGTTTTCTTTCCACTGTATGATATTATTTCTCTTCCCTAGCTTCAGCTCAACTTTAGCATTCTTAGTACTATTTTTATACACAAAAATTTTATATTCATTCTCTAACACTCTCCTTTGTTTCCATCTTACATAGGTCTTAAAATTTTGTTTGCCACTGAATTCCCTCTGCTTCTGCATTTTTTCCTTTTTTGACATCTCCTCTCTCTTCATCTTAAAGTCAAGTCAAATCAAAAAAGATTTATTAAGCATTTAGTATATATAAGGCATGGTGCTGTGATATAAATACAAGTAAAAAGAAATAGAACTGTCCTCAAAGAACTTACATTCTAATGGAAGAAACAACATGAAAATGAACTGGAAAGGGATGAGGGAAAATGGAGAAAGATGGCGGGCAAAAATGGTGGCTGGTCTGAATAATAATAGTTAACATTCATATAATGCTTAGTATGCATCAGGCACTGTTCTATATCTTTTGATCCTTTCAACGATCTCAGAGGTAGATTCTATTATTATCCTCATTTTACAGATAAGGAAATAAAGGCAAACAAAGATTAAGTGACTGCTAATAGTCACAAAGCTCATAAATGTCTGAGATCAGATTTGAACTCAGGTCTTCCTGATGCTAGGGCTGGTACTGTATGTAGTGTGTCCCCTAGCTAGTTGGTCTAGGACCATCACCAAAACAAAAATTCTTGGAAGAATTCACCAATGGGAAAAGGAGCCTACAGGAGTGGAGGGAGATAGCAGCTAAGTCCATTGGTGAATTTTTTCTATGAATTGTTAACATTCTAGTCTTCAGAATTTCCTTCTTGAGACCTTCTCATCCATTATAAGCCAGCTTCCTCTGTAGAATTTTAATCCACAGTATCCTACCTTTCATTACTCTTAACTTTCTGAAAATGTGTTTTTCTAATATCTAAGATCAAACTCTACCACCCAACTCTCTCTTCCCTATGAATCATGTACACTAAGAGTTCATGGTCACTTCCTCCCAAAGTTCCTGACATTTCTACTTTAAACATCCAAGTCTTCTGTATTGGTCAGAATCAGGCCCAAAATACTAATTCCTGTTGTCATTTCCTCTACTTTTTGAAGAATAAAACTATATTTGTAATAATAAATTCTTAAACTTTCTAGAATTTTAAAGTTCATCATTTCCTTCCTACATAACTTACAAGGAAAATATAAATGTCATCCATTACTTAACTACTTAGATGATGACATACTATGTCTTTTTCCCTCAACAAATATTTCCTGGTTCTTGGTCCAAATCCAAAACTGAATGGACTTTGGCCTGAAAGACTTAGAAGTAATGTTGTTATACACCTATTTCTGAGATGATCTAGTCAAGAGGATCAAAAGAATGTAGTTGAAAAATAGAGTGATCCACAGATCCTGAATAAAATATAACACAAAACCTTTGGAGGGGGTCAGGTAGAGGAAAGTGTACAGGGAGTACAACTACTCAAAGAAAAATCAGGAGTATTCTATTAAGAACTTAAATATTTCTCAGATAGTAAGCTTACAAATACATTGATGATTAAACACAGGCATTGGCCCTTCAAACTGAATGCAAACAAAAAGCAACGAATTAGTCAGTATACATTTATTAAGCACCTACTCTATATGCCAGGCACCATATTGAATGCTAGGGAAATTAAAAAAAAAATGCAAAAGATAGTTTTTACTCTTAAGGAGATCACAGTCTAATGGGAGAGACAATATGGAAATAACTATATTAATCTATATACAGGATGAATTTGAAATAATCACATAGAACCCCTGAAATATGTTATATCTACTCAGCACTATCTTTACAACAGATAGTAGGGTAAAGAAATGAAAGGTCCAACTTGGTCACTCTCACATTAAGCAGGGATATGGTGACTTGGATCCCTGATTATTATAGTTCTGGATCTTTACTTTATCTCATGTAAGCCCAGATTAGCCCAGACAGTGATGACCTCAAAGTCTGTATTCAATCATCCTCATCATTAATATCAATTCTTTGACACTCCGCTGGACTTCATTATACTCCCTAGAAACTCATCATCCTGCCAAGATCACATCAGCCCTAAAACTCACCCCTCATCAGTGGTCTTTTTCCTGAAGTCCTTTCCTTGCTCTGGAGAGGGTGGAAGATGGACATCAGATGGCTCTTACCAAATCTTCCAATTAAGAAGGGTTCCCAATGCTGTCTCTTCATTTCCAACTTGGCTGCATTCTTCTGGACTGCATCATCCCACTGCTCCCACTAGGGACCCCTTCCTTTCCACTATCACTACCCCACTTTCATGCTTCTTTTGTTTTGTCTTCCCCCATTTGATTGTGAGCTCCTTGAAGAGAGGGATTGTCTTTTGTCTTTCACTGTATCCCCATCATTTAACATAGTGCCTGGCACAAAGTTGATACTTAATCAATATTTATTAACTGGTTGGCTTGCTTTTGGCTATACCATTCCTCCAACTTCCCCACTGAGCTGTACTGAATAAAGAGCTTTAACCATTAAAAGAGCTATGCTGGTCTTATTCCTCTCTCTCTGGCTGGAACAAAAGAGGTCATTATACAGGAATCCTATGGAAGAGGAAGCTGTTTGCCAGTAGAAGGTTCCCCTCACTGACACTTGAAAGGTGGTAGTGGTCAGTTGACAGAAGTCCACTTGTGAAGCTTTCTAAATGACTCCCTCGCTTAATACCATGGATACTATAACAGGGTGAGTGGCTATGTTTCCATGACACCAAAATAGCTAGTTGATTTAGTTGGTTCTATCAAATGACTGGTGACACAGTGCCATGTTCATGATGTTTTGGAATCAGTAGAATGCAAGTTTTGTGAGAGCAGACTATTTTGGTCTTCCTTCCTTTATTTCTTTCTTCCTTTCTTCCATCCTTCCTTCCTTCCTTCCTTCCTTCCTTCCTTCCTTCCTTCCTTCCTTCCTTCCTTCCTTCCTTCCTTCCTTTCTTTCTTTCTTTCTTTCTTTCTTTCTTTCTTTCTTTCTTTCTTTCTTTTTTTCTTTCTTTCTTTCTTCCTTTCTTTCTTTCTTCCTTCCTTTCTTTCTTTCTTTCTCTTTATTTCTTCCTATTCCAAGCATTTAAAGGTAGGCTTGAACAGTTGAATACTAAGCTTGAAGTCAGGAATTTAGTCAATTAGCATTTATTAAGCACATACTGTTTTTCAGGACCTGAATTCCATTCTACCTCTAACATTTACTAGCTGTGGACCTCAGACAACTCATTCTGGACCTCAGTTTTCTCATATGTAAAATTAGGATTTTGTATTTTATGACCTCTAAATCTATGACCCTGTCTCTGAGAAAGTCACTCAACATGTATGTAACTCAAGTAACTCTGACTCATTTGCTAAACAAAAGACGTGTTGAATCTGCGTCATGGACAGCTCACAAATCCTTAACGTATTTTGAGTATCCTCAGCACATAACACACTGCCTTGTACATAGTAAGCACTCAATAAGTGCTTGTTAATTTGAATCAGACTAAATTCTCTACAGTTCCAATCATACTTCTGGGAACAACTGTTTAGTGAGTACATGTTGATTTGAATAAGAGTGCTAATGCATCTTACCTTTTTCAAAATGGGATTTGTGAAGGCTCTGATTAAGTTTGGCAAAGATCTATGGTTTTTTGCTCTCTCAGTTACCCATTCTCTCATACACACTTCCCTCTCCCCACCATAGGAACCCAAATACTATCAGTTGTCAAGTCCTGCAGTTTCTATTTTTATAACAATTCTTGTAGATGCTCCCTTCCCTCTTTTGACACTCCTGCCACCCTAGTGGAGGCCTCATCGCCTCACACCTTGAGTGCAATAGCCTGCCCACTGGTTCTGCCTGCCTCAAGTCTCCTCTCACTCCAGGCCAGCCTTCACTCAGCTTTCAAAGTCAACCTCCTCAGATGCATATAAGACTACATCATCCCCTTATTCAACAAATTCTGCTAGGACCCAGGATCAAATATCTGTCTGGCTGAAAGTCTTTTATAACCTGGCCCCTCCCTACTTTTCTAGTCTTACTTCCCTCCATATGCTCTTTAATCAAGTGACATTGGCTTGCCTGTTGTTCTTTGCACAAGTCTCACCATATCTCTACTCTAGGCATTTTCACTGACTGTCCCTCATCTCTAGGATTTTCTCCCCCTGCATCTCCACTTCCTGGCATCCTTCATATCTCATTGAAGCATCAGCTTCTGCACGAAGCCTTTCCTCCTTAATCTTAGTGTCTTTTTCTGAGACAACCCTAATTTATCTTGGCTGTATCTTGCTTGGACATAGCTGCTTTGCATTTTATTTTCTCCAGTAGATTGTGGGTTTCTTGAGAGCAAAAATTGTCTTTTACTTTTCTCTGCATCCTCAGCACTTAGCACAGTGCAGACTAATAATAGCTAGCACTGATGTAACTCTTTAAGGTTCTCAAAGTACTTTACAAACATTATTTCATTTGATCCTCACAACAACCCTGGAAAGTAGGTACTGTTATTATCTCTATTTTACAGATGAGGCAACTAGGGCAGGAAAAGATTAACTGACTTGCCTAGGGTCACACTACTAGTAAGTGTCTGAGGCATGATTTGAACTTGGGTCTTCCGACTCCAAGTTCAGCATTTGATCCACTGGGTCACCTAGAAGAATCACTGGTGTCAAATATCATTTTTGTACATATATACTCAGCCATATTTTCCTTCCAGGCCCAGGATTATTCTAGTGACAGAGAGACAGAGATATCTATATCCCTATTGATGTCATCCAGCAGTTAGAAAGCCTAATTTCACTTACTACACGAAGCGTTCAATTCCCCGCATTGTTCAGCATGAGTTGGAAAGCTAGTCTTTCTTGGCTTCCTCTATGATGGATTTTATTTGGGATTCTGTTTCTCTGACATTAATATTTTGGCCAAGGGTACAGAAGGTTCATTCACAATTTTCAGGAGGACTTGGTTCTCTAGGACTGAGATGTGTATTCCTTGGGTATAGTAGACTATTGAATTTCTAGCATAGTGACTGGTAAATTCAAGCCTCTGTCGAAATTTCCAGGCCATAAATTTATGCTGATTAAATAAACAATCTTTGACTAAATCACTTCAGGTTTCCTCTGGACTGTGGTAGACTGTATTCCTCAGCCCAAGGAATATGTTGATGGTGCTCAATCCTCTGAGCAGTGGTTTACCAACCACTAACGTTGTCCTCTTGTGCTGGACACTTCTACAGGGCTCTGGTTCCAAGCATGGCAGTATGGTCATTCCTCTAACCATTTCCACTGTAACCTTCAGCCACTCCAAGAAGCCACAACTGTCCTCCATAACATCAGGAAGAGAATCACTAGCATGTCTATATCTCTGCCAATCACATGGCCCAAACATGGAGATGGTCCACAGCTGGTCACTGACAGCAATAGTTCAGGTTAGGAAATAGTTCTTTTGCCACAAGAATAGACACAGACTGAATGAAACAGAGGAGAGAATGATGTCAGAAACAACACATTCCTCACCCCTCAACCCCTAATAGCCCACGGACATCTTTTGGAAATTATTGCTCTTATGCTAATACCACTTGCAAAGGCTACTGGGGTTTTGCTTTTAATTCAGTCCATCTTGATAAACAACACATTGCCCTACCACACATCTTTGTGGGACAAACAGGACCAATAGCTCCTTCCAGCTGAACCTACTTTTCCCTGAACTCTGCTAACAGAGGGAAGGAGCATTCACTCAGTCTCATAGATGCTATGAATGATTCATGTATCTCTTGTTAGTATTCAAGGCAGAAAAGTCTATTTATCCAACACTAGAATGTCATATAAATACCATGTCCTGTTAGCCACACAACTCAGTTCATTTCAATTTAATCACAGAGATGGCAATTATTCCTCTCTTGTAACATTTTAACTTAACAACCTCCTAATGTGCCGGAGATAAATTATTCAATAAACAAATGTTTAAACTCATTGGCAGTGACCAAAGCCTTCTTATATTACATACCCTGCAACTCCCTCTCTTCACAACCCTCCCTGATGTCCCCTCCCCCATATACATCATGGAGCAGGCTGTGGAATTTGAACCATTTCCAACGAGATAGTATTAAGAAAGCAATAAATATAGTGTAATTTAAAGAGAAATGATGCAGGAAGGCCCAGTCACCTACTACTGACTGGTACAATACAGCTGGGAATGCATTTTTGATCGTGTACCAGATAACTCAAATACTTGCAGAATGGAGAAGGGTTGATAAAAGGCACATGGGGAATCAGAGATCTTAAAATAACCTAGCATACCAAGGCCAGATTTGAATTCTAACTCCACCAGGCTTATACATAGTAAAGCTGGCCTTGAGAGAAATAGGCAGACCATGTTTCTGTGTGTGAAAAGTGCCATTTGAAATGGGAGTTAAAGCATTTTAAAGGTAACCAGCAGCTTTTGAGTGCATAACCCTTCTGAAAGGTTTACAAAATCTATCAAGCTACAAATGATAAAAATAATAATAGCCATGTTCAGCAGACTTCTGTGGTTTTCCCCACCCATGCAGAATGCCTTCTGCCAAGATCATAATTCTGTCTTCAATAGCATTGGGCACTGATTGTCTGAAACCCCATTCCAGATTATCTTCTTCCATTTTGTACTGAAAAAATTAGTGTTTGTCTTGCCTGGCCTTTATGAGACTAGGCCTGCATTCTTTGGGACCCAGAGATGATGGGCCTGGGGTTATTGGCACAGTCAAGACAGTTGCTCAATTTTGCATTCATATCTGTCATTCTGTCACTGTGGAAATATAATTCTTTTAATTGTTCCCAGTTATATTTTTTAAAATGGTCCTTAAGACTCAAAACTAACAATAACTCTTTGAGTGTATGTGTATGTATGTACGCACATGTGTGTATATGTGCTTGAGATATAATACCATCACTACTACTTTTATCTTTGCAAGAACTACTACTACTACTACCAATAATAATAATAGATTTCATACAATACTTTGAAAAGGGAGCATGGCATAGTGGATAAGGAACTAGACTCAGAGTCAAGAAAATATGGACTCAAGTCCCTCCCCTGACACATGACCCTGTGCAAGTCACTTAACATCTTGGTAAATCAAGCAACTCTCTAAGACTGTAAGTGGAAGGGCCATTGATAAATTCTGTTGGTAGAGGGGATTTAACTACATTGCTGAAATTACTGAGCAGGTTTAAAAGCATGAATAATGCTAAAAGATTGCAAAGGACTTTATGTCATTCAAGACTCACAACTGTCCTGAATACAACAGGTACTGTCATCCCCATTTTTCAGATGAGGAAAATGAGGCACCCAATTTTTGTTTTGTTTTGTTTTACTGCACCATATTTGTTACAAGGTGGAGGGAGGGGCATTTTATGAAGGAAAGGGTGACCTTGAAAAGTGACCATAATTGTTTTTAAACTCAACAAATTATTTATTTAAAAGAAAATATACTCTTATACACAAGGAAGAAAATGAGATACAGGGAGGGTAAGGGACTTTCCCAGGGTCACACAGCTATTAAGTGTCAATGCAAGGATTTAAATCTGTTTTTCTTAATTCAAGGTCTAATGCTTTATCCATTAGACTATTCTGCCCCTCATCCCGGGCACCTCATGAATTTCTGTCTTCAACAATACATAAATTTATAGATGTTTAAAGTTTGCCCACGTATAAACTTTGCATGCAATTATTCAAGCAAATGGTGTGTTATGTTAATTTTACTGCCTCACGTTACTTTTACTGAGAAGAATCAATTACATTATAAGGGAAAGATCTCTGGATTTAGGAGCATAGAGTCAGAATCTTGGATCAGATCCCAACTTCGTTACTTTCTAAGCTTTGGGACTTTTAGTTAGTCTCTTTATCTGTCTGTGCCTCAGGGGTTTCTTCCTCTACATAACTGAGAGAGTCATACTAAGTGATCTCTAATGTTCCTCCCAGATCTAATTCTTAGGAGCCAGAATATTTGTGTTATAATCTTGATTCTGAGACTGTCCCAGTTTTCTCTCTCTAGACTTGAGTTT
This sequence comes from Notamacropus eugenii, assembly GCF_028372415.1. Taxonomy (NCBI): domain Eukaryota; kingdom Metazoa; phylum Chordata; class Mammalia; order Diprotodontia; family Macropodidae; genus Notamacropus; species Notamacropus eugenii. The sequence goes on along the minus strand of NC_092872.1, from coordinate 371,163,734 downwards.
CTTCATCTGCAACATGGCAGACTTGGATTACATGTTCTCTAAGAACCGTTGAGAACTAAGGAGATATGATTTATAATTCTACCATTCTAAGCTATTTACATATCTTCAGAGGAAAGCCGGGAGACATGAATGACAAGGGCTGCCCTCAACTCTGACTGCCACAAATAAGTCTATGGATCCTTTAAGAGAAAATAAGTCACTTCCTCGGGTTATTTAAAAATCAGCATAGAAAAGTGTTCCAAAATATAGCCTAAGGTTCTTCATCAGTCAGAGTTGAGCCATTTCATAAAACCAATGGGAATACAGTTGGAAGAAGACTTAACAACTATCTAACCACAAGCCCTCATTTTACAGACAAGGAAATTGAGGCCCAGAGAGATTAAGTAGCATACCTAAGTCCACCAGACACATCATCATTATCATCATTATCATCACCATCATAGTGAGCATTTATATAGCACCTAGAATGTGCCAGACACTGTTTTAAGTACTTTAGAATTATTCTTTTATTTGATCCTCACAAAAATTTTGCAAGATGAGTGCTGTCATATCCCCATTTTACAGATAAAGAAACTGAGATCCAGAGAGATTAAGTAGCTTACCCAAGTCCACCAGACACCTAATGGGACTCTACCAGACCCAAAGAAGAGCACTACCCCAGGGAGAGGTGAAAACTGTCAGGTTTATTGTCCTCTACCCAGGAGCAGAGGGATGGCTCAGACACCAGGAACAGAGCTGGGTCTCATTTCTAGCATCTGACCCAGCCTATAAAGAAATAACCAAGACAAGCATCTCAGACAAAAAGAGAGCCTACAATTCTCCCATTCTAAACCAACAGAGCATCCCAGCTGAAGGGCTGAGTCCAGCAGCAGTCTGTTCTTACTCAGATCCAAACCCAAATCAAGAACTTGCAGAGCTCAAAGTACAGGGAAGCAACTGGTCTTTGTCCTGAATCAGACCACTCTGGGAGCACATCTATACTCTGTCCCTAGGAGGAGTGAGTAGCACAACACTCAATAATCCAAGAAAGTAGCAACAAAACTGAAATCAGGAAACAGACTGAAAGAATGAGCAAATTTTTGAAAAATCCCACCATAAAGAGCTATGATGGTGGCAGGGAAACTCACCCCAAATCCAGAAGAAGAGAATGACTCCAAACCATCCACAAGTAAAACCTCAGAGGAAAACACAGCCTGGGCAAAAATTCAACTAGAATTCTTGGAAGAGATGAAGTAAGAATTTTTAAGAGTTTTAAAATGTTTTTATAAATGAAATTAGAGTACTTGAGGGAAAAAATTGGAAAAGAAATAAGAGCTATGGAAGAAAAAATTGGAAAGGAAATTAACAGTTTGACATAAGAAGGACAAAACTTCACCAAAGCAACAAAATCCTTGAAAATTAGAACAGACCAAATAGAAGTCAATGACTTCATGAGAAAACAAGAAATATTAAAACAGAGTCAAAATACAGGGGAAAATAGAAGAAAACATGAGATATCTCATAGCAAAAATTAATTGATCTTGAAAACAGAATGAGAAGAAAAAAATTAGAATCATTACACTATTTTAGTGCCATGGCCAAAAAAGGAACCTAGACCTCTTGTTCCAAGAAATCTTTTTTAAAAAAACTGCCCAGATCTCTTAGAACCAGAAGGTAAAGTGGAAAAAGAATAATCTACCACACACATCTGAAAATAAACTCCAAAATGAAAACTCCAAGGAATATCATAGCCAAAATCCTGAGTTTCTAGGTTAAAAAATACATACTCTAAGCAGCCAGAAAGAAAGAATTCAAGTATCAAGGAGCCACATTTAGAATCACATATGCTTTAGTAGCCACCACCATGAAGGAGCAGAGAACTTGGAACATAATCTTCTAGAAGGCAAAGAATAAAAATGTGCAGCCTAGAATAACTTAATCAGTAAAACTGAGCATACTCCTACAGTTATGTTTAATGAAATTAAGAATTTCTAAACATTCTTGATAAATGAATGAAGGCATGAATGAATGAATGGGTGGACTCTGGATGAACGAATGAATAAATAAGAACAGACAACTAAATAAATAAACAAAGCTGCAGAGAAACACTAAAGTTCAAACACAGGAGTGAAGAGAAACATAAAAAGGTAAACATGAATGATCAATGGTAAAGAACTAAATAAGGATAAACCACTAACATTCAAACATGGAGAGATGATACACGTGTCCCCTCTGAACCCCATCATCATCAGGGCTCATATATGGAGAGTCCAATTAAACAATACTTGGAATGGTTCTTTATGGTCTTAGGGAAAGAATGGAAAGGGGGGAAAGAAAAATGCATTGAGGGTGAGCGAAGGGAAGAAAAGTTGGGAAAAATTTTCTCACATAATCAAAGTGCTTGATCTATAAAAACAAGGAGAGGGTGGTGTGGAGCAGTTGACACTTGAACCTCCTTCTCATATGCATTAGTGAAAAGAAGTGAGAATACACACACAGAGTAAAGAAATACATTTCACTCACCAGGGCAATAGGAGGGAAGAGAGACAAGGAGGAGAAGGATTTTGAGAGAGGGTAGACAGAGAAAAGGGTTAGTCCCAAGCAAAACAAATTCTAAAACTGCACAAAAAGTGGCAAAGAGGGGAATGAGGTAAGGGCACAGCATAACTTGGGAGACAGACAAACAAGCCATGATATAGAAGGCATATGGAACTCTCAGACAAGAAATTCCTTACCCTGATGAGCTGTGAACAAGATGATACAAAGTAATAATCAATTAGAAATATTATAGAAGAGATAGAAAACTCTTCTCCTGGTAATGCTGATGCAGATCGCTCTGGCTGGTTTATCCCCATGGTTTCTTATACATGAAATTAATGTGTCTTGAAGAGATTTTTTCCACTTATGGCCCAAGAAACTCAGTTTACTTGTACTGCCACTCCTTATCCAGCATTCCATATTTAAAGACTATTTGTGTGGAGCTGGGGAAGAGCATTTATATTCTGCCTACCATGTGCCAGACATTGTCCTATTTTACAAATATTAAAATCCTCACAACAACCCTGCAAAGTAAGTGCTGTTATTGCCCTCATTTTACATTTGAGGAAATTAAAAAGAAGTTAAGTGACTTGCCCAAGATCAAACTAGTGTCTTAGGTCAGATTTGGACTCAGGTCTTCTGCACTCCAGGCCCAGCACTCTGTCCACTGTACCCCCTAGTTGCCTCAGTTAGGACAGAGTATCAAAGTCATTTCTACATATTGCTCATTTCTTTACTTTGTTTTAAACTGACTTGATATTTAAATGTGGAATCAAGTTGTTAACAAGTTTAAACATTTAACAGAAAGTAGGCTTACCAACTTCCTTTGTTTTAAAAATAGATAATGAACTGCCAATGAGCTTCTCCAGATTTCAGTCTGTCATCATTTAACAAAGCAGCAGACAACTCTGAGTGATAATTAAACCATCCTTTGAATCACTTTCAGGGTTAGCTGCCTTGGTGAAGAACAAGAAACCATTTCACACCTAGTTGATGTCCTTAGCCTTCTTCCTTTTCTGTGGTAATTCACCCTTCTGCAAAACTGAATCACCCCTGAAACTCACACCCCCTCAACAACCCCTCACCCTGGGACTCCTTCCTCCCTTTAATTAGAGAGGGTGGAGGATGGACATGAAGATCCTTCATTTAAGAAGGAAGCCCAGTGCAGTCACCTCATTATTTCTCACCTGGTTGTGGTCTTCATAATGTTCCCATGCTGGATAATTTCCCGCCCCCCCCCCCCCCCGCCCCAGTCTTTTCTTTTTAGCTTCTTTTTATGAGTTGTCTTCTCCAATTAGATTGTGAGCTTCTTGAGGGCAAAGATTATAGTAAGGGACAGAGCCTGGCACTTAGTTAGTGCTTAATAAATGTTTAAGGACTAACTGCCCTTGCTATACTTGCCTCACACTCTGAATGATACAAAACATGTACCATGTTGAGGTATTTGCCCATGTTCCAATTTATATAATCGAGCAATAATACACTGACTTCATACTTCCTTGACTTAGATTTGTTCTCCTAGATGCAGAATAAGATAATGGACATGTTGCTATGAATAGCAAGGCAACCAAGTATCGCAGATTGGCCAAGATGGTTCTAGTTTTTTAAAAATTTCATAGAACTCAATTTGAACTTTACAGCTGAAAGAGACCTTAGATATTATCTCATCCAATGTTGCTATTTATAGATAAGAAAAATGAGTTCCAGAAAGTTAAGAACCTTGCCAAAGGTCATACTATGTATGGCAAATAGGTATCTCAGGAAATGCCTCAAACCAGGTGGACTGATATAGATTCCCCTAGATATACAAGCTTTAAAGTATTATGAACTGCTCCATGAATCTAAACTCATCTAAAATAAATTGGCAACATGATAGTTCTCAGAGTTAACTGAAGAACTTGATAACTTGTCCACAATTGAAAGCTCCAAACTTCTTTCTTGGTGCTGACTCAAGAAAAATCACCCTCAAGACCCATTGTCTAAGATGATTTCCAACAGGAAAAAGCAAAGTTTGGGGACTTTTCTGGGTGAAGGGGACAGCAGGATTTCCCACTGTCCCTCCAAAGCTTTGGCAGCAAGGGAGTTATGCCTAAAGCCTGAGTAGAATGGAGAAAATTAGGTTCCTCCCGACTGATCCCCCCAACTCCTAGCCATCTACTTGAAATTGAGAAAGAATCAAACGTACTTCATTTGGTAGTATGTCCACTTTCTTAACACAGAGTACTATCTCACTTACCTGCAGGAAATGACTTGCCCACATGAATCTCTTATTGTGGAGACAGCTTCCTCCATGTAAGCGGAGCAGTTTACAAAACTGAAAATGAAAGCTTCTAGGCACTACGGTATTCTTTGAAAGAGACTATGACTTTCAAAGGTACACCTTCAAGACGAAGTTCCTATACTTGAAAGGCATGACATGTGATGAAAGTGAGGATGTTAAGATAGTTCTTGTGCCTTCGATTACACCTGCAAAGGGAATTTAAAATATCCAGTCCTGGAAATGAGTGATGGGACTTTCAGAAATCCTGCTCACTCTAATAGATTGTGATCTGAAGGAAACTTGCATTGTTGTTTGCTTTGTTTACTGCGTGATATCATAGTGAATATGCTTTGTCCAACATGCTGGGAGACAGGAAGACAAGATCTATAAAACTTTGCATTGAATAAACTCCATCCTGTGTACTGTAAAACAATACATCTTTGCCTACCTCGCCTTATTCACTGAACTCAGGAAATAACCCAATAGCTGATACCACTGATCCCATTTTTCAATCCCCTTACATGTCTCTTGGATGTGACAGCAGTCTTTGTGTGAGTTTGCTAAACATACTGTGTCGCAAGTTTTATAAGTTTCATTTAAGCAAGTTCACCTCTGTTTTTTCACTAAGCTGTGACTCACTGGTATAGGGAATTTAAACTCTTCAGATCTTCACAGTTTGGTTCCAGCCTCCCTCTCTAGTTTTATTGCCCATTACTCCTATAAGGGAGGGGATTCTCCATCCCCCACACCCAAGTTGACATCTCATGGTATATGCTTCTAGGAAAAGAGATAATGAGGCATTGACAAGGTGCTAATATTCGTTGATCTGTGAATTTTCTCTGTCAAAATTAAAGGGAGCAATCTCATTGGACAACCTAAAAAACAGATTTATCTTGATAGGTATTTCTGATTTTTAGCTATGTAGGCTTAAATAGCCAAGTTCTGCTGGCAGTTTAGAGAGTATATGCTCAGGAGTGCTTAGAGGAAGAGTCCTGTGGTTCTCCACATAGGGGGATTTCTCTCTTGCTCCCTCCCTATCAGTCATGGCTAGCAAAACTTTTCCAAACGGTGATACACCATGCAGCATTTTGAGAGTTCATAAGTTTGAGAGAATATGAAGTACAATTAAGGGAACAGAGACACAGATACAGAAAGAAGACTGTGTTGGAGGAAGGAATAGGAGCCCTGGCATCCAAGAAAAGAACCAGCCATAAAGAGGAACAGACCTGAGAAACCCAGCTGAATCATTTACTTAGCAAAGATGCTACACCAAAGAGAGCTATGTGAAAACTCTACAAAGAAAAAGAAAGATTTCCAGATGTCAAATTATCAGAGTTTGAAGTGTGTGTGTGTGTGTGTGTGTGTGTATGTGTGTGTGTGTGTGTTCCTCATTATCATAGATGGAGAATGTGCCTGGGTTTATAGAAGTAGCTTTTATGCAATTTTACTATGCCATTTTAGTACACGCTTGTTAAGAGCTAGTTGTGTCTACTGGCTATTTACTAAGATGAAGCACACTAGTGGGGGCTCATGAGCTATTATTTTAGGAGTAGAACTTCACAGGGTTAGCCTTGTAACCCAAGATTAGATACCTCCTTCTATGCCCAACCAGAGAAAACAAGTTCAAGTTGGAGAATTAACCCAGAGGTTATATTCCCTTACATATACTCTCTATCCACTGCAAACTGTCCTTCTTGCTGTTCCCAAACATCTCCCATCTCTTTGCATTTGCCTAAAATGAACTCTATTCTCACCTCTGTCTTCTAGAATCTTTAGATGTTACCTCTACACAGGTTACTGTTACTTACTCTTACCCTCATTACCCTCTGGTTTGCTGGTAGCAATATAATAAGCAATAATAATATTACAATACAATAATACATCATTAAGTAATAAATTATATGTGAACATATAGTATATTAAATTCTATTATTATATTATAAATACAATAATATACTAATTCGCTGGTTGTAATGGGGCAGAGGAAGAATTTGAACACAAATCTTCTTGAAACTGAAGCCAGGCATCATATGAAGCTCTGGGGACATAAAGAAAGGCAAAAACTAGACCTGTTCCTAAGGATCTCACAGTCTAATGAGGAAGATAATATGCAAATAACCACATATAAACAAGACAGATGCAGGATAAACCAGAAACAATAAAGCAATTGTTTCCTGGATTTCAAAGGTAACAGTTCATATTCTTCTCTTTGGGCTTCTTAACAAGCTTCTAATTGATTTAAATCTTGTGAAACAGTTTGGCTTCAAGTTTATGTCTGGAGCACACCTAGGAAGTTCATAGGAGAAAGCACTAGGTTGAGATTGTTGGCATGGTTTTGAGTCACAATCTTGGAAAATCAGCAGAGGTGGGGACCAGAATGGCACCAGACTGGAACCCATGCCACTCAAAAATCAGTGGAAGGTACTGAGATCTTCAATGTTCAGGTTTAAATAGACACAACTTGGATTGAGACGTGATTCCTTTCTTCAAATATCTGAAGGATTATTGCATGGAAAAAGAAATGAATTTGTTCTGCGTAACCCAGAAATGAAGACCAGTGGGAGTTCTATAAGGCAGATACTTACTTGATTAAAAGGAGAGCTCCCTAAGAAGTTAGACCCAGCCCAAATGGGATAGACTGCTTCAGGGAGTAGTGAACTCCCTGTCATCACTAGAGATCCCACAACAGAGGCTAAGTAGCCATTTGTAGAGATAATGTAGACAAGATTTATGATTTGAATGGAAGTTGGACTAGGTATAATAATCTGAGGTCTTTAGAGTCTCTATAGCTGCTGAGGTCCCTTAGATTCTAATGTTCAATGACTACCCTACAAAACACAAAAGAAGGTAATTTATTCTCTTAATTATGTTTAGGCAACAAGACAACAACAGAAAGAGATCCTGACTTGGTTCCAGGAGTGATCTGGTTTCAAATTTTGCTTATGACTTTCATTATTTGTCTGGCCACGGGCAAATTCCTTATTTTCTTTGCACCTCAGTTTCTTCACTCATAAATTGACAATAATAAGCTACCAAACAGTGTTGTTACAGGAATCAAGTAAGGCAATGCATAAAAAGTGCTTTGTACACCTCAAAGCCCCATAATAAATGTCAACCATTATTACTAAGCCTAGACCAAAGCTGTCTTTAAAAAAAATAATTATTTGTTTCAACTGAGATAATTGTGCCTATTGGGTTTTGTTGCCCAGTGGTGGCAAATTCAATATAACAATCTGTCTTTGTTGGTCCTATGCTTGTTTTCCATAGGAAGCTGGAAGATCATAGAGGATAAATACTATATATAATTACCTACCTCCTCCTACCTTCCAAATACTCTTCATCAAGATAAAAGCATTATATATAGGTTTTACCTGGTTAAACATCTGGTAACTGAACCCAAGGCATTAACTCATTTGAATCCAAAACACACACACACACACACACACACACACACACACACACACACACACTTAACCATTGCTGGCCCTCACAGAGAGGTCCTGGATCCCATGTTTTTTTTTTCTTTGATTTCTCAAAGGGAATAAAAACTGTTCTGAACTACCTAGAGTTGCTAGAGCTGGTCATTACAGCCCCTTAAACATGGATACCCAGAGCTACTTGTGGTGTTAAAGTTCAAAGCACCAGCAGACTGTCCCAACCTGTACCAGCTCTGGCCATGATGTCTTTGCTTTCACTAATCCAAGGACACAGTGGCTACTATGAGGGCTCCAAAATCACAGGGGTTCTCTTGGTCCATTCTCTCATTCTCCACGCACTGACTCACAACTCAAGATTCACCCCCCACTGAATATCGAATCAGCTCCAAGGGACCACACTTGGACGTTTTTCCTCTCTTCATCTCTCTCTGTGTATCTATCTCTCTCTGACTCTCTGTCCCCCTTCTCTCTTTCTCTCTGTCTCTTTTTCTCTCTCATACATACATGTGCACATCACACACACACACACACACACACACAAATACATTCTATTTCTTTAACTCATCTCAATAACCACTCTACACCTCCACCACAAAAACATCCTAGGAGATCAAATCTTGCACAGTAGATCATCAGCATTAATGGAATGTATTGATGCTCCTTAAATAGCCAGGGAATTTGTGGCCATATCAACAGCTGTGGGCAGCTGCCTGTCCCCACCACCTTCTTTGCACAGCTTACTGCCTGTTAATTCAGTTAACCCTAAAGTCTAACACCACTTATCATGCATTAGTTGTTTCCTCTCTCCACCTCTAGATCCATCTATAATATCTACTCCCTTTGGTCCAGTTTTCCAATACTAACCCTCATGCCAGCAGAACATTTGAACTAATCTCAGGCAAGCCTGCCTTCCCACATATTCCATTCATAATTCATCCACTCCTCACAGGAGTCATCACATTGTGAGCTCATCCCTGGAGCATCATGTGCTCTCAGAATTTTACAAATGACAACAATCAGGAGGGTCTATCTGGCCCTGTGGGGTCTATGGTGTTTTATTTGATATAAAAGGATATTTCAAAGTAAGGATCTGTGAGTCCATTTTCTCTCTGCAGCTGAACTCCGAGAACTGAGTTGTTTGTTTTTGTTTGTCTTATACCAGCTTTCCTTGCGCCCTCAAGTATGGGTTTTATTAAGCTGTATACATTTCACTTAAAGCCAAGAGAATGTACTCCGAAAAAAAGCTTTCCTTGGCATTTTGTGGTGAGCAGTGCCCTATTTCTGTTCAGTCTCCAATGCATGCAATGTGTGAGCCCTGGGGATTCGATGGAGCTGTTTTCCTTTGAAAAGCTGTCAGACAACACAAATTAAATCCACTTAATTGAACAGACATAGACAAACGGGTTCAGCTAGTTCAGTCACAAAAAAGAAGGGGGAGGAAGAAGAAAATAGACAGGGCTGGGTGTTTTGCCAGACCCCCTCTCTACAAATTGCCTTTAGTTTAGCTGATAAATGTCCATCAAATAAATTTCTGAAAGTAAAATATTGATTCCAAACTACTACCTTTTTCTCTTTCATCTCCATGTCTGATTTGCACTGAAATTTAAAGCAACATCATAAATGAAAAAAAAAATAAGACTGTTGGTGCAGAGTCAAATTTCTGGGGATTAAATCCCACTACTGCTATTTACCACCTGTGTGACTACCTGTGTGACTGTGGGTAAGTCACTGCCTCTCTCTGGGTCTCATTTTCCTACTAGCTAAAATGAGAGGACTTAGTTAAACCATCTCAAAAGTTTATTCTCAATCTATGCTTGTGTGACTCATGATCCAATTCTGAATCTTGACATTGATGATAAGGTGATCAATTAATCCTGGAATGAACTCCAGAGCATGAGAGATCATAGAAAAACAAATTCTTTCTCAGCCAGATCTGTCAGGATCTATCTACGTAAGGAAAAAGGAAAGAGTAGTTTGGGCAGGATCAACCCCAATTCATCCAACTAAACTGATGTCAGCCAACTTGTCATCAGAATCCTATCCTGAGCAAAAAGATCATACCAATGGGTTGTGGTTACTGATATGATCTATTCTTTTTGTAGGGAGATTTCAGGACAAGAAAATAATGACTAAGTTTCAAAATGGAGTCATGCTTCAGCAGCTGTCTAGTCTACTTCACTTGATAATTGGGGATGACCCAATTAGAAAGTTCAGCACAAAAAGTGGAATCTTTAACCTAAAATATCAGTCATCAAGTATTTATTAAGCACCTACTCTGTGTACAGAACTCTACCGCCACTAATCATGTGAGGGATACATTAGAAATAAAAGGTACAGTCCACACTTTCAATACTCTTACAATCTAGATGAGAAGATAAGACTAACACAAAGGACAAGAATACATCATAATAATACAAGATAGGGAATAATCAATTCTTTTACCATATGTTGCACTTTGAATATGCTCAGGGATGACAACCCAAATGAAATATGTTTTTTGTTGCAGTGACCTCCATTCTTTTCAAGGTTCAAAGTCAACTCTGAAACAAATGATCTGCCTATCTGTCTTTTTGCATCCTTCATTCAAATCTAATTAGAGTTTTCTAAGATAGTAAGTCTCATTTTAACAAATTCTCAACCTCCCCTTCTTGTATTCTGCAACTGTTCTTAAAGTTTAGTTCTTTACTCCAGGGCTGTGTTGTTCTCACTTCTCCTTGACCTTGAGACTAGTACTGAGGTCAGATAGGATGCTAGCTAGAGCTAATAACAGGGATGCTGATGGTTAAACCCTGAGAATGATGTCAATAAGACACCACATAATTTTTATGATTCCTGGTGCATGAACAAAGGGGGGAGACCAAAAGAAAGATGCCAGGAAGCCATTTTAGCTATTATACATGACTAAGAGTACCCATGCAAACTATTTTGTTCATTTCCTTTCCCCACCCTCCAACTGGTTTTTGGTTTTGTTTTGTTTTTTTTTTTTGCTATACCACACTGAAAAACACAGATTGTGACAACAGATAGTCATTGAATCAACCATTTTGGGTATGACATTATTAATAATGTAATGCAGCATCTGTTGCAGAAGTTGAAAAGGTGGAGAAATTCTATAAAGAATCTAATAAGAACCCTGCAAATTAAATCAACATTTAATGTGATACTCAGTGGCAGGATAAATGAAAACAGTGAAAACTAAGTTAGAAATATGACTTTGTAGTAAGGTATGATGAAAAATCAAAGAATTGGAGACTATAGTAAAGTCTGATGTTTATACATCCTGATTACTTTCTTCAAGAGAAGAATCTAAGATGTTGGACATAAATCTTCAAAAAGAAAAGAATTTTTTTGTATCAGAATAAAAATTACAGAAAAGGAAAATTATATCTGGCAGGAAATGACTCATTAATGATGTGGAAATTATTTCTGAATAAAGTGAATACAGCCAGACTTGTTAAGAGTTAGCAATAAAAAAAGAAAAATGTTTATTAAATTTTTTCAAATAAATGTTTATTGACTGTTGACTAAAAATGAGAAAAAGATAGGCCATGAAATTAAAATAACTCCATCCTGACCTACTTAAGCAAGTTATGATATCCCTTCAATACTAAGAAATGGATGGAGAAGAGGACATCGATACTGATGATTATTGCATACATCAAATAACCAATACAAATTAATGACCACTATGATGATCCTACAAATGGTCTTACTCAGAAAACCCTTGATTTACTTACAAGGGAGAAAGTAAGAGTAATCAAGTGCAACACTGACTTAGGACATAAACTTTTTAAATAAAATCTTCTGGAATGTGACAGTGCTACATTATAAATTACAAATAACATTATCTCATAAAAAGGTGTGAACCAGAGGAAGGGAAGACAGCTTTTTTAAAAGCTTGGCAAAAAGCCCAACTAAGTCAAGTCAGCAATTAAGGTTGAAACTAGTAGGGACACAAGTAGATGAAAAAGAAAATATGTCTGTAAAGATTTTTATAACAATTTCTTTCACTAAGAAGGACAATGGAAATACCTCATTTGTAATGTAACATCACAGTCCTTGATATGATTTTAAGGGAAGTAAAAATGTCACTGAAGAAAGATAGGAAAAACATCAGAAATGGGATATTATATACATAGAGAAATAGGGAGATAGAGAGATAGATAGATGGATGGATGGATGGATGGATGGATGGATGGATGGATAGATGGTAGATAGATATAGATAGATATAAATGGAGAATACTATGCTAAAGACAATAAAACTTTGAAGCATTTTGAGGGATCAATTCTCAAGATGTCTGAAAGACAGAAATATATCCAAAGTGTCAGGAAATCTTGAGACTTTTTACAAAAAAAAAAAAGAGATTGAGAAAATACCAATAGTTATCTACCCATATGCTCATTTTAAAACTTTATAAGAATAATTTGCATATATATTGAGCACATGTTTGTGGAGAGTATTATAAGGAAAGAAGTAAACTTTTACAAGAAATATTTCGCATTAGAACACATCTTCATCATCACACATTTCAGTTAAAGATATAGAAAATAAGATACTGTGCTGCACTTTATGTTGTTTGACTATTTTTAAACATTTAATTTGCTAATCAAAACATTGCCTTAAAGGCTCTCTTCCAAAAAGGTGTCTCCCATGAATATCTCAAAATTATATAAGACAACTTAGGATATATGACATGGAAAACCTTGTTCAACATGTCACTTATGAGCATCAAATTATTGATGACGCTGTTGTCTTCTACATATGATAGGGGTGAGCTATGAATCATGAAATAAGACCTGCTCTGGCTCATTGCTAAAAACTTCTTGTGCTTTGGGATGAAGGGAGGTCATCCTAGGTAGCATGAGATGGGCCCATGCACTGGCCTCTTGCTACAGGACATATGACCAATCATAATTGGTATCTTGGTCCCCATAGTATGGGCAGGAACATTGATCTCCCACAATGGGGACAGGGTGACTGACCCCACTCTTAACAGGGGGAGGCAAAGTGAGCCAGTAGAAGTTGCCCACTTAGTAGACTTCAAATAAAAATAACTTCTACTCTCATTTTATCTTCCCTTCTTTTGAGCATGCCTGAACTCTATAAGCTCTTGTCAGAAAAGACTCTCAGCAAAAGGTAAAAGGGGTATACCTTCCTCCTCCACACCCTAGAAACAGCTAAAGCAGCAACACTCGCATGATAGTGTATACATAAACTGGCCTGAAACTGGATCTCAAGTCCCTAACTTCCCCTTCTCTCTATTTCTTTCTCTGAGTATAGGTTACCAAACAGTGATCCAGAGATGGGTGTTTAACCTTGGTAACAACTTTATCGTTTTTACAAGTTGGGAGCTCTCAAGTCCATGCAACTATTTTAATCGCAGCAACTATTTTGTGGAGGACAAAAATACAAATGGAAGAACTAATAAATCCCAAACCATCTAATTTTGTTCTCTTTTGTGGATTTTGAGAGAGGGAAATAAGAGAGTGGAGGGGAAGCAATACACTAGGGAAGAACGAGGAAAAGGGAAGAATTTATTATTTCACACTATTGGGGTGAGATAGTGGAAAAACATACAAACATGGAAGGAGTAAGGAAAGTGAGCATTTTATGAGCCTCTATTTCATCTGAACCAGACAAAGGAGGTTTAAATACATATATACACATACAGAGACACAGAGCTAGATGTAGAAATACTTTGAACTCAACAAGGAAACAAGAGGGGACAAGGAAAGAGGAGAAGTGGGTTGAAAAGCCAGGTGAGAGGAGGGAATAGTCACAAACAAACAAATGTCAGCTCTGATGGTAGATCATAAAGATTAAATTCAAAGGATAAAAAGAAAGCGTAAGAAATGGAGATCAGAGTCTGGACTTGGTGAAGAGGGGAAGAACAGGAGAGTAGGAAGAGACTTCCTTTTGGATTGATCAGAATCCTCTTTATCCACCTACTCTCTCTTCGCAAAAAGGGAGGAGAGGGGAGGCAAAGATAGGAAAACATATTAAATGATTTAATGAAGTGAAATAAACCATTAAGAATAATAACAGTGAAGAATAAATGAGATTAATCCAGCTGCAAAATAAGGGAGCTGGATGAAATAGAAAGAAGAATCCAGTAATATGCTGGATTCAAGAAACACAGTTGAAACTAAGACCTGGTTTGGGAGGTGGGAGATGGGAACTAATAAAATGGACAAACTGCTAGATGATCTAATTTAAAAGAGAAGAAAATTAAATTACCAATATAGAGAATAAAAGATAATTCACAACAAAGGAAATGAAGAAAATTTTAAAGTTTCAGGGTGGATTTTTTTGCAGGGAGAACGGGGAAGGTTTTTGTTTCTTTCTTCGTTTTCATCTGAATGAGAGGTGACTTGGTATAGTGGGTAGAAAGCTTCAGACCAAGAATACCTGCATGTCCCTCTGACATATACCGGATGTGTGACACTAAGTCACTTAACTTCTTGTCATTCTGGGCAGCTCGAATGTTATAAATTGAGAAGTGCTGACCTGCATTGGCAGAGCTTCCTTATCTAAGTATTCCTGAGGTAGTGAAATCACAAGTCCAGTCCCTATTATATGAAAACAAAACTAAAAACTTAAGTGAAATGGATATTTACAAAAATAGAAAATATTCAGATTAACAGAACAAGATAGAGATAAATTAGTCAGTGTCAGAAAAGGAAATTTAACAAGTCATAAAGAAAATCCAAAAGGAAAAAAAACATAACCACAGAGATTTACAAGTGAATTCTATCAAATATTCGAAGAACAATGAATTCCATTAAATAATGGAATTATTTATAACAAGTTTGAAGGGGGGAACTGACAGGATCCTATGAGACTTCCTCTATGAAACATGTATGGTCCTGAAACCAAAGCTCAGGAAAAATAAAGAAGAAGAAAAAACTATAGGAAAATATGTCTAGTGAATATTGATCCAAAAATATCTAATAGAATGTAACAGAGAAGCTACAATATCATTAAAAAGATTATGCACAGTAATAAAGTTAGATTATATCAATAGATGCAGAAAGGTTTTGACAAAATACAGTGCCACTTTATTTTTACAATGTAGGAATAAATGCATTTTAAGACATAAAAACCAAGGCATGAGATGGAGGTACATTCCAGGCATGGGGATAGCATGGAGATAAGAGGTGGCATATTATAGTTAGGTAAAAGCAAGTAAGCCCGGGAGGCTAGGACATAGTACATATGAATGGAGGGAAATGTTTAATCAGCCTGGAAAAGTTAGGACTAAATTCTGAGGGACTTCAAATAATAACCTGGGGGGTTTCTGTTTCATTGTAGAGGCAATAGGGAGCCACTAAAGGTGTTTGAGCAAGGGATTGATTAACACAGGATAAAAGATTATTTTGGTATCATTGTGAGAAGTATATTCAAGAGGGAAGAGACCAAAATCACAAAGTCCAATTAAGAGGTTGCTATAATTGTTCAGGTAAGAAGTGATTAGGAACCAAAGTAGAATGAGAGCCATGTGAGTGCAGAGAAAAGGATGAATGGATGGATGGATGGATGGATGGATGGATGGATGGATGGATGGATGGATGAATGAATAAGTGTTTAAATGCTAAGCGTATCCCAAGCACTGTGCTAAGCACTCAGGACAAAAAGTGTGTGTGTGTGTGTGTGTGTGTGTGTGTGTGTGTGTGTGTGTGTGCGCATGTGTGTGTGCATTCCCACAGAAGAAGCATCCAAGCATATCATATCTAAACTTTGTATTTCCTCAGCATCTAAAGTGGTACTCTGAAGCTAATAGGCTCTCAATAATTTTTTACTGAATTGAATTTGTTATGTTGGAATTCTGTCTCCAAGTTCGGAAGATATTTGTCTCTGTGAATGGAAAAAGAATTATTTTTTGTTGAAAAACGGAATGAGAAGGTGTTGATTTGTTACATAATGGACTTAATTTATATATATGTGGTCATATAAACATAGAGTTATCCCTTCCACATTGCAGTATTCCTGACTACAGTATCAATATATAACAGGCTAGCATAAGAAATTAAAGGAGAATTTTAGGGGAGTTTTATGGAAACCACAGATGACACACAAAAGCCAGCAGATGACAGAGTTTATGACAATTTTACAATAAGGTACTGTAAACACCCCATACAAGAAAAAGAAAAAATTCAGACTTCTCTGGTATGAAGGAAGGGCCAAAAATTTTTACATGGATTTTGCAGATTGTGTGGGTGCCGTGGCCCAACCCCCATGATGTAGAAGGGATAACTGGAGAGAGAGAGAGAGAGAGAGAGAGAGAGAGAGAGAGAGAGAGAGATGAAGAGAGAGATAAATATTTTTGTGTTAAAGGAGACAAAGAATTTGAATTCTAACAGGAGTAGACAACACTCAGTGGATTGGTGACTAGGGAGGAATGTTTTTGTTCTGGGACAGTGGAAGATGCCAGGCATGTGGTGGAGCTAGAATGAACAAGAACCCACAACTGATTGCATTTGGTGGGTGGGGAAGAAGAGAGAGTAGAGGATGACTATGAAACTGAGAACCTGAGAGCCTAGAAAGATGTTGCTGTCTTTTGCACTGTCTTACCCAGTGTTCCATGTTCCTCACCATGGCATTATCTTTAACTATCCCCTTTCCCTCACTTCTCATTTGTATCTAATCAGTTATCAAGTCTTATTGATTCCACTTCTACAGCATTTCAAGCATCTGGGGCAGCTAGGTGGTGCAGTGGATAGAGCAGGAGTCAGGAGGACCTGAGTTCAAATCTCACCTCAGACACTTGATACTCACTAGCTGTGTGACCTTGGACAAGTCACTTAACCCCAATTGCCTCATCCTGGGTCATCTCCAGTCATCCTGATGAATATCTGGACACTGGATTCAGATGGCTCTGGAAGAGAAGTGAGATTGGTGACCTGCACAGCCCTCACTCACTCAAAACAAAGTTAAGTGCAAGTCATGTCATTATTTCTGATGTGAACACACACATTTCAAGCATCTATCCTTTCTTCTGTATTCCTGTTTCTCTTACCCTAACATAGGCTTTCATTCCTCCTTTCTGAAATATTGAACTAATGATAACAGGTCTTCCTGCCTCCATTCTCTTATTCCTCTAAATGATCTCTTATACCATAGCAGACTAATATGTCTTATGCACATCCCTTGTCACGTCATTCCTTTGCTCAGAAATCATCCGGGGCTCCCAGTTCCTTACAAAATAAAGTTCATACTCCTCTGCTTGGAATTTATAATCCTATGTGACCCCATCCTACTTTTCCAGACTGATTTATCTAAAGTTGCTTCTAACCAGATACCCTGGATTCCAGTTAAAGATAATGTAGCAGGAAATGTGTTGGATTCCAAGCAAGAAGCCCAGAGTTTGGAACTCAAGTCTGTTACCTCTTCCTATGTGACCTAATTCTATATCCCTCAGTTTTCTTAATCTGTAAAATGAGGGAGTTTAACTAGATTATCTCAAGTCCCTTCCAGCTCTAAATCCTATGATCCTGTTATTCTATGGTTCTGGGACATACAATGTACTTCCTTGACTTGTACTTGACTTGTACTTGACCTTGGCTCCTGCTATTCCCAGTGCCCAGAATGTCTACCCTCCTCCTCTTCATGTCTTGAATGACTATCCATCAAAAATGCCATCTCCACTATGAAGACTTTATTGACCCCCATTCATAATAGCATTCCCTGGAGATCTCACTTAGATCTCAGTTTTGAGTGTCTTTGATTTACTTGTCCTATGAGATTGTGTATTATAATTTACAAGGTCCTTTAATAGCAATAATTCTGATCAACAATTAGTGTAAGTACAATTTTACCAATTTCAGAAATAAACAGATAAACAAACAAAAAATTATGCATTGTAATTTCTTGTTTGTGTATTGCGTGCTCCATGACAGGTCACTCTATCCCTTTCCTCAATCACTCCCAAAACTTACTAGAAGAACTCTAACCTCTACCCTCACCCTCTGTTTATAATAAGCCCTAGGACCTCATATAGTACTTTGCTTCACACTGCCCTATCCATTCATTTTTAAAATATCATGAATAACAGTCATCTCCATTTGTATCACAATACTGTTACTTAAAATGTCCAAGGATACCACAATCATCCATGATTACTCTCTTCTGAAACCAGAAGAGAAAAGCTCCCAGAATATCAGATTCGGACAACTGGTACAAGAGCAAATCCTATTAGCACCTAATAATTATCACTGCCCTTCCATGCTGATAGGTACAGCATGTAGGGGCCACTCAGACCCAGAATCCCAAACACAGTCACTCTCACATCAGAACTCAATGAACAACCAGAGCATTGTAGCTCTACACTTGTAATAGACAACTCTCTTATGTATGTTCACTGAATTCTCTCTTCATTCACTTACTCTTTCTAAGCTCTCTTGATCCAATTTCATTCCATGTTACCATTCTCAAACTAGATCTATTCTCAAATTCCCCAAAACTCAGTATAATCCATCTCTCAGCATAACACTAGCTCCTTTGTTTGGGCTCATTCCTTGGTCACACCCAGACCACTTTCCTACTATTTCTTGACCAATGCCAACCTTTAGACCACTTCCCAGAGGCTCAGGCATAGGTCTATAGAAATAACTAGCAGTTGTATGCTTTCACGGTCTTAGACACAGAGCTATTCTTTTTTTCCTGACAATATCCTGCATCTTTTTTTCCTATACTCAGAAAAGACTTTAAGCTCCATAAGGGCAGGACACATATCTTATCATTGTATTTCCCCAGCACCTAGCAAGCACTCTGTACTTCAAATATTTCCACCAGCAAGCAAAACCCTAGTGACTGGCTTTAACACTATATACATCATTCCACACACACCATGCTCAACCTTTTAATACTTCTTTGGCGAATTAAATTGGTGAATTAATCCATGAATTGAATGAGTGAACAAATTTTGTCTCCAAGCTCAGAAGATACTTGTTTCTGTGAATGCATAAATTTTGTGTTTTGTGACAAAATGAAATTAAAAGGTGTTGATTGGTTACATAATGTATTTAAAATAAATGAAAAGGTAAAATATTCAAGACAGGCAATGGTTTATGCCCACCTAATTCATGACATTGGCTCTAAAATCAAGAGTTTAACTTCATGATCCTCTCCCCACACCCAACTTTTATGTTTTACAATTAAAATTTGTTAGGAGAGAAATTAAAGGGTGAATTTCTTCTATTCTCAATAGGAGGAACTTGGGTGGATGGAGCTCTAAGACTTATAAAACTCTAACCTATAATATAATTTCCCCCTAGGTGGGACCTTTGAAGTCTTAATAAAAAGGATTGAAGAAATTCCTTATTCTTCCCTTTGTTTTCAGTAGGAATCCTACTGTGTATCCTGAAACCTTACACACACTAGGAGACAGAATGACAGATGATATAGTTTGATGGTCTCTAAAGGGCCAAAAATATCTCCTCAACTGAATGCCTGAAGTTTCTACCTTTTAGCAGTATGCTCCTGAGATCTTATAGAAGCATGTGCTTTCTCATTAAGTAAAACAGTGGGATCTCTTTCTACCCTGAACTTGTCAAGTACACATTGCCTGCACTTTCCTTTGTCAATGTTGACTACTTTATCTTGTCAGGTATTCATTTGTGGGAACGTTCCATTTCTCTCTAATTAGGTAAGAGAATCCTTTAAGGAGTAAAACGCTTCTTAAACTTTTTCACATGAGAGTCACCATGGCATACTGGAAAGGGCACTGGATATGGAGTGATAGATGTATAGATTTCTAAAGCTGCTGACCTGAAAAATCATCTAGTTTAACACTACTACTGAACAGATGGGGAAACTGAGACCTAGACAGAAAGTGACTTGCCCAAAATCACATACAAACAGATGGGGATTCACGTGATGGTGGGCAAGACACTTAACCTTCTATTTGTTTATCTCTAAAATTGATAAAATTGTACTTACACTAATTGTTGAACAGAATTATTGCTGCAAAAGGACCTTGTAAATTTTTACACACTCTATAAATTGAGTTGCTATCCTCATCACCATCATCATCATTTATTTACCATAACTAGAACAGTCAGTTAAGTCATAGAGGTGAGACCTTAAACATGCTCAGATAGCCAACTAAAGAACATCATGACAGCACTGAGCCCCCCAGGAGGATGTGGTCCCAAGTAGCTATAGGCAGGACAACATCCAGATGAGCAGTGAAGGAATCTCATTTTAACTTTTGCTTACTTTACAGTTTCATCCAGAATCAGCCCTGTCTTGAAGCGGGGTGTCAGGAGGATGGAGGTAAATGAAAAACCTCTTAAGAATGCATTGAAAATTAAAAACTAAGTTCTCCTGCTTCTGTTCCTGCTGTTGAGTGCATACAGGTATCCTGTAATTAACTAGTGTTTTGTTGCATTTCTCCAATCTTACAATATTTATGTACACTTTCAAAAAACCACAATGCACACAAAAAAAACCAGCAGTAATAGACAACAGATATTTTATGATGGGGCTATTTATTTGACTTAGAAGAGATAGGAAGCAAGGAGCAACGGAATGAAATTTTTTAAGAGTCCTGCCTTGCACTAAAAAGAAAACCTCATAGATTAGGAAAGTCTCCCAAGGGAAATGATGACATTTCAGTTATTTACAAAACTGAAAACTACCATTGAATTCAAAATTTTCTTTAATGAAATCATTTAAATTTATTTTTATTTATTCATATTTTATTTATAAAAGAATGATCCCTCACTTACTAAAGAATAAATTAGTGTCTTCAATGTGCAGATCTCTAAGGTGGGATGGAAATAGTAAGCCTGCTTCTTCTCTCCTCTGCCCCTCAGCCACCATCTCAGTGCCCCTAAGGGAGCAGGACTTAGTGAACATACTTCCTCACTGAAGAGAGGGGAGGCAAGAATTTTTAGTATATAGTCAGAACTTTAGTAGTAAAATGTTTGAAATCTGATTGCTCTAAGGTGCTTTATTCTTAGTAAAAATATTAAGCCAACTATCTGGATAGTATTTTCCCAAGTAGGAGTTTTTATTTTATTTTTCAATTTGTATTGGTTTTTTTCTTTCCTTACTGGGCTATGTACTGACCTACCATTTATCTATTAATAACTTCTATTTAAGCCTATTTGTTTTGCTTCAGAATCATTTTCAAATATTTCTACCACCAAGTAAAACCCAAGTGACCTCTTTTGATACTATATGGACCATTCTACATACATCATCCCCAGTCTCTTTACTGAGAGGAAGGGTTTTTAAGCATGAAAATAAGTCTTGCTTTCTTCTTTGGAAAAAATAGGTCAAATCAACAAGCATTTATTAAGCTCTTCTGGAGTGCCAGGCATAGTACTAAGTGCTGGTAAATCAAATACAAAGAAAAAAACAGTTCCTACTTTCAAGCAATTTCACGCTAATGGGATAAAGCAATACGTAAAGGGAAGCTGATAGTACCTGGCTCAAGGGTATTTTGGAGCAGGTAGTCCACAAAGTCAAAAAGAGAGCCCAGAAAGTAATGAAGAAGATAACAGTTAGTCTGGGCACTTTCTTTAAAACACAGCTTCCAGGTAGAACTTACTAACCAGAGGAAGACCACAAAGGGGCAGTGGGATCTTCCATGGTGAGAAGACTGCTGGGTTATTAATAAAGTAAGAAATGTAGAGAGTTAATATAGAGAGCAGTGCAAGAATGAAGTGTCTTTTAATTTTTTCTTTTAAATTTTGAAAATCAAAACAATCTTATTTTATCAATATAAAGAGTTGGAACCAATATAACAATTCCTTAAGAAGGCATTGGGTATCCCAGGAGTGGAACACAAAGCTAAGATTCAGTAAACGGTTGCCATGGGAAAATATGTATTTTTCATAAAGTCTCAGGATAAGTATTATCTCACATATACATGTGCCTGAAACATGTTTGTGCATGCAAATACTACATACAGTTATGCCTTCTTTTCACTGAAAAATGTTCAAAGTTTAATGGATAGGAAAGGCATAGGAGATGAGGAATGGCCTGTTTAAAGTTAGCAGCTTGTCCAGAATAATAATAAAGACCATAGAAAATAATGTTTCCTGGTAGGGCCTCTCTCATTACAATAAAACATACTGAATCATCTTCTCTCCCTGCCCTCCCCTCACCCCAAGGTGCATTCTTTGGCCTCTCTTCACATGCCTGTTGGAGTGGTCACAGCTGATATCCTCTAAAATCACCCCCACTTGAAACCTTGGCTTGGCATATGTCCAGTAGCTTTCATCAAAGAGCTCAACTGAGATAAACTTCCCTGTGCTCTCCCTCAGTGAATTCCTGGTGATTACCTAGCACTATGTAGAGTAAGGATTTAGGAAAATTCTCCTAAATTCTTTATTATATAATGAATATAAAGCAATCAATTGAATCAAATAGTTACCCAATACATTAGTAAATATGAACCCTGAGGTGTTCAGTCTAGAACACCAGACTGAGATGGGTTGTTTCAGTGGTCAGAGAGAATGACATTAATGAGACTGTGATCACTGGGTCAGTCTAACACGTAAAATAGCATGAACTATATCACCAACCTGGCCAATGGTCTCTTGGTGCTCTTTTAACCACAATGGAACCAGATGGGAGAATGTGGGTGGCTCAGTCTAAATTCTATTGGTTTACTACTGGAAAAATAGAGTGCATGAAGAGCTTCATGTCTAACCAAATAAATGAATGTATCAAAAAATTAATTAATAATTAATTGCCCTTAGTGTGGCAAAATTATTTAAATTTATATGGGCCATAGTTTTCTTACAATGAAAACCATGATTATTAGGTATGGCATGTATCAGGATTCCTGAAAATGGGTTAAATTGTAGACTCAGAATAGACCCTTAATCCAAACTCCTACTTTGGGTAGGAATCCCCTTCAAAAAAAATTCCTAACAGGAATGGAACATTGAAAGATATTAGAAATCTGATCAACATCATGATGACTTGTGACTTCAGAAGAATGATGGTCAAAGCATACCTCCCTCCTTTTCACAGATAGGCAGTAGACTACATAGGTATGGAATGAAGCATGCATTGTCAGGTATAGGCAACGTGTTGATTTATTTTAATTGTACTTCTTTGTTTTAAGAAAGGATTTTTTTATTGGGGAAGAGGGAGAATGGTTGGGAAATGATGAGGATATTTTTTAAAAATCAGTAAAACATTGTTTAAAACCCCTTACAGATGAACATCCAGCCTATGATTGAATACCTCTTGTGACTGGGAAGCTTACTACTTCAGTTAATCCTATTTTAAAGAGCTGTAATCATTAGGAATATTTTCCTATAGCTATAATTAGTATTCCAATGCCAGCAAGTACTTGATAAGGGAGAGAGGAGATCTATTGGTCATAGTTCTATACTCTGAAACTTTACAGGACATCTTTTCCCCTATTCACCAGAAGACTTGCTAACTACTTTAGTGGAGAAGAGGGAAAACAGCTCTTGTAAACTACCCATACCTCCTACCTTTTTGTGCTTGTGATTCCTACATAATATCCATGTTTCTACTCTACATAAGGAAATAAACCAGAAGAGAAAGAAGCTCTTTATGGATTATGAGAATAAACTAAAAATAAGGGACTCCCCCCACCAATCTGTCCCATCTTCCCTATAGAAAGAAGAATAAGTGGAAATCAATGTAACTAGTAATGCGATGCTCTTTACTCTGAGTTTTATGAAAATTTATGAATATAAATATAATTATCACCTACATTTGTTCTTGATGTTCAGCCTAGTCTTGCTCTTTTGTACTATACTTTTCTACTCTCCTGGTTCTCCCATTTGCTACCTTTATGCCTGTATTTTTAGCAGGGTTTGTTTTGGGGTTTTTTGGCTAATGTCACTACTTAGGAAATATTTGCATTACAGGAGTTTCATCCACAGCACTTACAGCAAATTAACAGCAATAATCATCTTTATTGTAGCTATGAGATTCTGGAAAGGTCAAGTTGGCTATAAAAGAGCTGATTCTGACAAGTCCTTGAGTGTTAAATTTCCAATTAAAAGATTAAAATTCCATTCACTACTAACCAAACAATATATCCTTGTCTTTAAAAAAAAAAAATTAAAAAAAAATAAAAAAGCTTTAAGGAGCTTTTCAAAATGATTTAAATGGTATGCTGGACATTTGATGAGTTAACTGCTCATGAATATACCATATGGATTAAATTTCTCTTGAAGTACACATAAGCATGTTTAATAGTAGAAGAGCTTGGAGCAAAACACATTTTGAGTGTTTTAAAAAACCCATACATTTGTAAAATTATGTTAAGCACTTTTTCTGAACCTAAATTTGGTTTATTTCTAGAGTAAAAGATCCTTGTTTTTCATAGACACTTTTCTCCATTGCTGGCCTGGTCTTACGGAGGAGAACTCCCTCCTTCCAGGCAACCAAAGCATTGGAGCAACACAAATGAAGACCAGGAAACTGAAGAGGGGAACCAGTCACCCACTAGACTGTCAGCAAACATATTTCAAAAAAGAGACAAGGAAATACCTAGAGACTGCTCCAGATAAAAATTTTGATTAAATTAACTTTTATCATACACGTAGTTCAATGTTCTTAGATTTAGAGTTAGAAAGAGCCTGAGAGGTCATCTGCTTCATTTTGCAAATGACGATTTCACCATCAGACACTTGCTGGTTTCTGAGGTTAGACTGGATAATTGTATTTCTAATGAGAAAATCTGAATTTTAAGGCAAGAAGGGAAGGTACAAAAGGTTAATCTATACATAATACTCCTACTGCTGATTACAAGGGAAGAGCATTGCTATTCCAAACTTAATGTAATCATAAGCAGTTGGAGCATGGTCTGGCTCAGGGGACAGCTCAAAGAGTGATCTGTTGGATAGAATTTGCCACTATACTGGAACCTGGTAAATTTCTCCCCTCTTTACTTCCTCTCATTCCTCTGCCTCACTACTACCTGGTAAATTGGCATCACATACTTTCAGGAGTTCCTTGAACTTTTTAAATCTTGCTTATTTGCTGTATGCACTTTTATAATGGGTTCTGTCTCTATATAATGTCCTGAGGATCTTATTGCATTCTCAGCAAATGTTTACTATAAATGAGTGAATGAATCATACTAACATTAGACTTAACTGTAATTTATGTTGAAGTTTCTCTCTCCCTCTCTCCCTCTCTCTCTCTCCCTCCCTCTCTCTCTCTCCCTCTCTCTCTCTCTCTCCCTCTCTCTCTCCCTCCCTCCCTCTCTTTCTCTCTCTCTCTCTTTCTCTCTCTCTCTCTCTCTCTCTTTCTCTCTCTCTCTCTCTCTCTCTCTCTCTCTCTCTCTCTCTCTCTCTCTCTTCTCTCTCTCTCTCTCTCTCTCTCCTCTCTCTCTCTTTCTCTCGTGGGGCTTCAAAAGATAAAACAGTTACCAAAAAGTAGGTCAGTATCATCACTATCACAGAACTGGAAGAGTTCCTAGAGATCTTCTATTCCAACACCTTTGTTTTATATATAAGGAAAATAAAGCCCAGAGTTGCTGATCTACCTAGCATCACAAATAGGAAGCAGCCAAACTATAATTCAGACTTCAGTCCTCTGATGCTTCATCCAGTGTGCTTCCCACTACAATTTGTTAGGAAAGTGACTCTAAGTCTCCTATTCTAGATATGTATTTCTAATAAATCTGTGCCACTGCAACTAGATGTCACAGTGGATAGAATACTGAACTTGAAGTTAGGAAGATCTTTCTCAGACACTTACTAGCTACATGATTCTGGGCAAGTCATTTGACTTATTTTTGCATTGATTTCTTCATCTATAAAATCAGAATAATAATATACCTAGTTCACAAGGTTCTTATAAGGATTAAGAGAACGTATGTAAAACACATTGCAAATGTAAAATATGGTAAAACCACACACCCATCAGATTAACTAAAGTGACAGAAAAGGAAATGACAAATGCTGGTGGAGATATGCATTGCTACTAAAACTGTGAACTGATCCAGTCATTTTGGAGAACAATTTAGAATTACGCCCATAAAGCCTATAAAATTGTCTATACCCTTTGAGCCAGAAATGATACAACTAGGTCTGCATCCCAATGAGATCAAAGAAAGGGGGAAAGGATTTATTTGTACAAAAATGTTTATAGCGTCTTTTTCTGTGGTAGCAAAGAATTGGAAACTTAGGAAATGCCTATCAATAGGGGAATGGCTGAACAAGATGTAATATATGATTGGGATAGAATAATATTGTTCTGTAAGAAATTACAAAATGAGTGGTTTTAGAAAAGCCTGGGAAGACTTACATGAGGTGATACAAAGTGAAGTGAGTAGGACTAAGAGAACATTGTATGCAGTAATATAATATTATAATGATAATGAATTGTAAAAGACTTGGCCACTCTGATTAATACAATAATCCATGATAATTACAAAGGACTCATAATGAAAAATGCTATTCATCTTCAGGGAGAGAACTGATGAATTCTGAGTGCAGATTGAAGTATATTTTCTTTCACCTTATTTTTCTTGACTTTTATTTTCAACATGGCTAATGTGGAAATAGGTTTTACATGGCTTCATATGTATAACGTGTATCATTTGTTGCCTTCTTAATGAGTGGAAGGGCAAAAGGGAGGCAGAGAATTCAGAATTAAAAATAAGATAATTTTAAATAACACTAAATTTTCTAAAAACAAATCTAACATATTTGTGTTTTCAAGTGAGGGCAATATGAAAATTTAAAATGATAGTGATCGAAGGGAAGACTTAATTTGACTGAAATTTTAATGGGATTGTTTAAAGACAGAAAAAAATGCGTTAACAGAAGTGACTATCACTAGGAAAATGATCTTTTGGAAAAACTTTCAAGACAAGTCTATAATTCTAATTCTCTTGGAATGAAATTGAAAGCAAAAATAGCGTGGAGATAAGAACTGCTAAGGATTACTGAAGAAATGGTAGAGAAAGAGAAACCTTGAAGAGGCTTTCCCCTAACAAAAGGAATCCCAGACACACAGGAAGGCTTTGAAAGCTACATGCATGTTGTATTTATTATATTTGTTTTTAAGACAAGCTCTTTGTAATGGAGATTCCTACTTAACAAAAACCAATCATTCCTTCTATGATACAAAGTGTGTAGAAATGATCATGGTTTTGGTGCTTGTTATTTGAATAAATAAATAAATAAAATGAAGGGAGAAAAGAGAAGCAACAACAAACAGAAATCTTCCCACCCAGAGAGTAAATTCAATTCACTGTCCATAGTTCTAGCAAATATAACAAGCTTACAGAGTTAGAAAGGACTTTAATACTCATCTATTCCAACTAATACTTGTACAAATGTCCCTTTACAACTTTGCTGACTAGTGATGATCCTATCTTCCCTTGAAGACCTCTTAAGGGGTGGGAAAAAACCACTTCCTTGCCAGGCAACCCATTCCACATTTGGACAGCTCCAAGAGTTTGGACATTTTCCCCCAATATCCAATCCAAGTTGAATACTTCACAACTTCTATCCACTGCTCTTAGTGCCTAGTTCCTTGTTCCACCCACTCTGTATGCCACAGAGGTTAAACAGCTTCTGTTTATGGCTAAACAAAGGCTGACTCTTCTCCCACATGAAAGCAATTCAAATACTCAAAGAGAGCTATCACAGCTTTCCAAGTATTCTCTTCTCCAGGCTAATCATTTCATGTTCCCTCAACTAATGATCACATAGCATAGGCCTGAGGGCTATCACCATCCTGCTTGGTCTCCTCTGCCTATATTCAGCCTATTAATTTCCTCACTAAAATGTGGCTCCCAGAACTAAACACAATATTGCAATATGGTCCAACCAGGCAAGGATTATTATTTCCCATATACTATACTCATCGCCTTTCTTAACCAACCCTAAAAAATCACATTAGTCTTTTTAAGCTACCACAACACACTATTTCAATCAACCAATCAATAAACATTTAATAAGCATCCACCATGCACCAGGTACTGTGTTATTTATTTGCTATTGTGCTATTTGTTCATGTTGAGTTTGCAGACCACCAAAACCTCCTGATATTTTTTTTCAGAAAATTTGTTATCTAGCTGTCTCCACTTCCTTTTGTTTGTGAAGCTGACTTTTTTCAACCTAAATATAGATAGGTCTTTGGCATTTATCCAAATTTCATCCTATTTAGATTTGCCCTCTGTTCTAATCTATTGAGATCTTTTAGAACTTTCTTGAAAAGAACTTGGAAAAATGCATGGATCTAAAAAAAAAGCTGAAACAGTCTGGAGAACTTAGTGAGATATCTTTTACTATATAGGAGCTAATAACATGGCATTCAGGGGAAAAAAGCATTTTGGATTTGAGTTTTCTTAGAGCTCTCACCAAGGTATACACCCTAAAAATCTACTTTTTGTGGATAAATACCCAAAATGTGGGTCTCTGTATTAGAGGCTCTTTCAATCACATTAAAAAACAAACCATTTTGTGATGTTTGTGATATTGAACTTTTGATAATAAATATTTGAATTTTTTATGATTCTCAAAGTGCTCTATATTGTATCATTTGATTCATTCAAAAAACACACTATATCAAAAAGTACTAACACAAACAACAACCCTATGAGGTAAACGCTATAGGTATTATTTTCCCCATTTTTACAGATAAGGAAACTGATACTCAAATAGATTAAGAACCTTATCTATGTTGCTCAACTAATATGTCTGAGGTAGAATTTGAACTCAGTTCTCTCCTGACTACAGGTATACATTCTTTTAGCTGGAAGACACAACCTATTTCATAGGTTTTAAGTGTGAGAGAATTGCTTCTGGTGATACTCAATTTTAAAATTGCTTATTAAGCATTTTATATGCAAAATATCATTCGGGAAAAAATTATGAGTAAGACACAGCCCCTGCCACCAAGTCTAGTAGGGGAGAAAAGACAAAAACACAAAAAACTAAGGTACTGGTCAGCATGTAAGTGCCATAAGAAAGGTATTGAATGAATAAAGTAGGTGTTCAGAGGATGGGAAAACCTATCCAGGTGGAGAAATCAGGGAAGAATTCGTGAAGGAGGTAGCATTTGACATGGTTTCCATAATATTAGTAGGAATTCCAAGGACAGAAAATGAAAGTTAGTGATCATTTTAAAGATATATCTAATTGAGCAAAGTTATGCCAACAGGAGATCCTGGGTCCTGTTTGCAGTACAAGTAGTCTTCTGGTTTGCCTAGAATAGGCTATATTCACAGGAGAATAGTGGGAAATAAACCTGTGGCAAGCCTTGAATATCAGACTGAGTTTACACTTAAATGCTTAGCCAGTAGGGATCCTGAGAAAATTTGTGAGCAAGGGAGTGATGTGATTCATGGCAATGACTCTGGTTCTGTATAAAGTAAGGAATAATAAATAATAAAATAATTTGTAAGTGATGAGATAAAGCCACACTGGGTATTTGCACACACAAATTCTAGGTCATTGCAAAATCCTGAGACTTAGTTACTAATATAATTAGGGTGGAAAATCCAGTTTCCATTTCCTGATATATTTGATTTAAAGGACAGCTATAGTGCTTTATTTAATGGAGCATGACATGTTATAATCCTAACCCATTATGGGTTGTAGTATGGGCTTGGTAAAAAGAAAAAAAATGTCTCTCAGGCTTGCCTAAATTACCTCAGCCATCACACTTCCATAGTCTTTAAGCTCCTTGAGGATTCCTGTGAGGAAGAGGAATATAGACCATGCCTGAGATTGTATGGCCCCAGCACCTAGGATTAAAGTTATCCCTTTCTCTATGGTTGTAGAGTCATCAAGAGAAAATGCTTTTCTCATACTGTGCTGCTTAAGCTCACATATGAACATGAATGTACATGTGAGCTTGTAGTCATGACTGGGGGGGTATTTTCAGGAACAGAGAAGGGGCAGGACCGAGTAACACAGGCCCTTCTGTCTTAGCCACATTGTGCAGCTGCTACCACTTTGCCCTCTCATGATCCCTTCCTAAGGATTATTCAGACCAGCTTAAGAAGTTGTGGCTGAGTATTGGAGATGTCAGAACAGTTCATCTTTGTTTACTTCAGTATAGGGAGGCAGACATAAGTCAACTGGATATTTCATTGAGCTGATCATCTATTTGATTCTACTAGCCAGACAACTGAGGTAAAGCAGTAGTAAAATGGTGATTATGAATTCTGGTTTTGGCAGTAAAAGGCAGCCAGGGGATCCAATGGATAGAGTGCTGGGCCTGGAGTCAAACTCATCTTCCTGAGTTCAAATCCAGCCTCAGACACTTTCTAGCTGTGTGACTCTGGACAAGTCACTTCATCCTGTTTGCTTCAGTTACCTCACCTATAAATGAGCTAAAGAAGGAAATGGCAAACCACTCCAATATCTTTGTCAAGAAAACCCCCAAATGGGGTCATGCAAAGAAGGACACAAATGAAGAATGGTTGAAAATTTGGGCATATTCATTTGAATTAGTTTTTTCTCTTTTTTTTTGGTAGAAGGGAGTATGGAGGGAGAAAGGATAAAAGACAATACCACTTATTTGACTTCATTCACATTAGCTGATCAGTCATTCAAAAAACATTTAAGAGCCTACTGTGTACCAGGTAATATGCTAAGCAAAAGAAGAAAGAGGCAGTCCCTGTCCTCAAGATCTTACAATCTAATGGGGGATACAACAAGTAAATGAATAAACTATATACAGACAGAAAAAATAGCACATAATTAAGAGAGAGAAGGCACCAGAATTAAGATGGATTGGGAAAGACTTTTTGTGGAAAATGGAATTTTAGTTGAGACTTAAAAGTAAACCAGAGAAGCCAGTCGGCAGAGATTAGGAGGAAGAGTATTCCAGGCATGAGGAATAACCAAATAAAATGTCTGGGGCAGAGAGATTGTAATGTCTTATTCCTGGAACAGCTAGGTCAGCATCACTGGATCAGAGTATCTGGTAAGGATTAAAGTATAAGACTGGAAAATGCATGGGGGGAAAGGAGAAAGGAGTGCTAAGTTATGAAGGGCTTTAAGCACCAAATAGAGGATTTTATATTTTATCCTGGAGGCAATAGGAAGTCCCTGGAGGTTATTAAGTAGTCAAGTGATGTGGTCAGACCTGAACTTTAGCAAAATCACTTTAGTGCTTGAATGGAGGATGGATTGGAACAGGGAAGAGACTGGAGGCAGGCAGACCCACCAGCAGACTATTGCTACAATCCAGGCATGAGATGATGAGGGTGCACTAGAGTGGTGGTAATGTCAGAGGAGAGGAGGGACTCTCAATTGAAATTGACAAACCTTGGCAACAGTTTGAATGTGAGGGGTGAGAGACAGTGAGGAATCCAGGATGGCTCCTAGGTTGCAAGTCCAAGGAGCTGGAAGGATGGTGTTGCCATTAATAGTAATAAGAAAGTAAAAGGGCAAATCCAAGAAAGAGACAGTGGTGAAGGTAGGTGACATGCAGTGCAACCTGAGGAAAGGTAGGGGCAAGATCCTAATGGAGAAGGCAAGTCCCAGGAGAAGGGCTAAACCCTTATGCCTCCCAAGATGTTGGTACCATTAGAGAAAGCCTCATTTGCCTCACCCTAGTTATTGTTTTGCCAATAACCTCACACTCTCTGTGGGTATATTCAGTATTGGTCAAGCAGTCTCTGAAGATAACACTTAGAATGAAAGACTACTCTTTTCGAGCCCAGACATAAACCCAGCTCAAGTAGGAAATCAAGGAGTAAAATGAAGAGAGGCCTTTCTTCCCTCCACAGCATTGGCAAAGGGTTCTGTTGTTATAGGCTACAAAACTAGAAGGGATCATCTGGAATCATCAAGTGACAATTACAAAGAAACTCAGAAGAAGAAGAGGAATTTTATTTGACCCCTCTGTGAGCATTCTTGCATTCAATTAGCACATTGGACATCAAAGTTATATTTAATGATGTTTAATACTGTACACATATGCTGAAGTCCCTCTGGGTTAAATAATAAAAAAGTAATCAATAACAGTAAGATTACTGAACTCTCTTGAGAAGTAAGTTCCTTGCTTCAGTTACCTTTTTTTCTTTATAGCTATTTAGAGGAGTTCTATACTACTAACCTGTGCCTGATACACCAAAGCTTGTCCTAAAAACTACAAAATATAGCAGACACATTAGAGACCACTTTCAATTTAGATTTGAGAACAGAATAGGTCACATGTTATTGTAGGGTGATCCAACTAAAACACAGATTAGGGATTGTGTTGATTTTCATCATCAGAGTTGGAAGGAAACACTAGGGGACACTTTTCTTTGGGCTAGGAAAAGAAGCCTTTGTGACTAGACATTGAAAAGGCCCAATCCAAAAACAAAACCATGGGAGTAGGTGGGGGAGATAGGAAAGAAGAGTGTCAATTAGAATAGTTCAAATGTGATATTCTAAAGTGCTAGCCCTCAGGGAAAAATAAGGAGAGATTCAGAACTCAGCTTTCTTCAAGTGCTGGAGGGGAGGGAAGGGGGATGGCTGAAGACAAATCATAAGAAATTTCTTTGGATTATCAATAATGGCTTGAAACGAAACTAAGCTTCTACCTTAATTTTGAAAAATTGAGGTATACAAGAGTAGCTTGCCATGTCCTAATTATGTCTTCTTGGGAATGAATAGGAAATGAGGCAATCGATCCTCTGTAGTCCACTATACAATAGCTTTAAAGGGGTGTTTTGTGGGCCCATTGTTTCTCATTCTAGCTGACTAATTGTCAGAGAGGATTCACTGGCTTTAGGATCCAGATTTCTCAGTAACAAAATCATGTCAAGTTTGTTAATAAATTCTTGGTTTTTTTAATTTAACAATGACAATTATAATGATCATTTTAAAAGGAATTTTATTGAACCTGAAGGGCTTATGACAGCAGTTCAGGTCAGGTCATTTTCACCAACTATTAAATCAAGGTTATCGTTAAGGAGCCTGGACTGAAGATTTATGAAGTGAAGTTGTGGAAACTGCAACATATCCCTGCAGGTTGTAAAATTTTAGCATCAACTGAAAGCCTAGGAAGACGCAATCAGATGGCTGAAATGATAAACTAGATATTGGCTAGCCTTTATAAATTAATTAATTAATTATTAAATTAATAAATCTTTGTACTACGAATACAAACCCCTAAAATTCTTGTGGTGTTGTTGTTAGTGCTGTGCTGTAGTTGTTGCTAGCAAGCTAGATGGCAGAGTGGATAGAGTGCCAGGCCTGGAGTCAAGAACTCATCTTCCTAAATTCAAATCTAACCTCGGACACTTCCTAGCTATGTGACCCTGGGCAAATCACTTAACTTATTTGCTTCACTTTCCTCATTTGTAAAATGAGCTAGAGATGGAAATGACAAACCACCCCAGTATCTTTGCCAAGAAAATCTCAGACAAGGTCACAAAAAGCCAGACATGACTGAAACAAAAGAATAACATTTACTGAATTCTGCAAATACAAATACTACAAATAAAAACCCCTCAAAATCTTTGAGAATTCAGTAAACAAACAATGCCAAAATCAGAGCATCATCACAGATAGAACTGTTATCACACATGACCAGACTTAACATTGATCCATAAAATTTTAAGAATGATATTTTGACAGGTGTCATAATATAAATATTTATAATCTCTAAACTATCTTCAATAAAAGTCTTCAAAACATAGAAATCTAACAAAAAAATTAAATCTGTGTAAGAATAGTCCATCCTGTGTGTTACTAATGTAGTTCCAAAGATACTGTCAGCAAGTCTAAAAAATATGAACCTACATGCCAATACTCTCATTCAATTGCAAAAAAAAAAAAAAGTCTCATTTAATTGCACTTCTGTTCACAGAACATTAAATATAAAAGAATGGCAGAAGTCAAAACCCCATTAAAAAGGTGAGAATGAAATAGTGATTGTCATAGTGATAGATGTCATCATGCTTAATATGCTCAATCTCTAAGCATTGTGAAATGAAAAGCTATCAAAATATAGAGACCTAGAGGAAGAAATCAAAACCACATGAAAACAGGATGAAATATATACTACCCCAATATCTTGTCTGCTACAGCAATTGTCCTGAAGATGTTTTCAGTGAGATTGCAGAATTTGACCTTATGTCACAATGTTTATGTTCAATTCAAAAAAAAAAAAAGGTGGTTTTTTAAGGTACTCTATCCACCTTCAGAAAAGTCCATAGAACATTTAGGATGTGAAACAAGAGAAGGTGTCATATGTGGCCTAAAGAGAGGCAAAATAAACATCCCTAGCCTCTTCTTCACTTCCCTCCATCCCCCCTTCTCCAAGGGAGGCTTTTCTTACTGCCAGGAGAGAAAATAGTTTGTTGGAGCCATAGGCCACCACTCTTTTTTTTTCCACAGAGAGAAAGCTATAAGTATATCTATTTGTCCTTAAATATTGTTCCTTTAGAGGATATGATTAGACTCCAACTAACTTTTGATTCCTTTGTCATTTGGGCAAGGAGGGACGGTGTTAGCATATGGGCTTGGAGGAAGAGAGACCTCAAGCTCTTATATCCAAGGCTTAACCCCTTTCCTATCTCATATCAGTTCCACAATGAACAACACACAACAAACAGCAAAGAAGCCCACTTATCCAAATTGTAACAAAACAGAAATCAAAGGAGTATACATAGGAGAATATATACCAGACAATACAGAGAGAAGGAGCTCTCCCATTGGGAATGAAGTAACTCAGCTCAGACAAGAGAGGGTCCTCTATGTCACCCAAGGAGAAACTCACTGAAGTCTTCAGATTAGCAAGCTGGGAATAGAGACATGACCTTCTCCTTTCATGTCTTCTCCTTCAGCAATCTGAAATGGATTTGGCTTCTTCTATCTTCTCTCTTGAAGCTAGAAGTCAGTTTGATTCTATACTTGAAGAAGACACTAGCCTGAAGAGTCCCCAAAAGGAACTAACGAATACTGAAACTCTCTCACTCTGTTCCATCCCTCAGGTAGAGTAGTGTAGCACCAATGCAGTATTCACAGCACCTATGGTAGCTATGAATATGCTGGCATAATTCTGAATCAAGAAATGTAACAGACTCTCCACATGGAAGACAGAACCAAAACATTTATTCAAACACCAGAAAGCTGAATCCCAACACCAGAAAACCAGATTCATCATAGCAACAAAGAAATCTATACACGGTAACAATGCAGAGGGAAACATCAGTCCCAAACCTTCCCTCTCTCAGGCTTCCCACAAACAGGCTCCCTTAAACAAATCACAAACAAGCTCTCTCACTCATGCTAGTTGCTACCCCAGCTTCCTGCTTTCTCTGTTCTTCCCAGCTCTGACTAGCCTGACCAACTTCCCCTCAGCTCTCCTTCTACCAGTTCTGCCAGCTCCTCCCATCACACACTCATGTGACTCAGGTTTCCATGTAACTCAAGCAGGTCATATGGGCCTATTAATGGATGGGAAAGATCTTCTCACTTAAGTTACCATTACAAACAGGGCCTTTCATCTTTACCAATAAGAAGATTCCATAGCAATGGACTTTGGGACAGCAGTTACAGATAAATAAGTAATAAGTCTCTCTAATGACTCTTTCTGTCTAAATGCTATTAAATTTGATGGAGACAATGAATTATACCAGCAGTGATATGTATGTGTATATATGGAAAAATAAGAAAAATAATCACGTAATTACTTACATAGTGATTTATGGTTTATATAAATTATTTCATATTTATTTGCATATATTATTTCCCTTGATCCTCATAATGGCTCTACAGAGTAGATGGTGATATTATCTCTATTTTACAGTTGTGAAAACTGAACTTTAGAAAGGTCAAGTGACTTGCCCATAATTAGACAGCTAGTGAGTATCTGAAACAGGACACCTGGCACTCTATAAACAATAGCAATCATTTCCACAGATCTCTTGGGCATTGTGAATTACTCCCACAAGATGCTTCATTGCTTGTCCTGAACCTTATTACACCCCCAGACAAAAATTAGACCGTATCCTGGGTAGAAACAATGGAAGGGGAGATAAAGTTGAGCCAAAATCTACCAAAAACAACTCTATATTCTCATTTCTCTTCCTGTCTGTCATGCTATAACCTCTTCATTTTCTCTACCACTTAATTTTTTTCTCATTATTATTTTCTCCACCAAAGAAATGATGAGCATGACCTGTCTATGCAAAGCAACTAGTTGACGCCATCATCTTCATCCAAAATGCAGTCCATTTACTAGGCATTGTGGGGGTGGGGGGTGGTAGAGAAGCAGTGAAGAAGGCAGAGGAGGGAGAGAGTAACTACATTCATTTCTAGTAACATATTACTAGATGTAACAGGTTGATTTTTTTTCTACAGCCAAAACTGTATTATTGAATTGAATTGAACTTCAGTTATCTAAAACCTAGCTAATCAGAATCTTCCATTAATCAGAAATTCTAATCTAGGTGACCTTGAAGAAAAAGGCAAAACTCCCCCACATTCTGATATCAGGAATATAGCCAAAAAGGTATCTTACATAAAGTGTTCTAGAGTCAGGATAGACTAAGCCCACTGGTAAATATTTTCCCTAGCTACAGTCCTGGCCCTCCTATAATCCAACTGCTTAATGAGGACCCTGAGGCACTCACTGCAAGATCCTCAATTATCAAAGAAGGCTTCAAAGAATTGCACTAAAAATATTTCTCCTATGGTAGAAAAGTACCGAGGCACATTATAGAGAGCTTTTCAACCATAGTGGAAACACAACGTTGTCTGTTTAATCCTTAGTTAACCAGATCATTCAGTTAACCCCACCCTACCTCCGCCCTCCAGAACAAAAGCACATTCTCCGGTAATTCTAGTCATTTGAGGTTTTATTATAGCTACATTGACATCATTTATGTAACTCTTGAAGAATTTCATTTTACAAAATTGTCATAGAGAGAAACGTCATGGAAAAGAGCTGGCCTTAAAATCTGAAGACCTGGATTCAAGTCCCATTTCTAACCTATTCTGGCTGTGTGACCCCAAACAACTCATTTAGCTTCTCAGGGCCTTAGGCTGCTCTCTCAGACCATAAATTGCAGAGAAAATGCTAAATGTGTTTGTAGAGGAATTTCTTTCCCAGAAGCTTCCTACGCAGATGAAATCTTAAGCCTGGACCAAAGAAAAAAAATACCAGTATTAGTGTGTAAGCAAATATAAATCATGACAGTTGTTCCTGAAAGAGCATGTGGAATTGGGGTTTTAATTCTAATTTTCCCAGAGAAGTCTTCTTTTCTCTGGGAAAACATATTTTTAGCTCTCAAGGATACTGTTAATGCATTCCTTCCAGAATATAAAGAACTGTAGCTCAGTTCAATATATATATAGTTAAGCTCCTACTATGTGCACAGCCCATTTATGAACTAGATGGTTTCTTATAGGCAATGATGGATAGACAGCTATATTGAGAGTAAAGAAGACTTGAGTTTGAATCCTGGCCCAGACACTTTTCAGCTGTGTGAAAGACACATAACCTGTTTTAGTCTCAGTTTCTTCATCTGTAAAATGAGAATAATGATTGCAACTACCTCACAAGACTGTTATAAGGATCGAAGGAGATAACTTAGGGAAGATGCTTTGTATCTGTTATCCTCTAGCACCTTGTACCTCTATTGTTTAACTGTTTTGCTTTCAAGTACAAGGTCATTGTGAGGATCAAATGAGATAATGTATGCACAGTGCGTTGTAAACCTCAAAGTACCAAAGAGATGTCAGCTATCGTCATCATCATCATCATCATCGTTATATGGCAACTGAAATTCCCCTTCTTTCTACCCTCTGCTGTTCATTTTCATCATAATGACCACCTCATTCTGTGTATCATTTAGTTGGAAATTTCATGGAATAAATATGTAGAAGAAATGGATTTGCCGAATTTAGAACAGTACATTATGTGTATATTGTTATATTATGTTCCATTTGTGCTGGTCGAAAAGCACTGGTTAAGCTAAGTGGCAAACTCAAATGGCTGCAATGTTTTCCATTTGGACAGCATGATTTGTTTAGCCAGATATATAATAGCATTCATTTTCTTTACCATTAAACATAGTGCAGTTGTTTTCTGAGCCCCAAACTAGTTCCAGGGATCACTTTATCAGTTATGCCCAGCTGTCATGGCCAAGAAGACTGCAACTTCAGCTGGTTTATATTTTCAATGACAGATATCTTCTTAGCATTAAGAAACTGATGAACTTCTAAGATAAATTTAGATTTAGACAAGGATGATGAAAACTGCAATCTCCAGGAATATAGAAAAATATGAGAGGGAAGCTAAGGAAGAAGTTGTTATATATACTGCCATGGATCTGGGATCTCATCCATGCAAGTATTCTCTCTACTTGTAAAGATTGCAACTTGTCTATACCTTCTCATACTAAGAACATTTTGGTTAAGTTCATCTATTAAATAACCTCCCTTTTATCTAATCTGACCTTTTCAAACATGCCTGCTTTGGAAAGGTTTCTCTGATTATAGATAAAGGAAAACAGTCTCCTCTCCTTCTTTCTGCTTACCTATAATGCCTGAAGACACCTTACATAGGCAGGTAGGTGGCACAGTGGAGAAAGTGCTGGACTTGGAGTCAGGGAGACCTGATCTAGGATCAGATACTTACTAGCTATGTGTTGCTGGGCATGTTACTTAACCTTTGTTTGAATCAGTTTCCTCATCTGCAAAATAGGCGTAATATAAGCACCTCCCCCAAGGTTGTTGTGAGGATCAAATGAGATAATAATTGCAAAGCCCTTAGAACAGTGCTTGGTACAGGGTAAGTGCTGCATAAATGTTAGTTATCTGTAATCACAGAGATAAAAATGAATGCAAAGCATGCTTCCAGAAAACATCTGTCACTTTCCAGATGTCTTAAGGCTAAGTAGCCTGATCCTGCCTAAAAATTAAAATGAAACAGAAGAATTTGGAGAGATAAAAAAAAAAAAATTTTAACATGAAAATACTACCTTGAGATAAAGAACTGCCTCAGGGAAGTGAGTAGTAGGAACGGAGCAGCTGAATATTTGGATGGTAGAATTGGGGTTTAAATTTAGTGTAATCCATTAGCATAGCAACTATTTCAATAGACCCTCCCACGGAGATTATGTATTTTAAAAAGGAAGAGAATCTTGAAAGAGGAAGGTTAACTGTCATCTCAAGAGGATTAACTGTCACAAGAAGAGACTGAGTGGGGGCACAGATAGAAAAGACTAAGAGAACTTCTTGCTTGAGAGGTTGAGTGAGTTAACTGTCAAAGAAAAAAAGTGTGAAGAGATATTTTGAGAAAATTACATTTAACTCTTATTTCACAAAAAGATTATTAAGAGAATCACTGTCCTGAAAGAAATGTAACATTCACATTTCTTTTCTCTCCCTTTGTTTTGTTTTTACTTTATTTTCATGATGAATTTTTAAACAAACATTTTCCAAATACACAAAGAACAGAAAATAAGAATTGCCTGTGACACAGAAAGTCTCCATTATGTGTAGTTTTTCTAATTATATGCTAAATTTAACATGGTATTTCCAATATTGCTCTGTGTGTCTGCCTACTTCTCTCCTCCATATAGTTATTTAAGTATTTTACTGTAAATTTTGAGAGATATTGTCTATTGACAGATTTTCAAATGTAATCATTTTCATATATATATATGGATATGGATAATTGCATAGGAACCATGAACTTTTATTACATACAGCTTACTCTTTCCAAATATAATAAATTTAACACCACAATTCCAATACCATCCTATACATATATACACACATATATATGTATGTATGTATGTTGATATACATATATACATATAATATATAAGACTGTTTTCAGAGAAACTCATTTCAAAGATTTCTTCTCCAGTTAACTATTTCCCTCTGCATTTTAACATTCTTAATGTTACTCATGCAAAAACTTTTTAAGTTTATGTAATTAAAATTATTCTCTTTCTCTTTCATGCATTTCTGTATCCTGTGTGGCCAAGAATCCTTCCCCTATTAAAAACTGTGAAAGGCATCTCCTTCCCTCCCTTCCTAATTTGTTTATCATATGACTTTTAGTACTTAGATCATACAACCATTTGAAACTTAGTGTAGTATATGGTACAAAGTGCTGGTACAAACCTAATTTCTACCAGACTGCTTTATATTTTTCCCAGGTGTTTTCATTTAATATAGAGTCCATTACTTACAGGTCCTTAGGTTTATTAAATATTATGGTACTATGTTTGTTTGCTTCTGGATCTTGTGTACTTAATATGTTCTACTAATCAACTTTTCCACTTTTTTTTAACCAGTACCAAACAGATTTGATAATTAGTTTGTAGTGCACATTGAAATGTGATGTTCTGATATTCTTAGGTGTACTTTTTTCCTCTTTTTTCTTCATGATTTTCCTTGAAGTTCTTGACTTTTTATTCCTTCAGATGAATATTATGATTTTGTCTAGTTCTATAAAGTAAGCTTTTAGTAATTTGGTTGGCAGACTACTAAAAAATAGTAAACTAATTTATATAATTTGGTTATACTCACAGAGCTCAACGAAGAGCAATTAATAAATCTCAAACAATTTGTCTGCTTTTTCTTTTGTAAAGAGAGTCTTGTAGTTGTATTCACATAATTCTTATTGTCTTGTTAAGTGTGCTCCCAAATATTTTCTATATCCTGTAATTATTTTGAATGTAAATCCTCTTTCTATATCTTCCTGTTAGATTTTATTAGTAACATACAGCAAAGGTAATAATTTGTATTTCTTTTATATCCTGCTACTTTGCTGGAGTTATTGTTTGATTTAATTATTAGTTGACTCTAAAGTTCTCTAAGTAAACAATCAGATGATCTGAAAAAGTGATAATTTTATTTCTTCTTTGCATATCATTGGTCCCTCAACTTTTTCCCCTTTGTCTTATTGTTTTAGATGGAATATAAAATAATAGTTGTGGCACTGTACATCCTTGCCTCAATCCTGATCCTATTGGGAAAGCCTTTACCATTTTCCCCATTACAAATAATGTTAGCTGTTGATTTTATGTAAATACTGAACAACATTAAGGAAAGAATTTTACTATTTTTAACATAAAATAGTATTGAAGCTTATCAAAATATTTTGGCATTCACTAATATAATTGCAACATTATTGCTTTTGTTATTAATATGGTCACTTATGTTCACGATTTTCCTAAATTTGAACTGACTCTTCATTCCTTTTGTCACAATATACAATATTTTTAACATGTTGCTGTAGCCTCTTTACTAATATTTTGCATCAATATTCATTAGAGATACTGGTATATAGTTTTTTTTATCTACTTTATCTCCTTCTGGTTTAGTTTCTTGTAAGAAAGAGATTGGTAGAATTCCTTACTTTTTTTTAAAACAATGTAATATTGGAATTAAATATTATTGTAATATTTGATTAAATTCACTTTTTAAATCCTACTATCATTAGGGGTTTTTTCTTTGAAAGAAAGAATTGGCTTGCTAAATTTCTTTTTTCTTAGTCTTTTATTTTTTCAATTGCATGTGAAGATGATTTTTAATATTCATTTTTTTCATAAATTTTTGAGTTCCAAAATTTCTCCCTCCCTCCTTTCACTCCCCTTTTCCTAAGATGGCAAGGAATTTGATGTAGGTTACATATATGTACTCATGTAAAACTTATTTCCATATTAGTCATGTTATAAAGAACATAACAAAAGAAAAAAACACAAAAATGTGAAAATAATATGCTTCCACATGTATTCAGACTCCATCAGTTCTTTCTCAGAATGTGGATAAAATTTTCCGTCACGACCTTTTGGAATTATCTTCAATCATTATATTGCTGAGAAGGTGTAAATCAATCATAGTTGATTTTTGTACAATGTTACTTTTAATGTGACAATGTTCTCCTGGTTCTGCTCACTTCACTTTGCATCAGTTTACATAAGTCATTCTAGGTTTTTCCTGAAATCTGCCTGCTCATCATTTCTTATAGCACAATAGCATACACCTATACCGCCATTTTTTCAGCCATTCCCCAATTGGTGGACATCATCTCAATATCTGATTCTTTGCCTGCACAAAAAAAGCTACTTGTATAATACTTTTTGTGCAAGTGTCCCAATTTTCCCACAACCTCTCTAACATTTATCATTTTCCTTTTCTATCATATTACCCAATCTGATAGGTATGAGGTGGTACCTCAGAATTGTTTTAATTTGCATTTCTCTTTTTTTGGTTAGATTTCTCTAGTTTTGAAAGGGACATATTAAGATTCCCTATTATTAGAGATCTCATCAATTTTGCCTTGTAATTGGGTTAATTTTCCCTCTAAGTACTTGGATATTGGTCATTTGGCACACATATTAAATAATTCTATTGTTTTATTGTATGTGGTACCTTTCTTTTAGCCATGTCTCTCTTTACCATTATCTTTCCAGTCTATCTTTATCATTATCTTTCCAGAAATCATTATTGCTACCCCTGATTTTTCAAAATCATTTTCTTCTTGTTTGCAACTATTTTTTCTCAAGCCTTCTGGTTATACAGAATACTATGTTCTTCCACATTCTTCCACATTTCTGCTTTGCTTTTCCCCTAACCCCCCTATTCTTTTCTCTCTTAAAACCTGTGACACAAAACAAAAGAACACAGAATTCCAGTGTTTGAATATTTCTTTTTTCCCTGTGACCCTAGAAGACAGTGAGATAAGGAGCACTAATTTCTTTTCCATCTTTTAGATAAGATGCATATCATCATTATTTAGCAACTTCTATTTGTTCAAATATAATAACCTTTCTAGGTTTCTCTTGATTCTTGTCTTTTTTTCCCCTAGGGTATATATACTAAGTTATTTAAGGTAGATTATTTTTGGTGGTATGATAATCCTAATTTTTCTCTCCTTTTTAGTTGCAAAATAGTTCTGCATGATGCTGACTATTGTTCCTTGGTATTTGAACTCTATCTTGTTTGATTCTTGTAGCTTTTTTGCTATGACAGTCTGGTGGGGCTTCCTTTAGGAGATGATCAGTTAATTCTTCCAATTTTAATTTGCCCTATGTTTCTAGTAGATCTGTATAGTTTGCTTTCCGACTTCTTGAATTATGCTATCCTGGTTTTTGTTCAATCATGATTTTCAGGAAGTTCATTTATTCAATAATTCCTTGATGATCTCTCCCATATATGTTTTCCAGAGCAATTGTTTTTGGAAGTAGATACCTTACATTTTCTTCTATTTTTTCTATCTTTCTATCTGTTCTATTTCTTATTGTTTTCTAGACTCATGACGTTCTGATTGTTCCATTATTTTTCAGTAATATTATTATGTGGATAAGGTTTTCCATCTCTTCTTCTAAATTACTTATTCTCTTTCCAAGTTTTCCCACTTGATCTCTTAGTTAAACTTTAATTCTATTTTTTATTCATTGTTTCATTTTTTCCACATTCTTATGGTCCTTATAGACACATCATTTTTTTTCTCTGTTGGTCTGTTTATGTTTATTGTGGATTAACCCTTTTCACCAGCTCTTAATATAGGTTATTTATTTGTTGTATTTGACATTTTCTTTTGTTTACTTATATCTTCCCAGCTATAGCTAGCTCACTTTTCAAGTCTCCAAATATTCAATTTTATCTCAGTTTTGATTCACTTCCCTGGTGCAAAATCTCTTCTGTTTTCCACTGCATTTTGACCACCTCTTTATTCAGTTCTTAGCAGAATTGGGGAGTTTGTTTCTGTTACTGTTTGGTCTTCTTTTATTAGGGTCCTATCGGGGAGCTGAGTTCTTTTGCAACCTTCACATCTCTATTTTAACAACATACCTAAGATAAGAGAATAGGAAGAAAGCCAGCCAACCCTAAAGAATCACTTGCTTTTGAAGACCATGGAAGTTACTCTGGCCATGAATTTTACTCACTCTATTACAGTGTGAGCAATTATTTTTTGTTTCTTTATTTATTCTTTTGTAATATAATAAGTAATATAATTAGTAACATTGATATTATTTAAGCCTATGAGACTGTAAGTTTTGAGATAAAGATAGAGAAGATTGAAAGTTTATAGGAAAAGAAGTTTCTCTGGTTTATTTATAAACTAATTGAAAGGTTCAGAGCTAAATGATTAATCAGTGAGAAATAACAGTTAATTTGGAAATGTTTTCTCTTACATTTGATTACTTTAGAATCTATAAAGAAAATTGATTAGAAAATGAATCAGTAGAAGATAGGGGTGAAAGTTGTTGTAGTTGTCAGGTACTATTCCCTCACAACCCACCTAATAACACCTTAACCTATATATGACATGTGACTATATACATCACCCATAAACCAACTTAGAGAAGAATTATATATCTAGAGCTATTAGGGATCCTAGAGGTCATCTCGTCTAAGAGTTCTTAAGCTTTTTTTGTGTCATGGACCCCATTGAGCCAACTTCTGAAATCTAACGACTCCTCAAAATAATGTTTTAAGGTATATAAAATAAAATACAACTGATTATTAAAGATTGCATTTCAAAGTAATTACATGGCAATGCAGCAATAAAAATAAGTTTTAAAAGTTTACAGACCCCACATTAAAAAGTCCTAATCCTGTACAATCCTTCATTTCACAGATGAGAAATTGCTTGCTGAAAATCATTTGTCAGAGTCCAGAATTCAAATACATGTCTTCTGACTCCAATATCAGTCCATCTTCCACCACACCACACTACCTCACACCATTCAAAATCCAATTTGCATAATTGAAATGGAAGTTTAACAACCACTTCAGAGCCACCTTTTTATTTTCTTGCTAATGAAT
Organism: Notamacropus eugenii; assembly: GCF_028372415.1. NCBI lineage: Eukaryota > Metazoa > Chordata > Mammalia > Diprotodontia > Macropodidae > Notamacropus > Notamacropus eugenii. The sequence continues at coordinate 371,118,810 of NC_092872.1, read as the reverse complement.
CAGACGAATTACTTGGTCTAATATTTCTCAGTTTCCAGAATAGAAGTCAAGGCTTTAGGAAGTCAAAAGTATTTGGCACATTTTTAAATATGACTCAGCTACCATGGCCCTCTTTCACAGAATACATAATAGGTGGCCGGATGGTTGACTTGGAAGTATTAGCAGTGATACAATTGCAGAGGCCGACACTCCTGACAGTCAAGCTGTGCCAACACCTAAAATGTGAAGGGGAGAACTGGGACAGTAGAGATCATTCAAGGTAAAAACAAAACCTAACTCATTTACCTCATTTCTCTGGACCTCTCAGGTGACAGTGGCTCCAGGATTATGAGAATAATTACCTTAATTCTTCACTTCTCAGTGTATGGGGGTGGGGGAAAACCTTTCAGTACATCTCCTCCTGAGACTATCCTCCAAATATATAAACAGTCTATGCAATGTGGTTTAAAAGGTAATATGAGTTAAAGTCTATTCTTTCAAAAATAGTTCCTCTAGAAATCTGAAATTCCCTCATATTAGAGTTGTTTTTGCTTGTTAAAAATGTATATAGTTACCTAATTGGGAAAAATAATAAAGAAACTCACTAGATCCATCCACCATCATGTTGTCACAGATTAGTGCTTCAGATTAACTAGCTGTCATAAAACCCTAATGGAATAGGACCCTGGATGGGAAAATTCTGAATGGAGAGAAGACAGTTGAAAGTATAGCTCTGGACCTTCAGCAGGCAAGTAACATAGAATAACACAAAGACATAGAATAACTACTTGAGAGGAGGGGGTGGGGAGAAGTAAAGTAAACTTGGCCTATTTCACAATTTGTTTGGGGCCAAATTTCTTCCCTTTTCCTACGTTAACACCCTGGCAACTGAAGTTTTCCCTGGGCATGATAAAGAGATAGGCAGATATGAATCTATTAGAGGTGGCTTCACAATCCAACTCTAAATAAAGGAATTACTCCTACAGATTTCCCCATTATAGGTATTTTACCATTTGACACAGACAAGTTACATAATTCCGTTAGTGATTAAATTACCCGTGAAGTTGCTATCTGGTTATGTAGGTTCAAAGTTATTGGTTGTTCCTGTACTTTGGTTTAAACTGATTTGAAATAATTCTGTCTTAACCCCACTAGATTAAAAAAAAAAAGCTACTTTAAAAACCCCATTTGATCTTCATTAGGCAATGTAAAAAACAGCAGCCAAACTATATTCATTAACCACTCTGTCCCCAGGGTCTAATCTTAGTCTTGTGTTTAGACTCATAGGGTGTGAGATCATTGTCAGTTTCATTTATCTTGGTTATTAAATTTACAGGGCCTTCTTTAAATTTGATTATATCTTCTTATCTAATTCAAACAAATTTCTAACTCTTGGCTAGAATTTGTATGGTAAAATCTTATTGTTAGCTTAATAATGGAGATAATCTTGTTTAACCTCCCTAGGAGAGGTCTCTATTGATCCCATGTGCTCACAGTTCCACCCAAAAGCACCAGGGCTTTCTTAAAGCAGCTTCCATTGCATATTCTTTACTCATCTCAATTTCCTCTACAAGTACAATGAGTTCTTACCCTATTCCTCAACTATGACCATGTCTACATATACATGCTCGTTTTATGTGCAACTGCAACATGTTCATTTTACACAAAAAGGGTTGCACAGATTCAATCACTTTTCTTGACTGAGAATTAAAAACTATTCTCTATCCATGGTATTTTACTTCCCATCTCTATGTTTTTTTATTCTGTCCCTCACACCTGGAATTCACTCCCCTCCTCACTCTCATCCCAGAGAATTCCTAGTATCTTTCAAAAGCTCAGTTCACATGTCACCTCTTGCAGACATCCTCATTACCCACAACTGCTAGTCCTTTTTTCCCCTAAAACTAATTTTGTATCTATTTGTATATATTGTATATATTTTTATACCTCCTGCCTTTCCAATCTTCTTACTCCTTATTCCACACCACATACTCTTTATCACAGTCACACTGGCCTTCTGACTGTGCCGCAAACAAGACCCTCTATCTCTGGACTTCAGGCATTTTCTCTGGATATTCCTCCATCCCTGAAATGATATTTCTCTTCCACTCCAACTACTAACTTTACAACAGATTTCCTTCTTACCTTCTGTCTTGATCACCTTAATCTGTGTAAACATCAAAGGTTCTTGACTCTGGAATACAAACAGTGTGGTGGAATGGTAAAAGCTTGGGATTCCAGGTCTAGGATACTAATCTCCACTCGGTCACTCACTAGCCGCATGTCATGAAGCAAGTCATGTCCTTTGTGAGACATCATCTACAAAATAAAGAGGATGGACTAGCTATATTAGATTTGATTTTCTTTGGCCCCAGAAAACAGCAATGGGAAAAAGTTTCAGGAAGTAAATTTCTGCTTAATATATGAAAAATCTCCTAATAGTTAAAGCCATTTAAAAGTGCAGTAAGCTGTCTCAAGACAGTGAGATCTTGCTGAAAACAGCAAGAACATTTATCTAGGACCTAGTAGAAATCATTCTTGTTGAGATATGTGTTAAACTCATGAAATTGACCTCAGAGGTTCTTTCCAATTCTGAGATACTGTGATTCTGTAACCTCCAAGGACCCTTGCATTCTAAAATTCAATGACTCATTTCTCTTATAAATGATTAAGCTAAAGATATAACTATATATATATAATTATAATGCTTATTATATTTGCAGATAACATGAAGCTGAATATGGTCTATAACAAAAACAAGATGCAAAAAGATTTTGACAGGAAAGAAATGATGAGTTGACATTTAATATAGATAATGTAAAGTCCTATCCAGGAGTTCAAAGAATCAGTTGCATAATTGATTGCACATAGGTTGGGAGAGATAATAACTAGACAACAGTCAATTGGGAAGGGTGGAGAAGATTCCTGGGGATATTGGGAACTCAAGATAAATAAGGATTAAGAGTGACTTACTAGCCAAAAGAACTAATGAAACACTAAGAGAGCCATAGAAGAGCTCGATGATAGTCCCACTGGAATCTCTTGTATTCTGACCACATTTTAGGAAAGTAATTGATAAGCATAAAGTGTCTAGAGAACAAACAGAATGGTAAGGATACTGGGAAACCAAACCATGTCAAAATCAGTTGGAAGAACTAGAAATAGTTATGCTAGAGAAGATAATTTAAGGTATATGATAGCTATCTTCAAATATTTCAAGAGCTATCTTAAGGAAGACAAATTATACTCATTCTACTTGGTCCTAGAGGGTAGAACTAGAGGAAATGAGTGGAAGTTACAGAGAAGCATATTAGATGTATCCAAAAGTTGAATGGGCACATAATGGATTAAGGCAGCTTGGTGGTGCAGTAGACAGAGCACTGGGCCTAGAGTCAGGAAGATCTGAGATCAATACAGCTTCAGACATGTAACAGCATTAGCTATGTGATCCAGGGCAAGTTACTTAACTTCTGTTGATCTCAGTTTGCTCATCTGTGAAGTGGGAAAAATAATTGCACCAGGATTTTATGAAGATCAAATGAGATAACGTTTGCAAAGTACTTGGCAAAATTCCTGGCATATTGCAGGTGCTTAATAAATGTTAAATATTATTATTATTATTAATATTATTGGTGGATTCTTGGAAGAGAGTTTTATGTGGAAACTAGATGACTACTTGTTAGGGATATTTTAGATGGGATTCTAAAATGCCATTATTATTTCCTGTTATTTGTCCTCCTTACCACCACCACCTCCTTAGGAATGATTTTGACTCCAAATCCTTCCTGATCTCTCCTGATGGTGACCATATTGATTAGGCCATTCTAGTGGTGGCAAAGAAACTAGTAGCCAATTCCCCAACAAGCATCATATTATATTAAAATGAAAATAAGGCATACCTGGAGTAAGGGATAGGGTATTTACTTCAAAGCCAGGAGACCCAGATGTAAGTCCTCCTTCTGATACACACTGAATATGTTACCTTGGCCAGCTCTTTTAACCTCTTAAACAACTCTCTAAGACAATCAATGGCAGAGATGTCCCATTCTACATTGGTAGAGAGGAAATGTTCCTTCCAAAGAATTCCCAAAAAGAAATATATCACAGGTCTTCCCCCCCAAAAAAAATTTTTTTAATAACTCAGTCAAGTCACTATCTCTGTTTCTGACCACAACACGGTTAAACTTGGTGATATGCTTTATGCAGCGTAAATGACAATCTGATATTTGATTTGTAATTTCTGGTACTTGACATTTAAATTTCCCTTGTTCATTTATTAACAAACAGAAAAGTAGATCAATGGAATAGAGTAGGCATACAATTTACAGCAACAAATAAACAGGATAACCTTATATTTTACAAATATAAAGACTTAAGATTTTGGGATAAGAACACATTATTTGGTAAAAAAAAAAATTGTTGGTGAAATTGGAAAGCAATATGGCAGAAACTGGGCATAGACCAATATTTTATATCATTTAGCAAGAGATATTGTACAAGAAAATTAGAAGATCATGGAACATACTGCTTATCAGAATTATGGATAGGCAAACAATTTGTGAATAAAAAAGAGAGAGTACAAAGTTAAGTGTAAAATGGATAATTTCTACTACATTAAATTTAAAAGATTTTTTACAAATAAAATAAATGTAACCAACATAGAAAGGAAAGCAGAAAAATGGGGGGACATTTTTACAGACAGCTTACCCGATAAAGGTCTCATGTATAAAATATATAAAGAACTTTTGTCAAGTCTAAGAATAAGAATCCTTTCCTATTTGATAAATGGTCAAAGGATGTGAACAAGCAGTTTTCCAATGAAGAAATCAAAACAATTTATAGTCATATTAAAAAATGCTCTAAATCATTACTAATTAAAGAAATGCACATTAAAACAACCTTGAGATATCATTTTACACCTACCAAATTGGCTAAAATAATAGAAGGGGAAAGTGATGAATGTCAGAGGGGAAATGGAAAAATTGGGACACTATTCATTGCTGGTGCAACTGTGAACTGATCCAACCATTTTGGAAAGAAATCTGGAATTATATCCAAAGAGTTACTAATCTACCTTTACCCTTTGACTCACTACTTTGACTTACTACTACTTGATCTATTTCCAAAGATAATTAGGGGAAAAGAAACTATGTGTTCTAAAAATGTTTGTAGCAACTCTCTTTGTGGAGGCAAATAACTGGAAATTGCAGGAATGTCCATCAATTGTAGAATGCTGAACCAGATGTGGTATTTGATTGTGACAGAATACTACTGTACTCTAAGAAATGATGAGTTCTATGGTTTTAGAAAAATATGGAAAGATCTGAACAAAATAATGAAGAGCAAAATGAGCAGAACCAGGAGAACATTGTATACCTTAACAGCAATATTGTTTTAAGAACGACTTTGAACAAATAAGTTACTTTTACTATTATAAATACCCAAATTAACCCAACTAACCCAAATTTGACTATCACAAATTCCAAAATGAACAAATAAGTTATTGTGACTACTATAAATATACAAATAAACAACCAAAGGAAATATAAAGAAAGATACTACATCCAGAAAAGGAACTGATAAATAGAAGTATGTATAGAATAATTTTACAGATAGATAGATGGATTTGTGTCTAATGATAGCCATCTGTAGGGTGGGATGGTAAAGAAAAGAAAACAAACATATATGATAATTTTGTTGCATATTTGAAGGGCATAGCAAGTTATGCATTGTAGATTTGCAGTTTCAAGTGCAATCATCCTTTTTTTACTGTACTATGTTATAGAAATGTTTGTTTTATTCCATAAATTAAAAATAAAATTCAATAATGAAAAAAATTCCCCCTTAGCAATGGAGGATAGGGATAACCTGGAAAACTGAAACCTATAGAAGTATAAACTTCAGTCATGTTAGTGACTTCTATTTCCTTCTCCATTTAAACAGCATGGTATAATAGAAAAGACCATGAAACAAAAGTCATGACTCAAACTCCAATTTCAAAGAAGGTAGGGTGGTATGGAACAAAAACTAGATATTGAGTCAGATCCCATGAGTATGAACCATGGCTATTACTCAATTGGCCCATGTGACTTCACACAAGCTACTTTACTTCGCTAGGCCTCCATCTCCTCTTCTGTAAAATAAATTGGGGTAGACTAGATGAGTGGTGTCAGCTCAAATGAAAACAGGTTCCTGAAGGCTATGTGTTTGTTTAGAAAACCACAAATTAACATTACCGATATTATATCGCTTTTTTATTTATTTTCTTAAGCATTTCCCAATTACCTTTTAATCTGGTTCTGACTATGCTTTGCCATCTTGCCTGTAGCCTACAAGCCACGAGTTTGACACCTCTGGAATAAATTAACCTCTGAGATTCTTTCTAGTTCTAAATCTATAACCCAAGATGGATGGATCTATGCTGTCTATAATCTAGTGACCAAATTGAATGCTTCATTTTTTTCTTTCTTCTTCTCCTATTAAAGCTGCTGAAGGGCAACCAAAGAGCCAAAAAGTAGATGAGGCACAAGGCCTGCATAATTCACAAAATCACTAATTAGTCAATGGATAATAGAGTCAAGAAACTCTGGGAATTGAGTAATAATTTATATTCATTAGAATCTGGAGTAAATATTGACTGAAATGGGATAGGCTGTGAAAGGCAACAATATTCCCACAGCTTTGAATATCTGTTTGCCTTTTAGAACAGCTTCAGGAAATACCACAGACTGATTTATTAATGTTTTTTTTTTAATTCTCCTGGGATTTCAGTCTGAGGATGTTTTTAAGTTGAATTTTTTTTTCTCCAAAGGCCCTTACATATTCATTCAATTTAAGAAACATTTACTGAGTTTCTGCTACATAAAGACATTGGTTGCCAAGCAGCAGTGAGGGCCCGACTAAAGTTAGATAGCAGGAATTTGTGGTGAAACCAGTCCTCAGAGGCATGTGACTTTCTCCAACAATATTTGGCAGCCTGGGAACAGGAGCTGAAATGATGAATAAAGTGGATTACCCTGTTTGGGGGATTGGCAAGACAGGTAAAGCAGAAGATTTAAGAGGATAATAGATTCTGGATAATAGTGACAACATAATTGAAATAGTTGTTTGTGAGGCCCAGACTGGGTGGAAAATAAAAGTGTATCCAAGAGTGTGCTGGTGCTGAGGGGAGGGGACTGGGGACTGAATATTTTCATGAAAGCAAAGAGCAGGCTTATTAGGAGTGTAGAAGTAAGTGGAAGAAGTGAAATGGTAAGAAGTTCTAGCTTGAAAGAGGGAATTTTAAAACTCAAGAGGTAGTTGGAGAGTAATGCAGTTCTGAGCAATGGTCAGGTGAGAGTAGCCATGTATGTGAGTGGGAGAAGTAAAAAACATATGCAAGTTACTGGAGTTAAGATGGTAGAGATTCTATGAGGCTGGGGATATCAACAAAGATGGTGAAGTCACCAAAGGTAATTACAAGAAACAAAGAAGACAACTGAGCTAACTAATAAAGTCCTAAAGAAGAAGGGGAAAAAAGCATGCAATTGTCCCAGAAGCAAGTAAACCCTTGCAAGGCAAGGAGGGAAGAGTGAGACTTGATACAAGTCTCCACTGCATTAAGTTTTTGAAATTCCCTTTAAATCATGTAGCTCAAAGGGTGTATAACATGTCATCCACTACTTTCCAATGAGACTCCAGAAAAAGAAGATAGGGTCCCTAGGAAGATTTGTAAGTGACTGAAACCCATATCAGGCTAGTTTTCTTGGTGTGAAGAATTAGACACTAGCTGGAACCAGCCTTTTGCCACCCAGGAGTACATTTTCCCTTCTTCAGCCTTACTTGTCAGAACAGGAACCTACTATCAAGAGGTGGGCTGAATACAACTCTTTTAGGGAGTCATTCATTCAGTGACTAGCTAGTTGTACATTCATCAGCATCTGTCTCATGTACTAAGGAGCTCCAATTGTGATGAGGCAATTTACTAAACACGACATAAGTATCAAAATAAAGTTTTTTGGATTTTTGGCTAGCCTTTCCCTAAGTGCTCTCTATATGAACTGCTAAATACCAAACCCATGAGCATTTCGTTCCTACCTCCTCCTGCATAAGATCTTTCAAATACTCAGATTCATCTGGTTATGGTACTAGAGAACAAACATCCTTCACAGAAGGAGAGACCAAACAAGTAGCTGGAATAGAAGAATGTTATTAGGGTTTTCTATTATGATCACTTTACCCACTTAATAAATTCATTGATTATAAAGCTCAAAGGGATTCTTTGTCTTAACTTTAAGAAGATTCCGTGTCTTCTTAAGAATTCAAAGGAAAGATACTCATAAATTTGTCTATTTTGAGAAAGCATTTCAGAATCTGACAATTCTTCTAGCCAGAAAACTCCATGACTTGCAGTAATCCAGGTTACCTACAGAGTATAAGTTACTTCAAGATTCAGGTCAAATTGTATACTTTTTTTTTTAAAAAAAATCAGTCTCACCAATAAATGGGCCAACCTATAACTAAATTCTTAAAGTCTAGATGGGGACAATTAGCATATTGGTTGATGTATCCAGCCTTTAGAAAATGTTTAGAGGAAGATTAATTTTAATAATACCTTTTTACAAAATGGGTAAAATGGAAAGCACACACACATACACACACAAAATAAGACTGAATACATCTTAACCAACAGGATTAGTTACTTAGAACTCATTTCAGAATTCACAGAGGTGTGGTTAAGATATAATTATTCAATTATTTGATAGTTTTAGGTTCATTACTCACTGCTAAATTATAGGCATAAATTTTTCTGAAGGTCACAGAAGCATTTCAGGTTGGAGGCATAAATTCAAAGGGAAAACTTATAGAAACTTTGTAAGCACGCACCCAGTCTCTTGGCAGAGAAATGAACTATCGGTGCAAAATGAGACACACACTTTATGACACAACCAATATATAAATTTGTTTTATTTAACTATGCTAGTTTGTTACAAGGAAAGACATATTTTGACAGAGAGCATTGAGAGAGGAAAGAAAGAGGATAGGGAATCATGGTGATAGAAAAAAAAGGAATGAGAATGAAGCTTTTTTTTGCCCTTCCTAGATGAGTAGGAAGTTGAACTAATGACTTGAGCCTAGTCCTCTGGACCAGATAAATCTCAGAATACCTTCCCTGACTTTAAGGAAAAACTAGCCCAGACTATGTGGTAGAACTCTGGGCAACCAAGAAGCTGATCAATGGTTTGAGCTCTAGTTTCCTAAACAAGCCTAAGAACATCTTCCCTGTTTTTTAGGGGGCAAAATTGGAGAAATGTGGATCACCTTTTATAGCTCCAAATTAGCTTTGGAAGCCCTATACAATATCTGAATTGTAGCACAGCTTAATGTTTTTCTCTTCAGGTCTGGGCGTAGGTCCCCCTGGTCATCTTAAACATCTGTCAAAGATATACACTGAGAAATTAACTCCATGGACCACCCATCCCACTGGATTTGACAACCTGAGCAATGTGCATTTTCATCCACTTTCTTTTCACAGTGTTAAAAGTTAGACTCTTCTCTTTCAAGTGACCATGGAGTTCAATGAGGAAGGCTTGCAGCATTCTAGGACTTGAAGTAGTCAGCACAGTGTTTTCTGTGAACAGAAGCATCTGGAGAACTTTACCATCAATAGGGAACCCCTCTTATTTTGAGATGGTGCTCAGAACATTTTCCACTGTTCCTTAGAACAGGTCTCACCCTATTTTATTACTTTTTTTGAGGTTGACGTTCAGCAGATTTTGAACAAACTTATCTGTGGGATTCATCTGTCATAGAATTTTACATGGTTTTAGCATGTGTGGGAAACACCTTGTTTGGGGAGGACCTTTAAAGCTTAATCTTTTTGTACGCAATTAAATACTTTTTTATGTACATCAACAAAGAGAAAATTGTAGGTTCATATATTTTCTACACATGAAAGTCAGTTTTATGACTGTGCTGATGTGGTCTGCTTTACATAAGAGTCTGTAAACGACTGCCTATTTGCTTCCTAAGTTTTCATTAAGAATACTCTTAATGTATACATGTACGTACATAGCAAATTCTTGTAAAGATTATGTAGTGATTAGAAAGTAGGCATATAATTAGTTGTTGCTGTAAAATTCTCTTTATCCTTTGTTGGAAAAAGTACCATCTACTATTTTTTTTCTTTTGGAATCTTCCCCTCAATGAAAGTTCTTTAAAGTCAATAAAGATACAAAAGATAACAGAAAAAAATGTTCTCAGCATAATTCTCACACCCTACACTCTGAATCAACAAGTAATGTCCTAGATAGATAATAATGAAAATTGCAGTTAAGAACAGAAGACAATGGGAAAAAGCTCTATATGATCGATAATCTTTGGAAATACGAGATAAAGGGAGAAATCCATATCCCCAGCCTTCCTCAGCCTGTCGCATAGCCCACACAAATGATCATATATGCACTTCAACTTCCAGGTTTGGATAGGCTGGCATAGATCAATCTTTCATTAGTGACACACACTCACACACATGCATCCATGTTTTAATGGGAAAAAAGGAAGGATGATGTGGAGAACTTTGACCTTCTCTTGTCACTAGATCAAAGAGCTGCAGAAAGGGGGTGGGGGAGGGAGTGCCAGTAGTACCGAACTGACCTTACATGGTGAGGGAAAAGAGGAGAAGAAAGCAATTAACAAACCAGTTGTAGAATACTCATATGAAGGGAAGCATCCAGATGCTCCTAGTACTCAACTTGAGAAGAGCTCTTAAGTTATACAACTCTCATGGTTTGGACAGGAGAAAAAATACTGTGGATGAAGAAAAAGTCAAATAGTACCTATGCCTTAAACATTTTGCCATCTAATCAAGAGGGTTGTGTATACCATAAGAAAAGAGATATAGAAGCTTGGAGATAAGTGATTGCCCAGACAGAAAAGCTATCTAAATGATTCATAAAGACTGGTAGAAAACTAATCAAGAAGATTAAAAAAGTTTACAGAACAATGAAGAAATGTTATGCCATGACAGAAAATGACCCCAAAATCTCTCAATGGAAAAGGAAATAAGAAAACAAACTGTATGGTCTCCCACAAATAATGAAACAATAGCAAATTTGAATTGGTTCAAATGAAGAAAATGTGAAAATTAAAAGAAGAAACAAGCAGAGAAATTAGGACTAAATTTGTGGTAGAAAGAAGTTCTTAATTTTGGTTTAGCCCATCTGCTCAAACAATCCTATCAGGGTATGGCTGCTGCACATGGTAGAGCTTCTTGGAGCTACAGGTGAAAGTTGGATGAAAGGTAGACACCAAAGGTAGAAAAATAGCCCTGAAAAAGATTCCGAGGTGCTAATCCTCCCTGAACCCCATAAACCACAGTGGAGTATACAGTATTTGACACTTAAAGACTTCAAATGGAAGAAACACTAGAAAGGTAAAATGGGTACAGTAAATAATTAAATTAACTAGCTAATATTTCTAGGGTAAAACAAAGCACTTGATTGGTTGTGGAGAACATTGATCCTATCTTTTCATTTTGAAGGTCTAAAGATGAAAACAAAGAGATTACATGGAGCCAAAAGGATCGAGGGGGCTAGAGCAAATGGAGATAAAAACATCAAAAAGTAGGAAGAATGTTACTTCTTAAATGAAGCACCATGTAGGGGTAGGAGAGCACACCAACAGATAACTCAAAATAATGACGGAACATAAGGGGAAAGGATATGTCAAGACAAAAAACAACAATAAAAGGATTTTTAATAAAAAATAAATGCATTATACAGTAAAAAAAAAAATTCCATCCCTGAGTAAAATCATCTTGTCCCTTAACAGATATATCTTCTTTCTGTTTTCTCAGCTCCAAGTTCACATTAAATGTCATTGTCCATTGTCATTTACATAATGTATCTTATTCTGAGATGAGTTTTACTATTTTACCGATGAGTTGATCGATATAGAAACTATATATATATATCCATTCCATTTCATGTTTCTTTATTGTTCTCTTCCCAGCTTCATCTACACATGCTCTAAGAATTATCCTGCTGAAGTGGGTGCCACTATAGGCTAAACGTACCCCTCAACTTCTTACCATATTATGAAAAGATACTGTTTATCACAGTGCCTGGCACATAGTAGGCACTTAATAAATGGTTACTTATTGACATTATTTTGATAATTGTTTTTACATCTATAAAGCTTGCCTAAGGTAGCGGTCTTCAATGATGAGGCTGTGACCCAACCACAAAAAGGCTACACCCAGGATCCAAAGGATTATGTAAAATAACAATCAGAAGTGGGGGAAGATAGGTCGCATCCCCCTCTCTCCATGAAAACCAATTCTGAGGCTTGCTTCTAACAAAAGAACTTACTCTTGTCTGCCAGTGCTCCCCACATTTACCTTCTCATTCTGCTATGCAGGTTTCAAACTTCCTTCTTTGCTTCTTTTCTTAAAAAATATTTATTTAGCAATTAGTAATTTAGTAATTTATTTAGTAAAATTTAGTAATTTTCCCCAATTACATTGAAAAATGATTTTTGACATTACTGTTTTTTTTATTTTGAGTTTCAAATTCTCTCTTTCCCTCTCCTCCCCTTTCATTAAAAAGGCAAGCATTTTGGTATGGGTTACACATGTGTAGTCATGCAAAACATATTTTCATATTAGTCATGTTGTGAATGAAGACACAGACACAAAGGCAAAAATAAAAATAATTAAGAAAGTGAAAAATAATATACTTCAATGTACATTCAGACTTTATCAGTTCTTTCTCTGTAGGTAGATAGTATTTTTCGTTCTAAGTCCTTCAAAATTGTCTTGGATTATTGTACTGCTGAGATTATGTAAGTTATTCACATTTGATCATCATACAATATTGCTATTACTCTGTTCAATGTTCTCCTGGTTCTGCTCATTTCGCTTTTCATCATTTCATATAAGTCTTACCAGGTATTTCTGAGAGCATCCTGCTTATCATATCTTATAGCACAATAGTATTCCATCATAATCATGGGCCACAACTCATTCAGTCATTCTTAATTGATGAATATCTCCTCAATTTCCAATTTTTTTGCCACCATGAAAAGAGCTCCTATAAGTATTTTTATACCCATAAGTCCTTTTCCTTTTTGGTTTTTTTTTATCTCTTTGGTATACGGTCCTCATAGTGGTATGTTGCTACTTCAAAGGATAGGCATAGTTTTATAGACCTTAGGTCATAGTTCTACAGAAGAGTTGAATCAGTTTACAACTCCACTGACAGTACATTAGTGTCTCAATTTTCCCACTTCCCCTTCAACATTTTGTCATTTCCCTTTTCTGTCATATTAGCCAATCCATGGGTATGAGGTGGCATCTCAGAATTTCTTTGATTTGCATTTCTCTAATCAATAATGATTTAGAGCATTTTTCATATGACTATAGATATCTCTGATGACTTTATCTGAAAATTTCCTATTCATATCCTTTGAACATTTATCAATTGAGAAATGGCTCTTATTTTTATAAACTTGACTCCATTCTTTATATATTTGAGAAATGAGATCTTTATCAGAGAAACTTGCTATAAAATTTTTTTCAGTTATGATTACTAACTGTATATCCCTCCATCTTATTTTCCCCTTGTTTATTCTCTCTAATACATCTTCTGCTGGGGATGGAAGCTCAATTCCATGTGGACAGTCTCGGGCGGGTAAAGGTGGGAACTTCTAAATCTTAGAGTTCTCACGAGGCCCCCCAGGAAACGACTGGGAATCGAGGAGGAGACCGAGCTATCTCGTGTATTTCCGCCTCTTCCCGTGAGATACGTGATGGGAGGAGCATCCCCGCTCTGGAGGCTGTCCTGGATTGGGGCACACCTGTTGTTACCTAACAGGCTCGGTATTGACGTGTAAACTACGAGACGGGAGGGCTTAAGTAGGGTCAGGAAAGCCTGAAAGCTCTCTTGGGCAGAGGGGCCACGTGTGTGGACAAGGCTCCGCATTTCCTCTTTCCTCTCTCCCCTCCCCCTCTCTCCCCACTTACACTTCTACTTCCAATCTCTTATTGTAAGATCTTTGCCTCCTTGGGAGATTCTTCGCTCCCTCCTAAGGAAGAATTCCCCTGCACTTGTAACCAGAACCCTGAATAAAGCTCAACCCTTGTTCGACTCTGGAACGTCCTTTCTCTCATAGGAGCATCCGGCTTGGCCAGCCGAAGACCCCGAGAGGTGAGGTAAGAAGATTCGGGTAGCCCACAGGCCTCTAGGCCTGGCAATCTTCCATTCCTGATTAATAGAATTTCAATCCCAACAACATATCTTTCATCTCCATACCAAGATGAAGCATTAAAGTAGCTCTTTTATGAGGTGTAAAAGCTATCAAATGGAGCATTCCAAAGCATTTACCTCTTAACTACTTTAAAATAGCAGTGAAGTACCCTATGAACTATGTTTTAGTAATATTAGTAAAACATTTGATACAGATTTTCACAATACAATAGCATTAATTTGGAATTATGATAAAATTGAAAAAAGTTTGCCAAACAAATTGATGTCAAGTAAAGGAAAATATTTATTCTGCGAAATAATAAAAGGAATCAAACTTTTCAATTCTATTTGTAAAAATTATTTTAGGACATCCTTAACATGAAACCAAGAATATGTTAATTAACCTTTTGCTATTTATTAAAATACATTATAAATTCCTACAATACGTAATCTACTCTTACTTACTTTTCTCCCCACTAGGAATGCTATTCTATGAAATTCATGAAAATACATTTTATGATTATGTTTAATCATAACTATAAATGAATATATTATATATAATTTAAGCTTACTCGGATATTTCTATATAACAATATAATTCATTTTGCCTTCTAACTGAACTTGTACCCCAAATAGAGAAAATTAACAGGTTTTTTTTTCAGATGATTATTTACTGCAATGATTTTTCTTTCAGTTTCTGACTGTATTATTAAACTACTTTGGACTTATAAGGCATCTTTTATCCAAAATTATTAAGGCATTTATACTTCCACTCAGACACTTCTTCAGATATTGGGGAAAGTCATCTCTCCATGGAAGCAAACCTAGAGACAGGTTGTTAGAGACGAACTTGACACACAAAAAGGTATCAAGAAAAATTTATTAAAAATGGAGTTCAGAGGAGAGAAGGCCTTCTTTGTTCCTCCCCCTGAAGGAACAGGTAGTTTCCAACAGGGCCACCAGAAGGATGAGACAAGATTCTTATGGAATTCCAAACTTTGAACCTCTCGGGCTGCCGTCTCCTGGCCATGTGCCTGCATGTTCTCCTCTCATAGGCTTTCCTTCAAACAATTTATTGAGCATGTGCAGTGGTTTTCCGACCTTCACCTCACTGTACTAGGTAACACACACACCCATTAACCAAAAGGGGAAATAAAACTTACTTCCTGTTTCCCACATAAGTGAAGTACAGAGAGCCAAGAGTTGGAAGAAAAATGTGAATTACGACTCAGTGTTGTGACTCTCATTTTTTTCACTCATCTTCCTTTATTTGCATTGATGACATCTTGACTGTCTTGTATTTCTTTATGTTCCCATTCTCACATCTCAAATAGGAAGTTACAAGCTGTATATAATGTCACCTAATAATCTTTATGTATAATCTAGACACCAATAAAAACTAAATCATTTTCTAGATTTTTTTCTGAAAAGAATTTTGGCCCCCTCCACAAGTGATTCCAGAATCAGCCCATCTCATCTAGAACATCTAACTATACTATGTCATGAAAATGTCTTCATATTTTCTATATTGGATATTGGTTATATATTCTATATTGGTTGCTGTGTCTACCACATTTTACAGCTAATTATGTTTCCCCTGTTTTAAGAAAAGGTATCCTTGAATTACCTCAGTTATTCTATAAATTTGATGATTTGGGGAGTTGTTTTAGTCATACAGCCTCCAAAGATAATATAACTTGATCCCTCAACTAGCAGGAAAGGGATGGGAAATATCTACATAGTTCTTTTGCTTTCTGAGCTAAAACATTTAAGATTTTCATAAGAAACATTTTTTTGAATTCCAGGTTTCATTAAGCATGAAAATTAAATTTTTATAAGTGAAGTTTTAGAATCACATAATGTCAGAGTTACAGGGGTCTTCAAAAGCTATTGAGTCCAACCTTTCCTTGCACAAGAACACACTTTATTGCATCAATCAATCAAAAAGCATTGAATAAATACCTACTATGTGGCAAGTATAGTACTACTCACAGAGGATACAAAGGCAAAAGTAAAAGTTTCTCCTCTTATGGAGCTTACATTTTAATTGAGGAAACAACATGTACATATATATATATATATATATATATACACAAAATAAATATAATGCAATTTTCAGGAGGAAGGAAATTTTCATTGAGGAAAGAATCATCTACTTGAAGACCCCTAATGACAGAGAGCCCGTTATCTTCTTAGGAAGCACATTCTAGTCTTAGAGAACTCTAATTTTTAGGAAGTTTGTCCTTATATCAAGCCTACCTTTCCTCTTTGTTTATTATTGTTTTGTGTATAATTACAAATTGCTTCCCAGCTTGGGTTGTGCCAATTCACAATTCACATACTAATAGTGTATGGATGCTCTTATTTCCACACAACTCCCTCAACATACCTTTGCAGGGGCGGGGGGTCATCTTTGCCAAGATGATGGCTATGAGGTAGAATCTCAGAACTGGTTTAATTTGTATTTCTCTAGTTAGTATTTTTTGAAGCATTTTTTTAATATGACTGCGGATAACCTGGGTTTCTTCCCCTGAGAACTGCCTGTTCATAGTCTGAGATTATCAATTGGGGAATGGTTCTTATTGTTAGATATTTGAATCAGTTCTTAAAGACAGCTAATAAGTCTCCAAGTTTTCTCTTCTCTTAAAACAAATATTCCTAGTTTCCTCATGTGATCCTCATGTGGTATAATCTTAAGGCTTTTTGCCATCCGGGTCATCATACTCTGAACATTCTCCAGCTTGCCAATGTCCTTCCTAAAACGAAACCCCTAGAACTGAACAGGGCACTTTGGTCAGATCACAATAGAATATAAGTCTGTCACCTTCCTAGCCCTGGACGTTATTCCTCACAATGCAACTTAAGATAGCATTGATTTTTTTTGTTTCTGATACCTGATTGTTGATTTATATTGAGCTTGCAATCTACTAAATCCCTGAGATCTTTTTCAAATGAATTGGCATCTAGCCATACTTTCCCCTATCATGTTCTTATGAAGTCAATTTTTGAAACCCACATATAAAACTTTACCTCTATGCCCATTAAATTTCTTCTTGTTAGATTCAACCCTAAGTTCCAACTTGTCAAGTTATTTTTAGATCTGACCTCTGAAATGCACTGGACTTATGTATCACCAAGGCAATATTCACAGTGCTGGGGGTGACTATGAATATGCCAGCATAGTTCTCAATCACAAAATATAACAGACTCTCCATAAACAAGGCAGAAGAAAAACATTTATGCAGAAATATACCAGAAAGCCAAATCACAAAACCAGTAAGCCAAATCAGTCATAGTAACCAAGAAGTCAATATACATTAGCACTGCAGGGGACAGAGGCATTTCCAAGCCTTCCCCCCACCACCCCACATCCCTGGGCCTTCCCACAAACAAAATAACACTCAGGAGCCTAGCTGTCTGCTTGCCTGTGTCTTTCCCAACTCTGACTAACCTGACCAACTTCCTCCCAGCCCTGCTCTACCCTTTCTGTTCCACCTGTTCACCAAGTTCCTCCCACCCATGTGTCTTGGGCTTCCATGAGATTTAAACAGGCACATGGGCCTATTAATGAATGGGGAAGATCTTCCCATTTAAATTACCATTACAACTTAATACCCTCTCCATTTTTGTGTCATCTGCAAATCAAACCAGAATACTGTCTATGCTTCAATTCCTTAAATCAAATGACAAACGAATAAAAGCTAAGCATAGTTGATGGAGGTGTTCCACTGGAGACTGCTGTCCAAGTTATATCAAAACAACATATCAGAGGCTTGGCAACCCAAACTCCTCCTACCAAATCCAAAAGTACCTAACTAAAAGATTATCTTATCACTCCCTATTGCAAGAAGATTGAATTTGGGGGACAATTTCTATCCCTTATTCAATTCAATTTAATGTGTAATCTCTCCTTTCTTGGATAATAGCTAATTATGTTGATACAGAGCTCTAACACACCAAAGCACTTTCCTCACCATTCTGTAAGGTAGGCAGCGTAAAAAATCGTTATTGTCCTTTTATGAGTAACCTTCTTGCTAACTTGAGTGTGGAGGTTTTGTTGGTTGAAAGTAAAAAAAGAAAGGGAAAGGCACTCACTCCCTCCTCTGGTCCCTGGCTTTAGAATGTGGACACTACTGACTTGGTCCAGATTTTCCTTGTCTCCTCATCCCAGATATGGCCTACATTCTCTATCTTCTCTCAATTCTAATTCCTACTGAGGGAGTTCTCTGTGCACGCATATTGTATTGCATAGTGTCATTGTATTATATTGCATAGGACAAAAAGAGGAAAGCAATGAAGAAAGCATCATGACTCAGCAACACAACCTCCAACCAGACACCAATGGAAATTGACTCCCTTTCTAATCCAACTTTTTCTACTTTTGGACTTTTACCAAAATCAATAATTCAATGTTCTCTTTCACATTGCTCCTGAGCCCCAATTTGGTATCCAGATTTACCAACAATTCATTTTCAACTCTCTTGTGAGCCCCTATTTGCAAAAATGATGCACACAAATAAAAGGAGTTATATTTTCCATCTTGAAGCAGTGTGATGCAGCGGATAGTAAAGCTAGCCGAAAGCCAATAGGACATGGATTAAAGTCACACTTTGGACTCATACTGACTATATGTCCTTGAGCAAATCATTTTACTTCTCAGGGTTCTAGGCAACTCTGTAGAAGACTATATATTGCAGAGAAATTGTCAACCTTCATTGATAGAGAAAGATTCCTTATCTGCGAGTTTTAAGCACCATAGGTCCATTCCCTATCCCTATTTTCATCCAGAGTAAGTCAGTGCTAAAGTACTAATTAAATCATAAATTATGAACACAATTAAAGAACTGAGAAGTTTTGTATTAAACATCACCTTGATGGATGGAAAAACAGGGGGGAAGGGGGGATGTGCTTCATTGTCTGCATAAATTCTCAACTGGGGCAAGTTCATCACTAATTGGACATGTCTCTTGTTCCAGATTCCACTGTTATATCTGGCCTCAGCGGAGGAATGCAGCAGCATACTTGTCCTCCCTCCATCTCACCATGAAACCTAGCTATGCTCAACTACCATGATAGCAGGCTACACTCTATACTTCTCTAGAATATCCATCTTTTCTTGGTCTCATTCACAAGATTCCAATTGAATTGGGCACTCAGCTTCCCTCTTCCCTTCCCTCTCTGTCTGTGCCAGAGGGCTGCCATGGCAGCAATAGGTATGATGGTCAGAGCCACCTTGTACCTCTACCTCGTCCCTAGCATCTTCCTCAAGCTACAGTCTTGTCATCCAAACTACACATGCTCCCTCACTTCTTACTTCTAGATAAACATGTATAAAGCACTTTGCAAAACTTAAAGTGCTATATTAATGCCAGCTATTATTGTCATTATTATTAATAGTATTTTGTTGCTATTATTAGTTCTTGCCCCTCTCCTCTTATATAATAACTTCTTCTCCAGCCAAGGGGAGACAAGGCTGTCTCTCTTTGAAATTTGACTCCTCTTTTGACAATGTCATAACAAGCCAGAGAATTCTACCCTGATCAAGAGAATTTTCATTCCCAGATGTATGTCCCTGGCAGAGAAGACAATAGAGAAGGGAAAATTGAGTCCAACTGAACCTCAGTGATTTACCCAAGTGCTGTAATGTTTCTTTTAATTCCAGGTCCAATCCTTTTCGTTTCACATCTGCACTTCTTCATGTAGCAAGGGGGTGTTAGTGCCCATTCTTTATTCAGCATCATCCTAGGTATTGTGGAAGATTTAAAAGAGCTATGAGACCTGATCCTTGCCCTTGAGGGGCTTAAAATCTAAATTCAAGTTTTAAATTAATTTAAGAGATACAAGTCACAGACTTGTTCCCAAAAAACCTGGTCCAAGGTCTTCTTAATCACAGGGAAATGGTTTCACTGTGTGTGTGTGTTTGTGTGTTTTGTTGTCTATCAATCTCAATCTCTCTGTCTCTGTTTATCTCCCTGTCTCTCTGTGTATCTCTCTTATGCTGGGAGCAGGCTGCGGATAGAAAAGTTAGAGAAGAAAGATTCCATGGAAAATCACAATCCACAAACACATCCAGAATGTTCCCCTGTCAGTCAGCAGTTTCAAATTGCACCCTTTTTTTTGCCTCTTCCTCCAATCCTTACTTCCATCACTACAAAATCCTTTGCACAACTCTGGATGACACAACACTAGATGGAATAGCTACCACTGATTGACAGAGCCAGGAACCAAAAAGGATTTAATCTAACAACATAATGTCAATAGTGAGAAATGCAAATACTCACCTTGTTTGTTTATTTTTGTTCAATCAATCTCACCATGTAAGGGGAGGCAGCATGATTAAGATCTGGGAGTGTTTGTCAGTGGACTACAAGCTTAATAAAAGTCAATTGTATGATATAGCAGCCAAAAAACTAAATATGATCTTGGGCTGCTGTTAACAGAGACATAACTTCCAGGGTTAAGAAGGTAAGTTTCCTGCTTTACTAGCTCCTGGTCAAATCACACCTGGAGAATTGCATAATCTCTTTTGAGCTCACAACCAGCCTGAGAGGTAGGTGTTATAATTATTCTCATTTTAGGAATGAGAAAATTGAATATAAGACAGGTTAAGTGACTTGCCCACGGTCATAACATCTAGTAAGTGTCTGAGGCAGATTTCAGATTCAAATCTCCATGACTCCAAGTCCAGTATTTCAATCATTATGCCTCCTAGAGCATAGAAGCAGGACCAAAGCAATTTAATTAAGACTGCATTTTTTTTAAGAATTTACTAAGTGCTAAGCACTAGGGATACAAAAAAAATGCCTAAGGTAGTAGAATTCCCTTCACTTAAGGAATTATAGAATAGGTTAGATGATTACCAGTTGTTTATGTTATGGAGGGGACTCTTTTTCAGGAATGAACTGAGCTAGAAAGCCAGTAAGTTTCCTTCCAATGCTGAGACTCCTTGATTCTGGGATTTTCCTACCTGGCTGTGGATGCCTATGCAGTAGGCTAAGTAGAAAGGCGAAAACGTTGGTCCCTAGAGAGAACTAAGCAAGGAACATGGATAATCCAGAAACTGGATAATTGTCCATTAAACAATCAGAAGTTAACTGTAATTACTTTTGACATTTGCAGAACAAATCTTTGTGTCCATACTTACCTTACCAAAGCAGCCCTCTTTTCATATTCCATATACTTTTTTCCTCTGATAATCACAAATTCTCTGGCAGTTCTCATCAGAGCAATAAATTTCATAGCCACTAGCCAGCCAACTTTCTGCCAAAGTTACTTTTGTCAACTACTGTATTAAGAACATATGGATCTAGGAGGCACTAAATCAGCTTGCATTTATAAGGTGGGGCTCCAGAGAGAGGACACCTGGGACCTATGACAAAAGGTTGATCAGATATTCTAATTTAAAATTCAGCAATATTTCGATAATAAAGAATTGAGACAAGACATCTTTCATGGCATATGTTCAAATGCTACTACCTGCAGGAAGTCTCTCTTAATCTCCCCAATTGCTTGTGTTCTCCCCTAGAAATTAATCAGTATTTCATTTTTTATTATTGTAGAAAGTTTTTTGTAATTGTTGTTCAGGCATTTTCAGCTGTGCCCTGTTCTTCATGACTTCATTTGTGATTTTCTTGGCAAAGATCCTGGAGTGGTTTGCCATTTCCTTCTCTGGCTCATTTTATAGATGAGCAACTGAGGCAAACAGGGCTAAAGTGACTTTCCCAGAGCCACACAGCTAGTAAGTGTCTGAAGCTAGATTTGAACTAAGAAAGATGAATCTGCCTGACTCCAGGCCCACCCAGCACTCTGTCCACTGCAGCCACCTAGCTAGAAACTCTGTAGAATATTATTAATCCTTTGACCATGTCCACTCTTTATTCTAGTCGCATTTCTAAAGGTAAAATAAAGACACTGGACAGAATAAGGGGGGAAATGGTCTCCTATAGGAATGTAAATTCCCTGAGGACAGAAACTGTTTTGTTTTTGCCTTTGTTTCTCCAATATCTAGCACTCAATAAGTTCTTAATAAATGTTAATCATCATCTCTAAGTCACTCTGAGACCTAGAATATGAAATTCCCTGAGGTAACTTTCTACAAGAAAATTCATAACTTTACCAAGACCACCCATTCTTCAAATCAATTCCAATTACTTTTACTTAATAGGCTCTCCTTTTTTCCCTCATTTACTTCTAATTTCCTCCAATAGTACTCAGCGCACTTAGATTACATCTACACATATACAGTGAGGCAAATATCTGGAATAATCAACCAAAGATATTTTCCACTCCTCTCAGGCATTCAGCAATTCACAGAATATTTACTAGATCCAAAGCACTGTGGTAGGTTCTGAGAGAGAAACCAAGTTTAAATAAGAACTGGTCTCTGCCTTGAAGGAGTTTACACTATAATGGAGGATCAGTATAGTACTGAAGAATCAGAGGGCTTAACACTTCTTACCCATCGGTCCTTGAACAAGTCATTTAGCCTCAGCTTCCACAACTGTAAAATAAGGGGACTGGCCTAGATGACCTCTGAAGTTCCTTGCCCCTCTAGTTCTACAATCTTGTCATCCTCAGGTAGCCAAGAACAATCACTAAACCTCTCTGATCCTGAATCTCCTCATCTTCAAAATGGGATAATACCTATATCACTCATCTTACATTGTTGTTGATAGGTTCAAATGAGATGTTATATGAAACACTTTATAAACAATGAAGTACTACATATGTCAATTATGATTAGATCACTGATTTACTTGAATTATGTAGCTAATGCACACTTTGCTTTTACTTGTATAAACATAGCCTTCCCCCTCCTCCTTTCCACCTCCATTAAAAAAATAGAGATGGAAGATGCTTTTAGTCTCACACTAAGCTGCCAAAATAATTAGAAATGAACATGCTCCTAGTCTTCTTGGCCAATTTTCCCATCAGGTCTCAAGGGAAACAAAATCCTTCTCATTCCTCAGCTTCCCACATGACAACCTTGTCACCACCATGAAGGGAAGGACAAACAGCTATAAGGGAGAGGGGAGAGAAAAAAAGCCCCTTCGGGGGCAAGGAGATGGTGATGAAAGAGCAGGTAGGAACATGTGGGTGCTGGGGATTAAGTTCCCAGTGAATTTCTTGAGTCTTAATCATTATTCTTGGCAAAGTTCCCATCACTGCTACTTATACCAAACTAAAAGGGGCCAATTGCACCAATCTGTATTTTATTTAAGGTCACATTTAATACAAAACCCACAGGGACTCATTCTGATCTAATAATCAAACTTTCTTTTCTTCCAGAAAGTTGTTTTTATCTTCCTCTTACATACCAAAATTTAGAAAATCCCAAGCAGTCTGAAGCAGCAAGGGAGCCAGTTAGCATTTCCTTTAGTATTTCCAGTAAAACCTGAGAGGAGTTGGAGACATTCACTGACTGATCTGAAGTAACCTTCCCTGTGAATAAGAACAACAGTAATCGTTGTGATGAGCTGGGAACTTTTATGAAACTATTTTAAGGATCATATTTGTGCTTAAACTATAGGGATGACAAAGGATGGCTAGAATCTTTAAAGCTTCCACATTGAGTAGAGGTGGAGGAATGCACTGGGTGGCCCCACATACTTAAAGTTGGAATCTGAGGGCTTTTGTGATCAGACAGAGATGTCAAGTAGCTGCAGATTTTCTACTTTCAAGAAAAAGCACATTGCATTCTTAGAAGCAAAAGTCCTAAAGCCACCCAAATTTATCACTACGAAACACTCTCAAAACTATGGCTATAAGTGGTTAGAGAAGGTAGTTCCATACATGGGTTCAAAGATGTCAGGGAGACTTTCCCTGTCCAAAGTTATGTCTCAGACTGACATCTGAAATTTCACCATTACAGATTCATTCCTTTGGATTCAACTTTACACAAATTCACATTTATGTAGCACTTCACAGTCCCCAAAGAACTTTCCTTACCATAAACCTCTGGGGTCATTAGTGCTGGTATCATTAGCCTTTTACAGATGTTCAGAGAAGCAAGATGATTTGTACAGTCCCACAACTAATTAATGCTGGAATTCTAATTTGAATGCAACTCCTTTGATTCGAAGCTCTGTTCAAAACACTATCTACTCTCTCTTCTCATTCGTCTTTCCATATAATTATACATGGTCATTTAATCCTTGAGATCAGTACTTTTATTCCCATTTTCAGTGGGGGGTGCTAGATAATATTATAGATAACAATATAAAATCCATAATAACTCAGCAGAAATGAGTTCATCAGATAAGCTTCTTTCCTGCAGGAGATGAGGCAGCATGAAAGTAAATGTGTCCAAGGAAAGAGGATAATTGTGAAGAAGAGGAGAGAATGACCTGAAGAGGAAGGTGGAATATTAAAGACAAAGGATACATATAACCTAGAAGATTCTCACCATACTCAGATTTACCCAAAAGAAAGCATGTTTTCCCCCTAGAAGTAAGAAGGGAGAATAGGGAAAACAAGTGTGTGTGGAAGTGAGAGTTGTGGGAGCAGGAAACAGATTCTCTGCTTTTAGAGGATAATGTTTCTGAAATTCCAGAGCAGTAGACTTGGAGTCAGGAAGACCCAGGTTCTAATCCCAGCTCTGATACTTAATAGCTGGTTGACAAATCCCTTTACTTCCATGAGACACAATTTCCTTATATATAAAGCGGGACTAATAGTACTTTCTTCAATTCAACTTAAGGGATTGTGAGGCCGCTTACAGACCTGAATTTATTACCCTATGATCTACAAACATTTATTTTAGGATTGACTACTTGCCAAGCACTGGGCAACATGTTAAAAAGGCAAAGAGAAAAGAGTCAGTTCCTGCCTCATGGACCTTTTGCCTGGGAAGAGATACATATAAGTATTTACACAATTTATTTTTTTTTAAATTTATTTATTTAACTTTTAACATTCATTTTCACAAAATTTTGGGTTACAAATTTTCTCCCCTTTTATCCCCTCCCCCCCAACACCAAGCATTCTAATTGCCCCTATGACCAATCTGCTCTCTCTTCTATCATCCCTCTCTGCCCTTGTCTCCGTCTTCTCTTTTGTCCTGTGGGGCCAGAGAGCTTTCTATACCCCTTTACCTGTATTTCTTATTTCCTAGTGGCAAGAACATTACAGTTGATTCTAACACTTTGAGTTCCAACTTCTTTACCTCCCTCCCTCTCCACCCCTTCCCTTTGGAAGGCAAGCAATTCAATATAGGCCAAATCTGTGTAGTTTTGCAAATGACTTCCATAATAGTTGTGTTGTATAGGACTAACTATATTTCCCTCTACCCTATCCTGTCCCCCATTACTTCTATTCTCTTTTAATCCTATCCCTCCCTATGAGTGTCGACCTTGAATTGCACTTTCCTCCCCATGCCCTCCCTTCTATCATCCCCCCCACCCTGCTTGTCCCCTTATCCCCCACTTTCCTGTATTGTGAGATAGGTTTTCCTACCAAAATGAGTGTGCATTTTATTCTTTCCTTTAGTGGAATGTGATGAGAGTAGACTTCATGTTTTTCTCTCACCGCCCCTCTTTATCCCTCCACTAATGAGTCTTTTGCTTGCCTCTTTTATGAGAGATAATTTGCCCCATTCCCTTTCTCCCTTTCTCCTCCCAATATATTTCTCTCTCACTGCTTGATTTCATTTTTTTAAGATATGATCCCCTCCTCTTCAATTCACTTTGTGCATTCTGTCTCTATGTGTGTGTGCGTGTGCATGTGCATGTGCGTGTGTGTAATCCCACTAACTACCCAGATACTGAAAAGTTTCAAGAGTTACAAATATTGTCTTTCCATGTAGGAATGTAAACAGTTCAACTTTAGTAAGTCCCTTATGACTTCTCTTTGCTATTTACTTTTTCATGCTTCTCTTCATTCTTGTGTTTGAAAGTCAAATTTTCTTTTCAGCTCTGGTCTTTTCATCAAGAATGCTTGAAAGTCCTCTATTTCATTGAAAGACCATTTTCTCCCCTGAAGTATTATACTCAGTTTTGCTGGGTAGGTGATTCTTGGTTTTAGTCCTAGTTCCTTTGACTTCTGGAATATCCTATTCCATGCCCTTCGATCCCTTAATGTAGAGGCTGCTAGATCTTGTGTTATCCTGATTGTATTTCCACAATACTTGAATTGTTTCTTTCTAGCTGCTTGCAATATTTTCTCCTTGATCTGGGAACTCTGGAATTTGGCCACAATGTTCCTAGGAGTTTCTCTTTTTGGATCTCTTTCAGGCGGTGTTCTGTGGATTCCTTGAATATTTATTTTGCCCTCTGGTTCTAGAATCTCAGGGCAGTTTTCCTTGATAATTTCATGAAAGATGATGTCTAGGCTCTTCTTTTGATCATGGCTTTCAGGTAGTCCCAAAATTTTTAAACTGTCTCTCCTGGATCTATTTTCCAGGTCTGTTGTTTTTCCAATGAGATATTTCACATTATCTTCCATTTTTCCATTCTTTTGGGCTTGTATTGTGATATCTTGCTTTCTCACAAAGTCCTTAACCTCCATCTGTGCCATTCTAATTTTGAAAGAACTATTTTCTTCAGTGAACTTTTGAATGTCCTTTTCCATTTGGCTAATTCTGCTTTTGAAAGCATTCTTCTCCTCATTGGCTTTTTGAACCTCTTTTGCCAATTGAGTTAGGCTAGTTTTCAAGGTGTTATTTTCTTCAACATTTTTTTGGGTCTCCTTTAGCAAGGAGCTGATCTGCTATTCATGCTTTGACTTCAAGTCTCTCATTTCTCTTCCCAGCTTTTCCTCCACCTCTCTAACTTGATTTTCAAAATTCTTTTTGAGCTCTTCCGTGGCCTGAGCCCATTGGGTGGGCTGGGACACAGAAGCCTTGATTTCTGTGTCTTTGCCTGATGGTAAGCATTGTTCTTCCTCATCAGAAAGGCAGGGAGGAAATGCCTGTTCACCAAGAAAGTAACCTTCTATAGTCTTATTTCTTTTCCCTTTTCTGGGCATTTTCCCAGCCAGTGACTTGACCTCTGAATATTCTCCTCATACCCACCTCGCCTCCTGATCCTCCCAGGCAGCGTTTGGGGTCTGAGATTCAAATGCTGCTTCCAGCCTTAGGGCTTTTGGCGGGGGCAGGGCTGCTATTCAGTATGAGATTATGTTCAGGTGCTGAGGTCGGGGCAGGGCTGCCTCTCAGGCTCAGTTCCCAATGGATTCAGGCTCCCACCCTCTTGGGGAGCCCCTGTCTGCAGCCGCCTCTCAGCTTCTACCTCCCGGGGGGGCCTGAATTATGAGGGCACCCCACTCCCCTCTCAACCCGCCAAAGAGACTCTCTCACCGACCCCCATCACCTGTGGGTGGAGGGACTTGTGCGGCCGCTGGAGATCCCATCCCTGAAGCCTGCTCGGATCTGTTTCTCTCGGGGCCGCGGCCGCGGACGCAGCAGGTCTGGGCTGGGCTCCGCGTCTGCAGCGCGAGGGACCTTTTGCAAGAGGTTTGCAGGTCCCTCTGTGGGTGGAGGGACCCATGTGGCCGCTGGAGATCCCGCCCCTGCAGCCCGCTCGGATCTTTTCCTCTTGGTGCCGCAACCGCGGCAGGGCTGCACTCAGCTCCCAGTCCCGGCGCCCAGTCCGCAGCGCGAAGGACCTTTTGCGAGAGGTTTGCAGGTCTCTCCGGAACAGAAATCTCCCTCGCTCCAATGTTCCGTGGCCTCTGGGTGCAGAATTCGCCGTGAGTTACTTCCCTATAGCCGTTCTATGGGTTGTGGGTTCGGAGCTATGTGTATGTGCGTCTTTCTACTCCACCATCTTGGCTCTGCCCCCCTCGTATTTACACAATTTAGAAAAAGCAAATTTAAAAAATTGGGGGTAAAGAAGAACACCAACAACTGAGAATATCAAGAAAGACCTCCTCTAAGAACTGGCACCTGAGTCATGCTTAGAAGAAAGTTAGAGATTTTGTGAGGCAGAAGTGAGAAGGGGAGTATTCTAACCTGTGTGAAGGAGCTAGAGCAGGTGATTGAGTGTCTAATACAGTGAGGATCAGGTAGGCCAAGTTGGCTGAAATATAAGAAGGGAATATGGAGAAATAATAAGTAATTAGTTTATCATGATAGGTCAGATCATGTTCAGATAGTGAAGGTCTTTAAATGACAGAAGAGTTTGTACTTTATTCTAGAGACAATAGTCAATAAAGCTTCTAGAGCAAGGCGGTGACAAGGTCAGACCTGGACTTTAGTAATATTAATTTGATAGCTATGCAGAGGATGAATCAAAGAAGTAATAAGATTAGAGAGAGAATGATAAGAGAATCACCAAATCATAGGGCTGGACGGGACCTCAGTAGTCATACAATCTAACCTAGCTTTGAAAAAGGATCTCCACTATCCCAAATAGGGTCACCTAATCTCTGTTTGATGGAAGGCCTCCAACGATGATAAACCCACTTCTCAATGAACCCCCACTCACACACATATATTCGGTCTACTCTTCTGCAGACATAGGAGGTCTATAAATATGATAGATACATTGCATGTATTTTCACAGTTTTTCAATATATTGATCAGTTTTGCTTTTTTTCTTTAAAAAATATGATTTGTCACATGGTTTGGCTGAGAGACCTACAGAAACATTGGTAATGTTTCTATCTATCTATCTATCTATCTATCTATCTATCTATCTACATACATACATATACATAATATATATTTTACAAAGAGAAGGAGAGATATCATTAGTAATTTTGAAAAGAGTAATTTTAGTTGAGAGATGAGATCAGAAACCAGATTTTGAAGAGACTAGAAAAAAAGTTAGAGGAGAAGAAATGAAGGTAATGAGAAATCTTTTTCCTAAGTAGGCATTTAACTGGTAGCAAGTACTCTTTGAGTCTTACCATTCAACCAACTCCAAATCCATCTAGTCGTTTGCATCAAACGCTTTGATAAAATAAACTCTATCACATTCCTCTCCTGTCCCGTCTTAGTAACTCTACCAAAAAAGGGAAAATAGGTTACTCAAGCATGACTTGTTCTTGAGCAATTAGTAGGTTTTTATTGCAGTATTCTGGGCAAGAAGTGATGAAGGCCAGAAAGTAGATTTATGATTATTTGAATTGAAAGAGGAAGATAAATACAAAAAATTTTTTGAAGGTAGAATCAATAGTACTTGGCAGCTAACTGGGGGAGGAAGAGACAAGGTTGACTCTGAGGTTACAAACCTAGATTACTGAAAAGATGATGGTACCCTCTACAGAAATAGAGAAGTTAGGAGGGGTGGTAGATTTGAAGGGAAATTAAGGAATTTTGGTTTAGACAAATGTGTTTGAGATTAAGTTCAATGAGTAATTGAAAATAAAATATAGGAAAAGAACAAATGAAATGACATTAACACAGAGACTAAAAGAACTCAAGAAATGCCTTAGTCAGCAAATATCTCATTTAATAGGCAAATGGAGGGAGATGCTACAAAAGACAGTGTCATGGTAGAATATAAACTCTTTTGTAAAATCTTACAAAAAAGGATAATGAAGGGTTATGAAGAACATTATCTCATAAGGCAAAGAGAAGTGGCAGAAGGAAAAACCAGTTAAAAAAATTTGGCAAGATATCCAACTAAGGAGTCATATTAATAGCATTTGAAGATTGAAATGGGAGAAGAACTATGAATAGAAGAAAAATGGAAAGGATTTTCAAAAGTCACTATTACAAACTTTTCTCCATCAAGGATATTGGAACTACCATCCTTGCTCTTGAATACAATCGTAGATGTACTTACAAAGGTAACATAAATGATGCTCAAGAATAGAAAGAAGGAAAAAGTAGTTGAATTTGATTGAGTTCATATATTGTAGAGGATACCCATGCTGTGGGTGACACAATTATCAAGGCACTGAAGAAGCAATACATAAATTTTCAGAAGGGAGGAAAGATATCAAAGGAATGTAAGAAACCTCAGATTATATTAATACTGAGAAAAAGTTGCCTAGAGAAAATGAGTAACTACTGACCTATTTTGCTAGTGACAACAAATCTTTACTAGGTTTGTTTACTATTACATTACTATTCTGTTAGTTACTAATATAGGAATTGAGAGCAACCTTAATGAGGCAACTAGCAGCAAACAAGTGGGCTTCCATATGGGCTATTCAACAACCACTTCTTTATCATTTCTCAGTTAATTGAAAGATGTAGAGAATATAAGCTTCCATTATGCTTGGTATTTTTTATTATGAAGTATTTTATTCAATGGGGGTGGGGGGAAATCTACCTTAGAGATTCATTTACAACAAAGTCATCTCCCATCATATATCATTCAAGCTTCCTTGTAAAAGATATTCAAAGAAATAACCCTGTTCAGTGTTCAGTGATAATAAACACCAGATGGGACATAAAACATAACATACATTTGTTTGTTCACCACAGGTGTTTGCCACAATGAAGGAAGAGATTTAAGGAAGAATTCAGGTTGTAGAAGAATTCCCTGAGAATAGTGAGGTCCTCCAGATACTTGAAGAAGGTCCACATAGAGATCTCACATGCATTCACACATAGAGGGTAGGAACTGGATGACTCCACAGAAGAAAATTTAAAAGAAGGCAGAGAAGTGGGAGGAAAACAATCAGAGCATGGTGTCACAACAACCCAGAAAGGAGATAGTGTCAAGGGATTGTGTCACAGGACTGCTGCTAAGAAAATGATTTGTGAAGAGTGCTATATTAATGTATTATAAGAAATGGCTTGTGGTGGAAGTGGGGGAAGAATACATAGAGAAATCTGAGTGGTATAAAGAGAACAGATCAAATAAAAATCATTTCCATAAATGTGACTTACCATCATTTCTGGGAGACCAGGAGCTTCTTGGACATTTTCTTCTAGGATTGGAATTACCCTTTGATATAATCCCACCCAAAGTTGTACTCTCTAAGCCTGATGGACCAATGCAGTTCTTAACCTGGAGTCTCTGAACTTCTTTAATATTTTGATAATTGTTATTTGAATATAATTAGTTTCCTTTGGACATAGAATGTCATATACAATGAATTACATGGTCAGTTCAAACAGATAATATGGAATATAAGGAGAAGTAATGTTAAACCAGTCTAGAATAGAGGTTCTTAACATGGAATCCTCAAACTTGTGTGTTTGTTTTTATATTTTTATAGCTATATCTCAATCTAATTGATATCTTTCATATTCTTATGCATTTTATTACATTCAGTTCTGGGTACAACAATATAAGGACTTTGATCATCTAAAGTGTCCAGAAGAAAGTCACTAGCATGTGAGTGGTTTCAAATCCACATTGTATGAGAAACAGTTGAAATAATTGGAGACACTTAACCTAGAAAAATGAAGATTCAAAGGAAACATGATAAATGTCTTCAAATATTTGCAAAACTATTGCATGAAAGAGGGATCAGACTTGTTTTGCTTAGTCTTAAAAGGCAGGACCAGGAGCTCTACATGTATATTTCAAATATGCAAATCAGGCCAAGGCTTAAATTCATAAGCCTGGAAGACTAGGGGAATGTTCTAATGCTTTCCTGTAAACTATTTCAGAGACATATCAAAGAGACCCCTGGGACCAGAAGCCATGTGAAACCCTGAACTCAGGTAAGAGTAAGATTTTCCTTTTTCACAAAAAGGAAAACCATGACTTTGGGGAAACAGAGACACCAGGAATCCAAACCAAGTTACCCAGATTGATCCATCAGATTTTAGCTTATGTCCTACTTCTGGGAAGACTTCTCCTAAAGTGCTAAACTGGGAGTCAACCCAACACAACCTCCTTGCACAAATCCCTTCACCTCTGGGGAGCTTCAATTCCTCCTCAGTAAAATGAGGGGATTCCACCAGGTGATTATCTTTCTACTTCCATATTTTAATATTTCTAATTCATTTTATGCCCACCCTACCCATTCTATCTTTACCACTGATTCTAGCACTTAGTTGCTTTATTTTATTATTGGAACTGCCCTATATATGTTGCTTTTGTTTCATTATGCTAATACTCACTAGATAAATGGTCTGGAGTCGTGATTTCATAAATATAGGTAGGTGTTCAGTGAGAAAACTCTTACCAATGCACATTTATAAATTCTCTGCGACTTCATTGCAGAGTATTAGTTGTTTGAGATGTGGGTGGGATGGAGGGAAGAGGAGAACATTTATTAAGTGCTTACTATGTATCACTGTGATAAGCACTTTTATAAATATTATCTCATTTGATCCTCAGTAGGATCTTATAAGGCAGGTTCTGTTATTATCTCCATTTTGTAGTTGAGGAAACCGCATTGGGTCAGTTGAGCTGAGATCAAATGAGATAACACTTCTAAAGTGCTTACCAGAGTTGTCTAGCATGTGGTAGACACTTAATACTTATTCCCTTCACTCCCCTCCTTAAGGCAGAGTTTAAGTAATTTTCCCAGAGTTACACAGTTCTTAGTAAGAGTCTGAGGATGGATTTGAATTCAGGTCTTCCTAACTCCAAGCCCAGCCCACTATCCATTGAAGTTAAATGACTTGCCCAGGGTCATAGAGCTTGTACATACCAAAAGTAATATTTGAACGTAAGTCCTCCTAATTCCAAGGCCAACTGTCTACATGCCAAATCACACTGTCTATTGACAAATAGTTATTTTAGGAACATGGGATCATAGAATTAGAGCTGGAAAGGATCTTAGATGGCATAGAATGTAACCCCCTCATCTTACAAATGAGAAAACTGAGGCACAGAGAAGTTTAATGACTTGCCTAGGGCCACATAGCTAGTTAGATTTGGAGAAAGGATTCAAACTCAGGTCCTCCTGACTCCAAGTTCAATGTTTTTTTCCCCGCTGAACCAACCTCAATAGAGAGTTTGCCAACTTGAAATTAAGTTGTTGTTGAAATTGTGAAGTAGGCAGTTTGCCCTTGATTCAGAACTTCCTCCCTTTCAAGCATCACACCACCAGGCAGGCTTGTTTGACCTATCATTTTTGGCATGCCCTTTCCAGACAGTGCTTTCCCACAGTGACCCAGAGCTGGCCATGAGAACATTCCCTGTGACTTCCCTTCCCCCACCCCTTATAGCACTCTCAGCATGTTCAGAACTCTGTACCTTTCAACACAACAACTAATTTAACTCACAACATGCTCCACAAAATAAAATATCATTTTTTGATAATCCAAGGAGCCTCAGACTGGTCCATGTAAGCATGCGTACATTTCAACAGTGGCTTTCTGGAAGCAATATCCTATTTTTTTTTCTTATCTAACATTTAGGAATGGCACACAGTGGAGATCTGGAGCCAGATAAGAAGAGCAGGTAGTGTCATGGCAGGAAAGCAAAGGCAATATTGGGGAACAGTAGGGGCTTACTAGTGCCTTTCAAATTATAGCACATAGGGATTATCCATTCATATAGTCTACCTCCCTCCATTCCTCACCTCCTGCACCTTGAGATTCCTAGGGAATCCTAAAATGCATTTCATATGGCCCTCTTCCTCTGTTGCTAGGGAAACAATAAGGCAGTGAAGAATGACCCCAACACAGGAGCCAGGCTCTCTGTGTGACTCAACCTCTCTAGCCTCTTGCCTAGGGGCCCAAAACTCATATTTCATATTCATTTTAAATGCATAATTCTTGTGTGTTTTCAGTACCTAAATCTGCGTTCTCATCACAAAAAAACCTGTTACTCTAATTACAGATCAAGGATTCTTCTCATCAAAGGGACAAAGAGAAGCATAATATATTGTGCCCCACATTTAAGATCTCTTTCCTAAGCTGGGATAAGACATACTTAGCTTTTTATGATTATAGGGTCATATCATCCAGTGAGTTAAAACTGAACAGGTCCATCAAATCTATGCTTCTCCTTTTACAGACAAGGAAAGTAAGGTCCACAGATGTCAAGTGATTCACTCAGAGTCATTCAAGTAGTAAGAAGAAGAAGCAACAAACTACCCTATGTTAACATTATCATAGACATATTTAAGCCCAGGTCAAGGGACTCTAAATCCAATGCCCTTTCCACTATACCAGGCTTCATCCCTACTTAGTTTTGGGTGTTAAGGCACTTCCATAAAAATTATATGCAAAATTTTCAGTTTGAAGATTTTCACATAGAAAATATCTGTAATAATTCACTCTGGGAGTCATAAATCTGTGGTTAGTTTCATAAATCACTTTCCTTATAGCACTTTCACATTACCTAACTCCTCATATTATGACATAATGGGCTGAACTCTTATTCCATGACCTGAGTATTTCACCATAATGACTGAAAAAGCAATGAAGAAATACTTCCTTTAATAGTTAAACTTCCTCTATAAATAATGAAGCACTGCTTTGAAATACTATATCAAAATCTATGGTCCAGAATTCTTAGAAACATAGAAAATTAGAATTGGAAAGTCCCTTCAACCAATAGAGTCAAACTCAAATAGAAATGTGGGCCATTAATCCATACACAAGGTTCCCTGCTGGCCGTACATTGACTTAGTTTTAAAAAGGTAATGCTATCTCTGTTTTATTGCATTTTTACTTATTTTGTTAAATATTTACCAATTACATTTTAATCAGCTTTAGACTGAACTCAGGAGTGCATGGTCTGCAGGCAATGTATTTGACACTGTCTTAGATGAATGAATTCACTGTAGAATACTAAGACTGGTAGATCTTAGAGTTGAAAAATTAATCTCTAAACTGGCAAGGATCTGAGAATATGGAATGTTAGAATCAGAAAAAAAATTAGAAAATACAACATAAAATGTCAGAGATAGGAAGGACCTTAGAGACCACTTAAACCCACATTGTCCCCATTTTACAGATGGGAAAACTGAGTCCCAGAGAAGGGGAGTAACTTGCCCAAGGTCACAGAACAAGAATTGAAATGCAATCCCCAATTGGTGTACAATTTGGAATTTGTTCCTTTATTCTCTGAGGAAAAAAAACAGTAACTACCACTAAGTCATGAAATTTTAGAGCTGAAAGAGACCTTAGAAGTCTTTTCTGTTTATCTAGGTGGTAGGGGAGGGGGCAAAAGATATCCTATAATTAATGCTCTGACCTCCTATAGGCCTAGTTCAATACTGAAAGATTATTAATTAACTATATGACTAATAAAGACTCATTCGGAGAATCTCCTTTCTGAAAAGTCTGAATCTGGTTCATTTCTGTCTTTCATCTAAGACATCTTCAATTCCCTTGTGAGCACCAACTAAGAAGGCATACATACAACAAGTTTATCACACACAGCAAAGAATACAGAAAAGATTCACCCCTGAGTACATAGATAGTAAAAATTCTATTATAGTAAGCCCCATCTTCCTGAGAAATTTATAGAATCTGCTAGAATACTGGGGGTTGAGACCTCCCCTAAACAAGGAAAAAATATATTAGGTAGACCCTTTGGGGGGCATAACAAAGGAAAGAGCTAGAAAGAAGTAGACCCTTATGATGAGTCACACTTTCACAGGGACCTATACATTTACCCCAGTTTTATAAGGTCATCGTGGTGCTGAGGCCCACCCAAGTGGTGAAAGAACTTGAAACCAGTTAGAGAGCTGACATCTCCACCCAGATATTAATAGTACACATAATTTGCAATGCCAGCAAAAGGCAAGGTTCAGATTTGGTCTACCTTGTCCTGGCTTTTTGCCTCATCATTCCTTAGTTTGGTGTAGGAACTCCTCTACTTCACTTGGGAATTTCTGACAACTTCACTAAAGACCACTCTAACACCTATTGCTTCTGTCTTACGATACCACAATTAGCATCCTTCCCACTGACACTGCAAGCAATATCATCTTGAGAGAAGACTTCTGAGGATACTACCCAACTCACACTGGTGCTGGAAATTTGGGTCATCAGAGGGGCAACTGCAGTCATATTCTCTAGGAGCAACTGTGTAGTTGGCTTTGCTCCTAAAACTGTAGCTCATGAGCTCCCATTAATGTGCTTCCCATTAAAAATCATAATAGACTCAATTAATTCTTAGGAAAGGCATTATTCAAATAGTATGACAAAAGCAGTAATGGAAAGAGGCTAAGATACTTTGATATCCAGTCCCTAAAGAAACCATAACCAGAGAGGAGTGAGCCAGAAAGTGAGCAACAGAGGGAAATAATAAAGGGAGAAAGGACTAAAATAACCAACGATTTCAGGAATAAAAAAACTCAAAGGTCTTGCGCATAAACAGACAAATCAACCAGAAAAACAGTAAGAACAAAAGGAAATATAACCTCTAGAATCCAGGCATCTATGAATAAATACTGCAAAACAAAGGAAAGTGATCCAACATTTGATGAGACAGAGAATCCTGAGAAATTTGAAGAGAACATAGAATAACACACTTTATGTAGTTCCAAAAGAAATGACAATTTTAAGAGCAACATTTATGATCTGGACTGCAAAAATAATGGGCAGAATAAAAACTATATTCTGCAATGCAACCCTAACCACAAGAGAGCTTGAAGTGTGACCTAGGGTAAACTACCCTACAAATCTAAGCTTAACACGTGAAAAAAATGGATGTTCAATGATAAAGAGACATTTATTATCAACAATATATTAAATATATATGAAATATAAATATAAAAATATTTTTAAAAATTAATATATTAAAATATATTAAGACAATATATTAAACTATTTTTTAAAAGAAAGTAAGAACTGAAGAAGTTGTTTGCTTCTCCTCATACCCCAAACAACAGAAATGCAGGAGTATGAATAACTTCATCTAGCAAGAAGTGCAGTAGCAACAGTGTCAGCGGAAAGGCCAATGAGATTTCTTTCTAAATGCACACAAGTAGACAAGGATGAAAGCAGAAATCTCACAGAGGTAATAATGAAGAAATGGACAGGGAGGAATTATGAACAGAATCTAAGGATACCCCAGCTATAGGTGAATCAATTTTGGGGGTTTGGTTTGGTTTTGTATTGTGGGACTACAATAAAATATGAAAAAGGTACATGAAAAGAGAGACAAAGAAAGCAGGAAGATAGAATATATGATGCACCAGGATCAAATCAAGGACTAGCAAGGAGGGGTAGGTGGCCTCTAAGGTCTCAGAAAAAGAAAAGCCTATAGGAGAGTGGATGAGGAAGTGGGGAAGATTGAAAGGAAGGAAAAGAAGGCCTTACTATGGTGGTAGAAGGGAGTTCCTCTGATGAATGTTCCTACAGATGAAGAGAAATAGTTGGAGGAAGCCAGGGACATTTCACTGGTTGGCCTGGGTTATTTGGTGTCTGAAAATTCTATTTGTCCTACATTTCAAGAGGGTGGACAGTTGGAATCCCTGGAGCACTTGGAGGAGTGGGAAAGCATGGATTCAGGGAAGAGATGTTGAAGCAAATATAGATGAAGAGGTAACCAGGGGAGGTTATAGATCGGTGGTGGGCTGCATAATCAGGGACATGGTAGGGGAGGCACCTTACCATGGGGCAATGTCTTTTCTGACACTTGAAATAATTGACTATGTCCTGGGAGAGAGGAATAATGGAAAGGGGGAAATGATGAAACAAGCTCTATATGGCAATGGAAGAATCCAGCTAGAGTGAAGATCCTAGAATGGACATCTTGGAAGCTTTTACCACATGAGGAATACAGGGAAAAGAGACATAACAAATCATTATAGGGGTCAAAAATCAGAGCATGAGGATCTAGAGTAGACAAGGAGGATAAATAATGAATAAAGTGGGGAAATCACTTTTGGAAAGTGGCGTAAAAATGAAATTTAAAAAAAAACTAATGAATAGGACAAGTCAAAGTGGAAGAAAGGAAGAGGAAATTCACTTGACTGAGAGGAAAAATAAGGGAAATAATTGTATAATGACATAAAAACAGGAAAGAAAAAAGGAACTAATAAGCACAATTCCAAAGGGAAAGTGATAACAAATGAGAGGAAGGAATTGGAACTAAGGAGAAGAGTCAATGAGAACAGGGAAATCTAAAAGAAGATTAAATAAAGTAATTGAAAGAACATGATACAGAAGAAGAGGGGAGGAAATTGTAATATGAAAAATACTCAATATTAGAGATAGATGGAGGAAAATATAAGCTTAACTCATAACTTTAAATGTGGATATACTAAACAATCAAATGAAAAAGAGTGACAGCTTGGATAAGAAAACAATATCCTACAATCTGCTTACAAAAAAAAATACCTTTTAAAAATAGACATATGTAACATAAAACCCAAAGGATGGAAAAAATTTACCATGCATTAAGTAAACTCAAAAAAGCAGGAATTCCAATCATGCTACCTAAAGAAGTGAAATAAATTTTCAAAAAATAAAAGGAATAAACAAGGGAACTGTATTACACTGAAAGGAATCATAGACAACAAATCAATATAAATAATAAACTTCTAAGTTCCCCATACCTTAGCATCCAAACTCATAAAGGAAATATCTAAGCTACAAGAAGACATAAATTTTAACAATAGTGATAGAAGATTTCAATATCCTTCTGCCAGTTTTGGATAAGTCTGACAGAAAGATAAACAAAAGGGAAAATATGGAACTGAAGAAATTAGAAACACTAAAGTTAAAAGACTTCTAACATCTTTTAAATGGAAAAGCAAAAGAATATATATGTTTCTCAGCACCTTATGGAAATTCTTTTTAAATTGACCATGTACTAGAACACAGATTAGATAGATGGGGGCTGGGGGGGAGGAGAGAGACAGACAGACAGATTTAGATATATGCAGAATATACATCCTTTCCAAATCATTAACAGAATTAAAATAGAAATTGATTCAGGGACCACAAACAAAAGATACTGAGTCAAAGGAAAAGTCAATAGAAACAATTACTAATTATGGAAAAGAAAATAATAATGATGAAACCACACACCAAAATTTCTAGGATGCAGTTAAAGTAGTCATCAGGGATAAATTATACTCTTACAAATATATATTAACAAAATGGGAAGGGGGAGGACTAATAAACTGAAATACATGTTTTTAAAATGAGAAAGCCAACAGATAAACTTAAAATAAACCAAAAAGGGAAATGTTTTTTTAAAAAATACAGAGAAAACAGATAAATTAGAAACAAAAACAAGAATGAAAAAACTCATAAACCCTTCACTAATCTCATCAAGAAGAAGAGAGTAGAAAATTAAGTCAATAAAATAGATGAACAAGGTAAAATCACAGCAAAGCCAGAAGAAATAAAAAGTCATCAGACCATATTATGTAGTTAAATGCTAACAAAACTTAGAACATGAAAGCAACAGAATACCTTCAAAAATATAAAATACCCAAATTATCAGAATGCAAGATAGAGATCTTAAATAACCCAGTCTCAGAAAAGGAAATAGATCTAGCTGTAAATGAACTACCAAAGAAAAAAACCCCTGACTCTGATGGATTCACAGAATTCAAACTGTTGAAGAACACTTAGCACCCATGTTTCACAAATTATTCTCAAAAACTGAGAAAGAAAGCACCCCACCAGAAAACTTTTGTGAAACAAAAATAGTTCTATTACTTAAACCAAGGAAAGATAAAGCACCAAAAGAAAAAATGATCCTTATCATTAGTGAACATTTTTAAACAAAATTTTATAGATTTTATCACTTTATCCAAAAAATCCATCATTATGATCAAGTGATATTTATATCAGGAATATAACAATGGTTCAGCATTAGGAAAACAATTGCTTTAACTAATCATATTAAAAATAAAAACATCTAAAACAAAATGATCAACTTAATAGATACAGGAAAAAATCTGACAAAGCATCACATTCTTTTATGCTAGAAACCCTACAAAGTATAGGCATAGAGGGGTCTTTTCTAATATCATAAAAAGCATCTATGTAAAACCAAAATAAAGCATAATATGTAATGGGGATATACTATTTTTCAATAGATACAGGAGTGAAGCAAGAAAAAGCCCACTCTCTGCACTATTCTGATATAATTTGGGAAATGTTAGCAACAACAGTAAGACAAGAGAAAGAAATCAAAATTACCAAGAAACAAAGAGGAGATAAAAATATCCTTGCTGATGATATGATAGATTATTTGGAAAATCCTAGGGAATCAGCAAAGATGCTAATTAAGACTATTAATACCTTCAGCAAAATTGTAGGTTATAAAATAAATTCTCAAAAATCAATGGTATTTCTATATAATAATAATAATAAAACACAAGAAGCAATAATAAAAATGAAAATTCCATTCCAAATAGCCACAAAATTCATAAAATATCTGGAAATCAACCTCCCAAAGCAAACAAAAAACTTTTATAGATTTAATTACATAGTACTTCTTAAGGAAACAAAGAACAACTTAAATAGCTAGAGAAATAGTCAGTGCTTGTGGCAAAGTCATGATATCATATTAAAAATTATAATATTACCAAAATTAACTTATACTTTTAATGCTATACCAATCAAATTACCAATGGGATACTTTATGGAATTTAAAATAATAGCAAAATTCACTTGGAAAAATAAAGCTCTAGAATATCAAGGGAAATTATGAAAAAAAGTAGGAACAAAGAGGGAATGGCACTTTCAGACCTCAAACTATATTATGATGACATATATATGTATATGCATATATATACACATATGTATGTATATATATGACTATATATGTGTGTGACTATATATGTGTCACTATATATGTGACCATATATATGTATATGACTATATAATCACTAAAATCATCTGGTACTGATTAAAGGATAGGGAGATAGATCAATGGAATAGATTAGACAAGGAAGATTCAGAAAAAACAGAATTCAATAACCCAGTGTTTGATGAAGTGGAAAACACATTACCTAGGGAGGGAAATTTCTTATTTAATAAAAATTGAGAAAACTGGAAATCAATCTGATAGTAATTAGGCTTAGACCAATACCTCACACCACACTCCATAATACATTCTAAATGCATATATGACCTTAATATAAAGGTTACAGCATAAAAAATTAGAAGAGAAACAGATCATATACCTTTCATAGCTACATGTAGATGGTAGATTCTTAACCAAACAAGAGACAGAGGAAATTACAAAAGACAACATAGTAATTTTAATTATTTGAAACTGAAAATCTTCTGCACAGACAACATTAATGCATCTAAGATAAGAAGGGAAATGGTCGGAGAGGGGAATATTTGTTATCAAATTTCTCTAAGGGTTTGGTATCCAAGATAAATAAGCAATTAATAAATATATATATGACTAACAGTCATTCCCTAATAGATGAAGAGTCAAGGGATATGAACAAACAGTTGTCAGAAGAATTGTAAAGTACTCACAACCACATGAAACAAATGCTCCAAATCTCTAATAAAAAAAAGAAATCCAAGCCAATACAACCCTGATGTTTAAACTCACATGCTGGAAATTGGAAAAAATGACCAAAAATATGGCAATAGTCAATGCTGGAGAGGTTGTGAAAGGACAGGCACATTAATAGACTTTTGCTGGAGCTATGAAATGGTACAACCATTTTGGAAAGCAATTTGGAATAATGCAAAAAAAAGTGACAAAAATGTCCATATCCTTAGAACCCAAGTTTCCATCACTGGACTTTTACCCAAAGGAATTCATCAATAAGAAGAAAGTATCCATACACTCCAAAACATTTATAGCAACACTTTTTCTGATAGCAAAGAATTGGGAACAATGTAGATATACATCACCTGAGGAATGGCTAAACAAATTGTGGTACAAGAATGTAATGGAATTTTACTGTGCTGTAAGAAATGATGTGTTTGATGAGTAGCAGGGAAGCGTGGAAAAATCTATATGAACTGATTCACAATGAATAAGCTGAGCCAAGAAAACAATGTGCACAATAACTGCAATACAAATGGAAAGAACAAATACATGCCAAAAAATCAAAAGTAAATGTAAGAAGGAGGACTTAATTGCAGTGTTATGAGAAGACACCCCAACCTACTTCTTTGTGGAGGTGGGAGGTCCATAGGTATTACACATTGCACATGTTTTCATCATTTCCAACTTATCTATCAGTTACGCTGATTTTTTTTCCTCTCTAAAAAATGCTATTTGTCATATAGACTTGCTCTTAGAGAGGGGGAAGGTAGCTTGGAATAACTTTGGTGATGTAAGAAACACAAAATATCAATAAAAAATTTTTGTGTCACAATTTTTTTGGAATGTGCTAATTAACCCAAGCCTTCATGCCACACAAAACTCATCAATCCATTTCTAACTTTTCCTTAATCGTTTCCACAGTCACACCTACTTGCCTCAAGAGGGTTTTCTCTGGAAGCTTTAAAGTCCTCCCAAAGATTTTCTGGCTCACCCTTTTCAAATCAAAGTTTCTCAGCCCTCCACCCTCCTAGCTAAGTGTAAGATCTAGCTAGTCTAGAAATCTCTTCACATCTTCCCTGCCTCAGCACATCAGGAGTATGCCTCTCTCTCTGTGTGTCTCTCTTTCTCTGTCTCTCTGTCTTTGTCTGTGTCTCTCTGACTGTGTCTCTCTGTCTTTCTTTGTCTCTCTCTGTTTCTCTCTCTCCGTCCCTCCCCTTCTCTCTCTTTCTCCTGCTAAGTCTTTTTGAGACTGGGGAAAAACATCAATAGCTCTTTTCCATTTACATTGCCAACTCCTGTCATTCTCTTCCTTCCCAACCCCCGCTTCTAATAATTAGTACCAGGCCACCTCAGTTACCTTAAGGGTCAAAGTCTCAGAATGACATTAGGAATGCAAGTAGGTCCCTTGCAAAGGGGTAAGAAACAAGAACTCAGATAGCCATAGACATCAGTGCTATTCCAATGAAAATTGCTCCCAGCCTCTTTAATCGTAGAAATAGGTGGGGACTGGACTGTGGTGGGCCTTGGATGCCAGGAGTTTTAACTTCATTTTGTAGGCAATGGGCTATCTTTAAAGGTTTTTAAATAGGAGAGCAGCATGGCCAAAGTAAAGTGTGTGTGTGTGTGTGTGTGTGTGTGTGTGTGTGTGTGTGTGTGTGTGTGTGTGTGGTGGCAGCAGGCACCATTACTAAATAGGATGAACTGAATTTTTCAGAAACAGAAGGAAATAGGGTTTTTAGGAGGAAACAGAAGGTTTTAGGGAAGGAAAACCTTTTAAGCAACTAGATATGTTATACCGTACAATGAGATCATGACTGTACCATACTCAGGAAGAAAGCTCTATTTAGAATCAAGGTGTGATAATCATTATTAATACAATCATCCCACCAGGGAAATAGTGAAAAATCCATTGTCTGAGCCAGTTGAAAACAACCCTGTACAAAAAACACATTGTAAGATCTGATACTCCCCTAAAGAAGTTTAGTAACTCTTTCCCCTCTATAGTTTTTGATGGCCTGAGTTATAAAAAGACATGGTCTATACATGTTGCAGAGGGACTGATGGAGTCCAACAGATTCCCACATTTCCCAGTGGAGAGGAGCCCCTCTCAGATCTGGTTTATTTTATAGTCATGAAGCATCTGTTTACTGTGTTAAACTCATTACACCGTGGGCAGTTTGGAAACAGCAACAATTCATCTGTTTAAGTTTCCAAAATGTTATGGTCCTGACTACCTCCTGCTCTCCAGGGTGGAAATAAAGACTGAAGAAAGAAAAACCAGGATGGTTTCTAGTGTGTGGCATTGAGAAGAAGCACTAGGAAGTCATGGGGGCTGAAGTGAGTAATAACCAAGTAAGAGAGGAAG
This sequence comes from Notamacropus eugenii, assembly GCF_028372415.1. Taxonomy (NCBI): domain Eukaryota; kingdom Metazoa; phylum Chordata; class Mammalia; order Diprotodontia; family Macropodidae; genus Notamacropus; species Notamacropus eugenii. The sequence goes on along the minus strand of NC_092872.1, from coordinate 371,075,002 downwards.
AAAGAGAAAAGAAAGGGACATTTCAAGAACTCTATTCTGTTCCTCCCTCCCTTAGTCACTACACTGGGTCCTACGTCCATCAATTGAGGATGGGAAAGACATAGCTAAAAATCAATACATAATTGACACCAGCATGTAAAGCCAACTAACATTAGCACATGAAGACCTACCCCCTATGCTAACATGCAGCTCCAACACATACACACACATACACACACACACACACACACACACACACACACACACACACACACACACACACACACCCCACTCCCACTCATAACTTTGGCTGAAGATTCAGATATATAAAAATAGTAGGTAGAAGGAGAGGAGCCCTGCACCATAACATTTCCCACCCCCACTTTCACCCTAGATTTCATAACCTCCTAAAGGATGACCTGTAGTAAGTAGTGTGGTTCCTAAAGCCTTAACTAAGAAGTAGGGAGAGGGCAAACATAAATCCAAGGTACATGCCTCAGGCCTCAAGGAAATTTGTAGAGGTGGCCAGGAAAGGCAACTTTTCAATTGCTTGAAATCTCAAATACCAAGACAGTCCAGTCAGGGTTTGTTAGAACTATTAGTCAAAATTAAGCTGTTCTTCAAGACAAGTATATAATATATTATAAATTCCATGAACCCTGGCACATGAACCAGGAGGTAGTAGGGAAGCTATCTACTTAGCACTATAGGAGAAGCACAGGTTTTGCTAACTCAGACTCCCTTCATCCAGTGAGGGGAGAGTTAGCTGATAAACTCAATAATCTTAGAAAAACAGGGAAAGACTTGCTCGAAATAATGAAGAGTGAAATGAGCAGAACCAAGAGAACACTGCATACAGTAACAGCAATATTGTTTTAAGAACAACGAGTGAATGTTATTTTTACTAATATAAATCTCAAAATTAACTATAAAAAACATATTAAGATGTTATATGCATTCAGAGAAATAAATAGAAGTATGTGTAGAGTAATTTTACACACATACACACACACCTATTTGTGTTTAATGGTAACCATCTCTAGAGTGGGATGACAGAGGGAGAAAAAAGAAATTTACATGATAATTCCATTGTATATTTGAAAGGAATAGCAAGTTATACATAGTAGATTTGCAGTCTCATGTACAATCATCTTTTGTTATTGTACTATGCTGTGGAAATGCTTGTTTTATTCCACAAATGTGTGTGAATGTAATAAAAAATTAAAGGGAAAAAAAGATAAAGTTATCTGTAGGGAGTGAAAAACAAGAGGTATTACAAGGAACCCAAAGCAGCTAGATGGTATAGCAGATAGAACAAGGGATCTGGAGTCAAGAAGACCTAAGTTCAAATCCTACTTTAAACACTTACTAGCTGAGACTCCAAACTTCTCAAAAACCCAACTTTCCACCTGTAAAATGGGGACAATAATAGCACCCACCTGGATCAAATATATGGGATAACATAAAAAAGAGCTTTGCAAAAGTTGAAGCAACATGTAAGTGCTTGCCCTTATTACTGCCCTCAGAAGATTGGAGGAGACAGAGCAAAGCAAAAGAAAGTCACAGGTATCCAAGGACCATCGTAAACATCCCAGCTGCAAGCAATCTGAATGTTTAAGGAGAAAGAAAAGGGGTTAGTGGGATTAAATCTAAGGGCCCCTCCAATTCCAACATTCAAATTTCTAATGTCTACTCAGATACTAATCTTCTCTGACTCTCTGAGTATAAGAGGGAGTTAAATGTCCTCTAACTTTTTCAGATTTCTATCCTAGACTATCAGCATCTGATGGGGATGGAATTTAAACCAGACAAGAGTATGGGATATTAGAGAATACTCCCTGAATGTGGCACAAGAAAGCCAGGGAGCCATCATGATGGAGCTACTACTTACTAGCCATGTGATCTAAGACAAGATACTTAACCTCAATAAGCTATAAAATGGGAATAATAAAAATATATACCCCTCCAATAAGGCTTTTGATGATGTCCCCAGTTGCTTGTGCCTCCCCAAAATAATTACCTTGTCTTTATTTTGCATATGCTGTGTATGTGCTGGATCCCCCTAAGCCCATTGAGGAAGAGACTTCATTTTTCCTCTATCTCAGACTTCCTCCATCTACTGAAGACAGAGTTATCTCTAGAGAATGAAAAGAAGTGTTTCAAGGAGCCCATCTGGAGAAACTAGGTGATGTCTTTGTATCTCCAGCACCTGCAACAGTGACTGACACATAGAAAGTGCTTAATAAATCTGGGTGATTGATTGATTCTCCATATATCACATCCCAAGCTTTGAGGATTCTTATCCTAATTTCCACTCTCAACAAGTCTTAGATTCCAGAGCAAGGGCACATCTCCCCCTCAAGGTTCAGCCTTAAGTAGCCATCTGCCATACCAGCATGCCCTCTAGACCCCCAGGTGTTGCCATCTAACCTGCTAATGAACTTTAAGGATTCTTGGGACCTTGCCATCCATCCTACAACTAAACCTTTAGGACCATGAGGCTCTTTTCTCCACACTGCAGTTAAACTTTCCTATATCTGTTACCTCCCCCGCTTAGAATGTAAGGTCTTTGGTACCCAGAATTACCTCACTTTTCTAATTGCATCCCCAGCACTAAGCACAATACTTAGGGAAATGCTTAGTCAATGTTTTGGGGTTTCTTATTTATTCATTCAAGATCAAATTAAAACTGCTCATCAACCTTAAGATCTTTTCAAGCCAGGTCCTGGATTCAGTCTACCTTTGCAGATTTATTTCACACTCTTTTTTCCAGGGTAGTTTTGTAGAAAGAGCACTGGATTAGGAGTTGGAGCTAGGTTCAAATTTTTCTTACTACCTGTTATGACTTTGAACAAGACAGTTTACCTCTCTGGGGTTCAGTTTCCTTAGCTATAAAATTAAGAGACTGGATTAATTCATCTTTGAATTTCCTTCCAACTCTAGAGTTAGAATCCTTTGACTAAAAAAAAAATGATCGCTAAGATCTCTTCCAGCTGTAAGTCCTATGACCCCACTATGCTAGAGCCAAACCAGTCTGCCCACTTTGCAAAACTTGACATGTTATCTCTGACCTTTCTGCCTTTTGCACAAACAATCTCCCAGCTCTTAGAATATCCTCCCTCCTCACCTCTGCCTCTGGGAATCATTTGTTTCCCTCAAGGGTCAAGCTCAGGTGCTATCTTCTATGACAACTTTCTTTTTCTTTTCTAGTTTTGGTGTCTTCCTCCTCAGATTATATTATCTCTATTTACCTGTGTACCAGTTGTAACCATCCTACTCCTAGCAGAAGATAAGCTGTTATTAGGACAGGATGGATAGGGGGAAGGACAGGGAAAAAAGAAATTTACTACTAATTTTGCTGTCTATTTGCAGGGAATGGCAAGTTGTACGTGGTTGATTGCAGTTTCATGTACAATCATCTTTTTTATTGTGCTGTATTATGGAAATATTTGTTTTGTTCCGTGAATTGAAAATAAAACAATTTTCTTAAAGAATGAAAAGAGAAACAGTAAAACATTAAACACAATAAAAAGAAAGTTTAAAATATTAAAAACACAGACAAAAACAAAGAAGTTCAGAAGGAAGCACAAATGGTAATTTTGTTGCTACTTTATTCAATTTAATCTACTCTTTTAAGAGAAACTGTAACAGAATCTCATGATTTCATACAGTATTCTCTCTTCCATTCTTTGTGTATGGGAATGTTTGTGTTTATTAATGATGAAGCTCATAATAACAAAGAAAAATTTTTTAAAAGGAAAAAAGAAGATAAGCTCTTTAAAGGCAGGGAGAAGGTTTACTGCCTTTGCCTCTCCAGTGCCGAGCACAATGGCTTCCATAATCCATGGCAATTAATAAATACTGTTGGATTTTTTCTGTAAGCCTTTATCAATAAATAAAAGCTATATTTTTATTGTTATTAGGCAGATGCTCCCCAAAGCAGCCCATACATCACAAATTTGTGCATCAAGATGTTGGAAGGAGTGGTTGAAGGGGAAGTATTTAAATAAAGTTTGGGTTTAAATAAGATATGTTAGGACAAATTCCAGGTACAAGCTTGGAATAAATAAAATTCACCCTACTAATATGAAATCGGTTCAGATTGTATAGCACTGATATTTTTGTTTATTGTTGACACTTAGAAAAATTATTTAGGGGTAGTATTATTGCATGGTTTGTAAATATACAGTAAAATGAACCTCCTGTTCTTCAGGGCCAAAAAATGTTCTTTGTCTCCCAATGAGGGCTTGAGTAATATAAATGTACTTTTCTTAATTCATTTAATTTCTGCTTGGGTGATATTCTTCTGTCTTTTCCTCTCTAATAACTTAGACTTCCTGGCAATTTTATGTTGAAAATTAAAGCAATATCCTTTCTGAACTTGAATTGATTTTGTCCAGGTCTGTGTTTCAGAAATAATAGCAAAGAGAAATAATGAACTCAGAGAGACCTTGAATTTCACAGATTCCTTCTTTTCTGTCTGGCTTGAAGCCATTTTATGAGGTGTGTGATTTTTTTTTCCCTCTCCTCTCCATCTCCCACATTTAAAGAGCCATCACTTCACTCTTGTCATTACTTTATATGATTTTCTGTTGTTGATTCTGAAAATAGATTGGTTCAAGGGCTGGTAATTAAATCATTTACTTATATTTCTTCCCTTCACTCAAAATCAGAAAATTTTTTTAGGCCCCAAGAAAACATTGATCAAATATGTACAGTGAGATCTATTCTAGCCAAATAAGACGGAGGACAAAGAAAGCTGTATAGGTAATTCTGATCAAACCCTTCTTTGCTTCATTTGATCCAAATTAGCCAGAGAATTCCCTCCATTTTCTCTTTACTTCTCTTGGGCAGACTTAATTTTCTTCTCATGGCATAGCTCTGACCATGATTATGTAGCCTGAAGTGGGCATTGTCAATTATCCAGCCGGTGTTACCAATGTAAATAAGCCAACCCTGAGAAGTAGAGCCAGAACAGTCCACTTTGGGAACATGAATTATCTAAATTATCTGTCTACAATGATGAGCTAGGCAAAATCTCAACTTCAATATGTATCAGCAGTCTGAAATTGAAAATTCAGCAAAATGATGGAAAATAGATCAAAAGGAGATGTCAACTAAATACATCATTTTTATAACTTTTTTTGCAATTCATGTTTTGTTAAATAAAAATATAAAGAGTTGGGATTTAATGGATGCATTTAGGACTCTAGTCTATATTCTGTTTTATTTGCTAAGTATTGTTAAACTTATAATAAAACAGCTGTATTTTTAATTCCATCAATAATGTTCTACTCCTTATGTCAGGAAACAGCATGAAGTGGTTGAAAAAGTACACATAATGTGAAACAAGGAGCTCTATGTCATATCTGAGACTTTTCTGGTCACTAGCTGCATGATTTTAAGTAAGATATTTTCCCACTAAATTGCTTCATCTATCAAATGAAAGATTGGACTAGGTCAGGGTGGGGAACCTGTGGCCTCAAGGCCACATGTGACCTTCTGGGTCCTTGGGTGTGGCCTTTTGACTAAATTCAAGTTTTACAGAACAAATCCTTTTATTAAGGAGATTTGTTCTGTGAAGTTCAGATTCAGTCAAAGGGCTGCACTTGAAGACCTAGAGGGCCACACATGGTCTGGAGGACACAGGTTCCCAACCCCTGCACTAGATGATCTAGCAGGTTTCTTTCAGTTCTCAAATTCTGTCATTTGTATTTTATCTTGTCTCTGAAAATATTTCTGCTTGTCTTTTTCATTGTCCAGTCACATCTGATTCTTTGTGATCCTATTTGGGGTTTTCCTGCCAATACTAGAATGCTATGCCATTTTCTCCTCCAATTCATTTTATAAATGAAGAAACTAAGAAAAAGAAAAACTAAAAAAAGTTTGAATGACTTGCCTAGGGTCACACAGCTAGGAAGTGCACAATGTCCTCCTGGTTCTGCTCACTTCATTCATCATCAGTTCATGTAAATCTTTCCAGATTTTTCTAAAAATCTATCTGCTTATCAGTTCTTAAGGCACAATAGTCTTTCCTTGCATTCACATACCACAATTTGTGGTATATACCACTCCCCAACTGGTGGAAATCACTTCAATTTCTAATTCTTTGTTACCACAAAAAGTTTTGTACATGTGGGTCCTTTCCCCTTTTTCCTAATAATCTCTTCATGATGCAGACCTAGTAGTGGTACTTCTGGATCAAAGGGTACACATAGTTTTACAGACCTTTAGGCATAGTTCCAAATTGCTTTCCAGAATGGTTGGATCAGTTCACAACTCGGCCAACAAGAAAACAATTCCATAGAAAATACAATTGACCAAATGAAAAAAATCCACTAAATAAAGCAACTCCTTAAAAAGTAGAATTGACCAAATGGAAAAGGAGGTACAGTAGTTAATTGAAGAAAATAATTCCTTAAAAAAACAGAACTGGGCAAGTGGAAGCTCTGTGAGGCATCAAGAATCAGTCAAAATTTTAAAAAATGAAAAAAAATGGGTGAAAATGTAAAATATAACATTGGGGAAAAAATGACCTCGAAAACAGATCCAAGAGAGATAATTTAAGTATTATTGGACTGCCTGAAAACCATGATTTTTTTTAAAAAAGAGCCTGGACAGTATTTTTCAAGAAATTATCAAGGAAAACTGCCCTGTTATCCTAGAACTAGAGGGTAAAAATGGTAATTGAAAGAACCCACCAATCATCACTTAAAAGAGATTCCAAGATGAAAATTTCAAAGAATATTGTAGCCAAATTATCAGGTCAAGGAGAAAATATTGCAAACAACCAGGGGGGAAAAATTCAAATATCAAGGAGGCACAGTTAGGATTACACAGGGTTTAGCAACTTCTATGTTAAAGGATCAGAGGCTTGGAATATGATACTCCAGAAGGCAAAGGAGCTTGAATTATAATCAAGAATCAACTACCTGGAAAAATTGAGCATAATCTTTCAGGGGAAAAGATGGATATTTAATGAAATAGGGGACTTTCAATCATTTCTAATAAAAATACGAGAGTTGAACAGAAAATTTGATCTTCAAATACAAGACTCACAAGAAGCATAAAAAGATAAACAAGAAAGAAAAAAATGTTATTCAATAAGGTTAAACTATTTACATCCCTACATGGGAAACCGATGCTTGTAACTCTTGAGAACTGTTATTATTATTATTATTATTAGGGTAGTAAGAAGAGGTATACATAGACAGAGGATGTGGGTATAAGTTGACCTTGATGTGATGCTATAAAAAAGATTGAGGTTAAAAAAAAGATAGTACTGGGAGAAAATAGGAGAGGCAAAATAGGGTCAATTATATCACATAAAGAAGCACAAGAGACCTATTACAGATGAGCAAAGGAAGGGAAGGGGTCAGCATTGTTTGAACCATACTCTCATTGGATTTGACTCAGAGGGAATAACGTACACACTCAGTTGGGCATAGAAATTTTTCTTACCTATAGGGAAGTATGAAGGGAAAGGGGAAAGAAAAAGGAGAGAGACTGATAGAAGGGAGGGCAGATTGACCAGAATATATTATCTTTCAGCTGAATTGGAAAAAATAAAGCACGGGTAGCAATCCTGATCTCAGACAAAGCAAAAACAAAAATAGATCTAATTAGAAGAAATAAGGAAAAACACTACATCTTGCTAAAAAAAATAATAAAGGTACCACAGACAATGAAGTAATATCAATACTAAATATACATGAGCCAAGTAATATAGCATCAAATTCTTAGAGGGGAAGTCAAGTGAGTGACAGGAAGAAACAGACAGCAAAACTATACTTGTGGGGGACCTCAACCTCCCCATCTCAGAACTAGATAAATCTAACCACAAAATAAACAAGAAGTTAAGGAGGTAAATAGAATTGTAGAAAAGTTAGATATGACAGCCCTCTGGAGAATATTAAATAGGGAGAGAAAGGAATATATCTTTTTTTACTCTATACCTTTTTTTCCCAGCAATACATGGTACCTATACAAAAACTGACCATATATTAGGGCATAAAAACCTCACAATCAAATGCAGAAAGACAGAAATATTAAATGTGTCCTTAATAGGTCATGATGCAACAAAAATTACTTGTAATAAAGGGCCATAGAAACATAGACTAAAAATTAAATGGAAACTAAATAGTCTAATCCTAAAAAGTGATTGGGTCAAACAACAAATCAGAGAAACAATCAATAATTTCATCAAAGACAACAACAATAATGACACAACACACTAAAATTTATGGGATGCAGCCAAAGCAGCTGGTAAGGGAAATTTTACATTTCTAAATGCTAACATGAATAAAATGGAGAAAGAGCAGGTCAATGAATTGGGCACACAACTGAAAAAAAAAAACCTAGAAAAAAGAACAAATTAAAAATCCCCAATTAAATATCAAATTAAAAATTCTGAAAATCAAAGGAAAAATTAATAAAATTCAAAGTAAGAAAATTTTGAACTAATAAATAATATGAAGAGCTAGTTTTATGGGGGGGGGAAACAATAAAATAAACTTTTAATTTTATTTTTAAAAAGAAAGAAGAAAACCAAGTTACCAGTATCAAAAATGAAAAGGGCAAATTCACCATCCATGAAGAGGAAATTAAACCAAAATTAAGAACTGTTTTCTTCAACTGTATGCCAATAAATCTAGCAATCTAAGTGAAGTGGATGAATATTTACAAAAATATAAATTGCCCAGGTTAACAAAAGAGAAAATAAAATACTTAAATAATGCCATTCTAGAAAAAGAAATTGAACAAGCCATTCCCTAAGAAAAAATCTTCAGGGCCAGATGAATTTACAAATGAGTTCTACCAAACATTGAAGAACAATTAATTCTAACACTATATAAACTATTTGGAAAAAAAGGTAAACAAGGAGTTGTACCAAATTCCTCTTATGATACAAATATAGTGCTGTTATCTAGAATAGAAAGAGTCAAAACAGAGAAAGAAAATTATCGACCAACTTCTCTAATAAATATTGATGCAAAAAAATTTTTTAAATAAAACATTAGCAAAGAGATTGGAGTAATTTATTATGAGAATAATACACAATGACCAGATGGGCTTTCTACCAGAAATTCAGGGCTGGCTTAATATTAGATAAATGGACCATATCAATAACAAAACTAACAGAAATCATATGATTATCTCAATAGATGCAGAAAAAGCTTTTGAGAAAATACAGCACCCTTTCCTATTAAAAACACTAGATAGAGAACATAGGAATGAATGGAATTTTCCTTAAAATTCTGAGTAGTATCTATTTAAAAACATTAGCAAGAATTATGTATAATGGGGATAAGTTAGACTCTTTCCCCATAAGATAAGATGAAATAAGGTGAAACATTATCATCATTATTATTCAATATTGTACTAGAAATGTTAGTTTTAGCAATAAGAAAAAAAGAAACTGAAAGAATTAGACTAGGCAATAGGGAAACAAAACTATCACTCTTTGCAGATGATATGATGGTGTACTTAGAGAATCCTAAAAAAATCAAATAAAAAACTACTTGAAACAATTAACAACTTTAACAAAGTTGTAGTACATAAAATAAATTAACATAAATCATCAGCATTTCTATATATTACCAAGAAAACCCAGAAAAATGTAGAGAAATTTCATTTAAAATAATTGTAGACACTATAAAAATTTTGGCAGTTTACCTGCCAAAACAAACCCAGGGGCTATATGAACACAATTACAAAACACTTTTCACACAAATAAAGTCAGATCTAAACAATTGGAAAAATAGCATTTGCTCATGGGTAAGCCAAGTTAATATGATAAAAATGTCAATTCTACCTAAATTAATTTACTTATTCAGTGCCATACCAATCAAACTACCAAAAAGTTATTTTATAGAGCTAGAAAAAATACAATTCATCTGGCAGAAGAAAAGGTCAAGAGTAACAAAGGAAAAAATGAAAAAAAATGCAGAGGAAGATAACCTAGCTATACCAGATTTAAAACTATATTATAAAATGGCAATCATCAAAACTATTTGATACTGGCTAAGAAATAGAGTGGTGGATCAGTGGAATAGGTTAGGTACATAAGACACAGTAGTAAATAACTATAGTAATCTACTATTTGATAAACCCAAAGATTCCAGCTTCTGAGATAAGGACTTAACTATTTGACAAAAAATGTTGGGAAACCTGGAAAATAGTAGGCAAAAACTAGGCATGGACCATTGTTTCATACTGTATACCAAGATAAGGTCAAAATGGGTACATGATTTAGACAAAAATGGTGATACTATAAGCAAATTAGGGGAGCATTACTTGTCAGAACTATGGAGGAGGGAAGAATTTATGACCTAACAAGAGATAAAGAACATTATGAAATGCAAAATGGATAATATTGATTACATTAAATTAAAAGTTTTGCAGAAACAAAACTAACGAAACCAAGATTAAAAAGAAAGCAGAAAGTTAGGAAAGAATTTTTACAGCCATTATTTCTGATAAAGGCATCATTTCTCTAACAGATAGAGAACTGAGTCAAATTTGTAAGGATGCAAGTCATTCCTCAACTGATAAATGGTAAATGGATAGGAACAGGCAATTTTCAGGTGAAGAAATTAAAGCTACCTATAGTCATATGAAAAAATATACACCCTTTGTTCCAGCAATACCACTACTACCACTCAAAGAGATCATAAAAAAGAGGAAAGGACCCACATGTATAACACTATTTATAGCAGTTCTTTTTGTGGTCCCAAAGAATTGGAAATTGAAGTGATGTCCACCAAATGGGGAATGGCTAAACAAGTTGTGGTATATGAATGTAATGGAATACCATTGTACTATTAAAAAATTGATGAGCAGGCAGATTTTAGAAAAACTTGGAAAGTTTTACATGAACTGATGTTGAGTGAAGTGAGCAGAAGCATACTGTACACAGTAACAACAACATCGTTCAATGATCATCTTTGTTAGACTTAGCTCTTCTGAGCAATACAATGATCCAAGATAATTCAAAAAGACTTGTGATGGAAAACGCCATCCACATCCTGAGAAGAGCTATGGAGTCTGAATGCAGATAGAAGCATACTATTTTCAGTTTTTTGTATCTTTTATTTTTTCTATCTCATGGCTTTCCCCTTTTGTTCTGATTCTTTGTAACCTATATCAGATAGCTTGCTGTCTTGCAGAGGGGGATGGGAAGGGAGGAAGGGAGAAAAATTTGAAACTCAAAGTCTTATAAAAATGAATGTTGAAAACTATCTTGCCATGTAATTAGGAAAAATAAAATACTATTAACTGGGTGGGGGATGAAAAGAAAAGCTAAAAAAGAAAAGAAAAATCACAATCAAGAACTTAACAGCCACATAAAAAGATTATACCATAACTTATGAGTACAATGAATGTGACAGTCCATGTCTGAGAACAAGACTCTACTTAACTTTTGCAAATTTCTCCCTTCTCCAAAAGCTTAGACCCTCTAGAGTATGTCTTGTAGATCCTGCCTCTACAGAGTCTGTCATATTTGTTCACTTCTCACCACTAATATGGACTATTGAGATGGCCTCCAAATCAATCTCCCTGCCTCAGGTCTGTCTCCATCTTCAAGCAATCCTCAACCCAGCTGACAGAGCGATATTCCTAAAATGCTGATCTGACCATATCATCCTCCTATTTGCAAAATCTGTAGCATCCTCTTGTCTCTAGAATCAAATACAAACTGCTTTCTTTGGCATTTCAAGTCCTTAAAACATGTCTCCAACCTATCTTTATAGCTTTATGCATTACTCTCTTTTTTTGTTTTGTTTTTAGTATTTTATTTTTCTCTAGTTACATGTAAAGACAATTTATAACATTCATTTTTAAACTTTAAGTTCCAAAGTCTCTCCCTTACTTCCTCCCCAATTATGCTCCCCCATTGAGAAGACAAGCAATTTGATACAGTTTACATATGTGTAGTCATGCAAAACATATCTATGTTGTGAAAGAAAACACAGACAAAAAAACTAAAGAAAAATAAAGTAAAAAAAAAATACTTCAATCTGTATTCAGAGACCATCAGCTCTTTCTCTGGGGTTGGACAGTATTTTTCATCTTAAGTTTTTCAGCGTTGTCTTGGATCACTGTATTGCTGAGAATAGCTAAGTCATTCACAGCTGATCATCCCACAATATTGCTGTTACTTTCTACATAGTACATTTCACTTTGGGGCAGCTAGGTGGTATAGTGGATAGAGCACCAGTGTAGGAGTCAGGAGGACCTGAGTTCAAATCTCACCTCAGACACTTGACACTCACTAGCTGTGTGACCTTGGGTAAGTCACTTAACCCCAATTGCCCCATCTTGAGTCATCTCCAGTTATGAATATCTGGTCACTGGATTCAGATGGCTCTGGAGGAGAAGTGAGGCTGGTGACCTGCACAGCCCTCCCTCACTCAAAGCAAAGTCAAGTGCAAGTCATGTCATCATTTCTCTGATGGCATGATCTTCTTCAGCAACAAAGGACTTTGTTCACTTTGTATCAGACGATGCAAGTCTTTCCAGGTTTTTCTGAGAGTATCCGGCTCAGCATTTTTTATAGTACAATAGTACTCCATCATAATCACATAACACAATTTTTTGTATCTCTTTTGGAATACAGACCTAGTAGTGGCATTGCTAGGGTAAAGAGTATATGCAACACTCCCTTTCATGCCCTCTTTAGTCCAAACAATCTGGCCCTCTTTACTATTTCTCACATGTGACATTCCACCTCCTTCTCTTTGCCTTTACAAAGGCTATTCCAGAATCACAATCATATTAGCTCCTCATTTCACTTCTGAGAATCCTAAGCATACCTTAAAGTTCAATTAAAGAATTATCTCTTCCCCAACTGATAAATGGTCAAAAGATATTAACAGACAATTTTCAGAGGAAGAAATTAAAGATATCTATAATCATATGAAAAATGCTCTAAATCACTTTTGATTAGAGAGATGCAAATCAAAACAACTCTGAGGTACCACATCACACCTATCAGATTGGCAAACATGAAGAACAGGAAGATGATACATGTTGGAGAGGATGTGGGAGAGTTGGAACACTAATTCATTGCTGGTGGAGCTGTGAGCTCATCCAACCATTCTGGAGAGTGGTTTGGAACTATGCCCAAAGGGCTACAAAAATGTGGATACCCTTTGACCCAGCAATATTGCTTCTAGGATTGTATCCTCAAGAGATCATAAAAATGGGAAAGGGTCCCACATGTACAAAAATGTTTATAGCAGCTCTCTTTGTAGTGGCAAAAAACTGGAAGTCAAGGGGATGTCCATCAATTGGGGAATTGCTGAATAAATTGTGGTATATGAATATAATGGAATACTATTGCGCTATAAAAAATGATGAACAAGAAGACTTCAGAGAGTCCTGGAAAGACTTACATGATCTGATGCTGAGTGAAAGGAGCAGAACCAGGAGAACTTTGCACATGGAAACGACCACAGTGTGTGAGTTTTTCCTGGTAGACTTGGAACTTCATAGCAATGCAAGGACTAAAAAAAAAAATTCCCAATGGTCTTGTAAGGCAAAATGCCCTCCACATCCAGAGAAAGACCTATGGAAGTCAATCACAGAATGTAGCAGATCATTTTGTGTGTGTGTATTATGTTTCAGTTTGTTATATGATTTCTCCCATTCATTTTAGTTCTTCTACACAGCATGACTATAGTGAAAATGTATTCAGTAGGAATGTGTGTGTAGATCCTACATAGAATTGTATGCCGTCTCAGGGAGGGAGGGGGAAGGTGGGGGGTAGGTAGGGGGAAAGAAATCTAAGTTATATAGTAGTGATTGTAGAAAAACAAAAACAAATAAAATTAAAAAAATAAAAGGGAGACAGAACAAAAAAAAAAACAGAATTATCTTCTACATGAGGTTTTTCCTGATCTTTGCAGCTACTGGTATCTCCTTCTTAAAATTAATTCATTATTTATTTGTTTATATTTTTGTAAGTATTTATAAGTGTATGTATTGTCTCCCCTTGTAGAATATGAGCTCTTAAAGGTCTGAGTTCATTTTATCAATGTCTTTGGATCTCCAGTGTTGAGCACAGCTCTTGGCACATAGTAGGCACTGAACAAATGCACCTAGTATTGATTAAACATATGAACCAAATATATCATAACATTTCTAAACTCACCCTGTATAGTGATAAAATCTTTACTCCTATTGATCTGGATCTGTCATCTCCTCATTCAATTACTGGGCACCTAGGTGGCAGTTAGGTGGCACAGTGCTAGGCCAGGAGTCAAGAAGATCTGGTTCAAATCTGTCCTGAGATAGTTACTAGTTGTGTGACCCTAGGTAAGTCATTTAACCCTGTTTGCCTCTTTTTCTTCATCTGTGAAATGAGGTTAAGAAGAAAACAGCAAACCATCCCAGTATCTTTGCCAAGAAAACCTCAAATGGGGTCATGAAAAGTTCAGCACAACTGAACCACAATATTCAACTGCGAGTGTTTCCATGCAAGACACTGGAATTATTTCAATAACCTAACCAAAATAGCAGTTCGAAATGCGTAGATTCTGAAGTCTCTGTAAATGGGTTATTTCTTGTAGGATTTCCATATATTCATGCTTTATTTGTATATATATTTAGTTGATTCATAACTCAATGTAAATAATGTTTCCACAAGATGAAAAAAGAAAAAGAATTTCTTGAAACATAGTGATAATAATTCACATGAATATAACTTTTTAAAGTTTTGCAAAGCATTTTATGTACATGTGTGTACATATAATGTTTTGAATCTCATAAAAATTTTATGAGGTAAGTGTATTATTATTCTCATTTTACAAATGGAGAAACTGAGAACTAGAGAAATTAACCAAAGAACTAGGAAACACTTGAGGCAGCATTTGAACTCAGGTCTTATTAAAGTCAAATCTAACATACTATGTTTCCTCTCCCAACCAAATAGGCCCTATCCTACACAAGTAACTAAGATATATATTTTTGTATTGTTGGATTTTTCCTTTCTCTAATCACTGGGATAAATTTTTACAAGTCTTTCCACTCTTGGTAGCCCATACATTCTTGCATGGACTTTCATTGGATATCCTATTTCATATTCCTTTGGTGGTAAGAAGGTAAGCTGGAAAAAATTAGGCAGCTAAAAAGTCTTTTTATTTTTGCTTAGGTGGATTTGAACCTGGCTTGCTATCAGTAAAAATGTTCTGTGTTGCATAAAAGATAAGTGATAATGCCAGATGAGGCTTAATCTTTCATGGTTGATTTTTCTCATGCTCTCTTTGCATTTTGCTCTTGGATATGAAATTCTGGGAGACAGACCTTGTGTCAAAAAGCATTCATATGAAAGATTAAAAGAAACATTTCTTTCCAAGGACCTCAATAATCAGTCATGTGTGTAATTAAAATGCGGAAGAATGTTGCAACTAAGTGACCTAAGCAAAGGAGTCTTCAAAAGGTGTTTAAGATAAGGAGATTGGGGCATCAAAATGAAAATGACAATCCCTGCCCATATATGAATCCTTTCCCTTTCCTCTTCCAAACAAACTGATACAGGTCTAAGAAAAATCATGCCAAGTTTCTAGTTTCAAAATAAGGTGATTTTTTAGACACTTTTGAGCTCTCCCTCCCTCCTACTCCCTAAACTCCTAGCACGTTGAAATTCAAAACTTGGAAGGAGGGGAGAGTGGAGAAATAAAGGGGAGGCAATGCTTTTTACAGCAATGGACAGTTTCATCCTTAAGGGGATTATTTTGCCAGGATAATGGTTGAGTGAAGTAGGAGGCTTGCTAAGTGTAATGGGTTTTGTCCAAATTAGCTGCAACTTCTTTGGAACAACTCTAAGGACAGACTATTACCAATAATAATAATAATAGCTCCTGGGAAAGGACATTATATTGAAATCTGTCCCACAAAACAAAGAATTTTCGTTTTACTTTTTCATTTCTAAAATGCTTTTTGCAAGTTTTAGAAAACTTTTAGCAGATAGCATAGATGATGCTCTTTCTGTCTCCCAGACAGCACAATTTTAATTAAGTTCAGAATGTTTTACTGAAATGAACTCCCTTCGTTCCAAATGTGGGATCATTTGGACAGGACTGGGTTGAAGTTTCACTTTCCAAGCTGTTTTCCAGGTTCATAGATTTAGACTTGGGAGGGATCTTAGAAGTCCTCTAGTCCAATCCCTTCCTTTTACAGATGAAGTGTACAGGTGTTCAGAAAGACTAGCACCTCTGGCGTGAGGGCTTGCTGAGCCCTTTTCAGGCTGCTCATCTACCTTTTGTGTCCATCTTCACCCAACTCACACCTGTGCTCCAAGAAGCTCCAGCACATGCAGCAGTCACATCCTGGTAAAACCATCCCAGGAGACAGGCTAAATCAGGTTGAGAGTAACTGACAGGTGTCTCAAACCCATCAGTGAGTTAGGGAGCTGTGTCCCCCAACCTGTGAAGACTTCTCTCAGTGGAATGGGCTGGTAAGAAGAGTTTGCCCTGATGAACATGAAGGTGGCTGAAACAGGCACTTGTGGAGTGCTTAGTACTTGTTCAGGCATGAAAGATGCCAAGATCATACCCTGCATCCCAGGTTATTGCCAGTCATCTTGACTTTTGTCTTGCTGCTGGACTTCAATGACTTAGGAAGAGAGAGTGAGGCTGCTGATTTTGTACAATTCTGCCTCACTTAAATCCAATTCCTAAGTCAAAATATCATTGGTCCTCTTTGAAAATGAAGGATGAACAGCAATAGATGAAGGCTTAAGGAGGCAAAGTGACTATTCACATTGTGTAGAGATGTGATGGAGCCTAAATTTGACCTAAGTCTTCCAACTCCAAATCCAGCTGTAGCACACTGAGTCCAAAGAATCAGAGGAGCACTGATTTAGAATCAGAAGAGAACTTAGAGTCCTTTGAGCCTGACTCCTTCATTTTACAAATGAGAAAATCAAGGCCTTTGCTTATGTAGTAGAAGCGTCAAACATCTTGCCTGGCCATGGATCCATAACACTCCTTAGTACAGCCCAAATCTGATTAAAACGTAACTAGGAATTATTTAAGAAAATAAATAAAATTGGAATAGAACATAGATGATGCTAATATGTGGTTTTCTAAGTCAATATACTACTACAATAATTCTCTGATACAGCTTAGTGGTTCCCATTTCCATTTGACTTTGATACCACGGGTTTGAAAGACTACTCCAGGGTCACATAGCTAAACGTCTGAGGCAGGTTTCAAAAGCAAGTCATTCTGATACTGAATCCAGAGTTCTTTATCTTCTACTAAGCAAGTTAGAAGAGTAAGCAAGAAGAAGGGAGAAAAAAAAAACATGAATTTAACTTAATTAAAAGAATAAAATTTTCACGCCAAAACTAGAAATCGTCCTTATCTATTCATTAAAGCAAGTCTCAAAAGGAACCCTTTTTAGCAATATTCCAAACTATACTTTATTAGCTTAATTTAAGGTACTGAACATACTTGGACATAATGGACTGCATTTCTTTCAAGAATTAATAGGTCAGATTTTTGTTTTGGCTGGCCTTTTACCACAGCCAAAAGTAATGAGATTTCACTCTATCTTTGAATGAGACAAAGTTTAAAACTCAATTTTCTAGTATTAAAAAGGTACATTTTATATATAGTTATATGTAAATAGAACAGTTGCTAGGAAAGAGATTTTATTATAGTTTAGTCCTCTTTATACCTTATGTCTTTATAATGTGAATAACACTACCATAATAAGCATTTTGAAATAGCTATAATCCTTGAAATGTCTGGCTAAAATTCCAACTACGTTAACTCAGTCCTTTGTTCTCCAAAGCAGATCCACCAGACACAATGCATCTTAATTTGAATAAGGAGACCTCACATAAAACTATAATCTAGTGGTCCCAGCATAGGGGTTACCATAAACCTCTAACTAGTTTTCAGCATTTTATGTTACAGAGAAGGACAGTCTTATGTACTGGCAAAGGGGGAGATGCCCACAATATTCATACTTCATGAAAGTCCTCTATACCATAACTTTGCAATTTCCCTTTAAAGGTACCTGAAGTTGCCACCATTAGATTCATGTCATATGGTGGAAAGAATATTGAATTTCAAATCAGAAGACCTGAGTTCAACTCCCAGTTCTCATACGTAGCAAATCACTTGGCCTCTCTGGGGATGTTTCTTCATCTATAAAATGAAAATACCAAACCCTGCTCTACCAACTTCATAATGTTGCTGTAAAAATCATACAAGAGCTGTTATTCTATATTGACTCTCACCAGAGAAGAAGAAGAAGTGACTGTTGAAGTAGAAATTATGGGAATCCTGGAGAGAAAGAACTACCCCATATTAGAATTTGTGACAAAGAGAAAAATAGATTTTTAGAGAGTGATTGGACACGTGTTTATTAAGTACTTACTATGTGCTAAGCACTTTCCTAAAAGCTGAGGATACAAAGAGAGGTTAAAAACAAACTCTCTGGCCTGAGGGAGCTGATATTGTAATGGGACACACAACATGCAAAGATTAGTGTCAGTACATGATATACACAATTTAATGAGAAGGTGATCTCAGAGAGTAAGGTAGGAGAAGGAGGGAACCAGAAAGATCTCCTGTGGAAGGAAGGATTTAAGCTGAGTTTTAAAGAAAACTAGTGTATATGGAGTGTTCAAAAGGACTATCACTTCTGCAATGAGGGCTTACCAAGTCCTTTTTTAGGGCTGTTCATCCACCTTTGGTGTCCATCTTCAACCAGTTGCAAGAAGCTGCATCACATGCAGCAGCCACACTCCAGTAAAACTGACTTGGCAGATGGGCTAAACCAGGGGACAGGTCTCAAACCCATCAGTGAGTTGGGGGATGTCTACCCTAAGCATGGGAAGACTTCCCATGGCACAATGGGTAAGTGGGAACAATTTGTTCCACTGGCCATGAAAGAGGTTGAAGCAGACCCTATGGATTGCTTGGAACTTGGTCAGACATCATAGATGCCAATGTCATCCTCTGCACCCCAGACCATCATCAGTCATCCCCCATCAAGAATGAAGTACAAGCAACAAAGGGAAGCCAAGGAAGCTGAAAGGTGGAGGTGAGGGGGTAGATCATTCCAGGAACAGAGAATAGTCAATGAAAAGGCATGGAGTCCAAAGGTAGTATGTCTAGTGACAGATATGGCAGGTGAACCAGTGTAGCTGGATTATAAACTAAGTGAAGAGGAATAAAGTATGAGGAGCCTAGAAAAAGTAGGAAGGGACCAGGTTGTGAAGGATTCTAAATATCAAATGGAGTATTTTATATTGGATCCTGGAGACAATAGGGAGCAATTAGAGTTTATGGAGTAGTGGAGTGACATCAAACCCTGTGCTTTAGGAAAATCACTTTGACACCTGAGTGAAGGACAGATTGGACTGGAGAGATAGTGAAGCAGGGAGTCCAACCAGAAATCCAGGCATGATGTAAGAATGAGGACCTGCATCAAAGTGGCAGCTGAATGAGTTGAGGGAAGGGGATACATATGGGAGCTGTTTTTAGTTCCCTCCCAGCTGTGCTTCTCCACACTTTGACACCTGACTCATTTGCCTTCTAACTTTGGAACTTCCCTCAGTAGCGGACACATATTTTCTGCCACATCAGTCTCCTTCTTCCATTGCTGAGTTCTTTCAGGAATCTCCATTTTGAGACCTCTAGTCTCCTTCTATTGATGAGTTCTTTCCAAAGATCTCCTTTTTGAGGTAAAGTTCTCAACTCATAGTGAAAGGGTAATAGGTATTCTGGAAATTATGGAAGGAGCTGAAGTAACCACTGTGTTGACTAAAATAGTGAAAGAATTAGGGGAGCAAAGTATATTTCAAAGGGCTCAGAGAAAAGATATATAGATTTTCATGGAAATCAACCTCATAGAGAGAGGAAGACCTGAATAAAACTCTGAAAATACAAATAAAAACAATTCCATCTAGGAGGAAAGGGTGTGTAGTTTAAAAGGTTTGATGTGGATACTAAGGGAACTTACCAACCCAACTTTGATTTTAAAGTGCCATGAACAAGTGATAGAAGGAGGACAGGCAAGAGAGGC
Organism: Notamacropus eugenii; assembly: GCF_028372415.1. Taxonomy (NCBI): domain Eukaryota; kingdom Metazoa; phylum Chordata; class Mammalia; order Diprotodontia; family Macropodidae; genus Notamacropus; species Notamacropus eugenii. Next base: position 371,054,977 of record NC_092872.1, on the reverse strand, counting down.
TGGATAAAATAAAAGCATCTCACAATCCTGTGCTAAGTGTTAGGAGTGCTAACATTCACAATGATGTGAAACTAGCTAAGAATGCTAAAAACAACAAAAATGAGAGGGTGTTTTTTAGCTATATTGAGAAACAAAGGAGAATCAAAAAAAGGACAGAATTGTTCTTTGAGATGCATGGGGACTTGATATTTTGCTTCTGTTTTTCCTCCACCACCTAAGATAGTGCCTAATACTCATTGTGGAGCTAAATAAATGCTTGCTGCCTTGACTATCAAGAATAACAATGTTTGGTACAGAAAGCACAGAACAAAAATGACAAATACAGATGTAATACACAAATAAGAAGTGAGGGATAGAATACCTAGTTGACCACGATGAGCTCAAGTTTCCAAGCCCAGAGGAACAAAAAGATAGGAATTTAAAGGAAAATATTTTTAAGTGGAAAAGTAAGGGAATGTACAGTACAAGATCTCGAACTATACTATAAAACAGTAATCAAAATGTTTGATACTGGTTAAGAAATAGAGAGGTCAATCAATGGAACATATTAGGTATATAATATAACTAAGCAAACTTGCACAGTAACTTAGTATTTGACAAACCCAAAGACCTCAGCGAAGGTCTTGTGCTGAAGTATTGAGCTAAGAATATATACAATTATATACAATTTCATGTCTATATATATATATATTCATATATATATACACGTATACATACACACACGTATATACAATATATACAATTCAACAAAAACTGTTGGGAACTCTGGAAAGAAGTCTGGCAAAACTATGTATAGACCAACATTTCACAGTATATACCAAGATAAGCTCTAAATGGATACGAATTGGATATAAAAAGTAACATAAACAAGTTAGAGGGGAAAGGAAGAAATTAGCTCTCAGAACTACGGTAGTAGTTCTGAAAGCATAGTTCATGAACAAATTTATGACAGAAAATGTCACAGAACGTATGATTAACAATTTTGATTGTAGAAAATTAGTAAGTTTTTGCACAAATAAAACCAATGCAACTAAATTAGAAGGGGAGAGCAGCACCGGAAAAGATCTTTGTAGCTATTTTCTCTAATAAAGTTCTCATTTCAAATATTTATAAAGATGTATTTGAATGTATAGGAATAACAGTTATTGCCCAATTTACAAATGGTCAAGGGATATGAACAGGCAGCTATCAGAAGAATAAAACCAAGCTATCAAAGGCCATAAAAAATGCTCCAAATCATCAATGATAAGAGAATGCAGATTAAAGAAACTTCCACCTCACACCTATCAGACTAACAAAGTTTAAACCCCTCCCCCAAACAAAGGAAAATGACAAATATTGGAAGAACTGTGGGAAAATAGGCGCATGAATGTACTATTGATGGAGCTATGAATTTAGATTGCTATTCTGGAAAAGCAAACTAAAATCATGCTCCAGAATTTACTAAACTGTGCATATGCATTGACCCAGCTATACCACTACAAGCTTATATCCCTGAAGAGACAAAAGAAAGGGGGAGAGGATTCATATGGATACAAGTACTTATAGAAGCTCTTTTTGTTGATGGGAAAAATACCCTGGAAACTAAAAGGATGCCCAATAATTGGGTAATGAGTAGACAGATTACACTATACAAATGTGATGTAATGGTATTAAGTTGTAAGAAATGATGAAAAGCTGATTTCAGAGAAACCATGCAAGAAATGTATGAACTGAAGCAGAATAATGTGGAGCCAACCAGCGCTACAATTTATACTACGGCAACAATATTGAAATGACTCTGATGGATGAATATTGAAATGAACTTAAAAAAAAGTTTAAAAATAATTCTGACCAATGCTATAACCAACCAGAATCCCAAAGGATCCAGGATGAAACACTCTATTCACCTCCTCAGAGAGAAGTGATAGATTAAGAGGTCAGAAGAAGACATTTTTTTGGACATGGCCAATGCAGGAATTCATTTTGCTTAAGTATGTGTATTTGTTTAAAGGGTTTTATTTTTCTTTTTTCTCTATGGAGGATGGAAAGAGGTATAAGGGGGAGAAAACTGATTATTTTTTTCTTTGAGAAAAATAAAACTGAATTTTTAAAAATTGGGTGAAAAGATAACCATGCCCCCAATGAACTATATCCCAGGATACCAAAAGTTCTGATGAATGTGATTGATGAGCCCCTGTCAGCTTTGAAAGGTCATGCAGAACAGAGAGTTCTACCAAGGTGAGAGAAGGGCAAATATTGCCTTCCCTTTTCTTTTCTTGGATGAAAAAATGTACAGTACAGTGAATAGAGAGCTGAGTTCAGAGCCATGAATGCCCGGGTTCAATTCCCATATCTGATTCCTACTACGTCATAGTTTGCCCCTAGTAACATCCTTTTTTAATTTTAATTTTACTCTTTTTATTTTAAGGAACACCTCTTAATTTCTCAGTGTTCTAGATAACTCTCTCAGCCCATATAAATTGCAGAGAAAGTGTCCCCTTACAGAGGTAGACCTAGAAGTTTCTAATGAATCATAAGTACAGTCTGTAGGTTATCATTATTATTATTATTATCATTTATCAACATCATCAGTATAAAAATATAGACATAGTTTATCTCTAATTGGGCAAAAAATGTGACAAAGTCATTTGTGCTGTTCTTGTGAAAAACATGGAGAAAGATTAAACAATAATTTAATTAGGTGGATTTGAGACTGGTTAAAAATGATGTTAAAATTGGAAGGAGTGTTATGGTTTATTTAATCCAACACTCTCATTTTATAAATGAGGAAAGTGAGACCCAGAGAGGCAAAGTGAGATCATCATCCTCACCAGCACTCATATAAGTGCTATAGGGTTTATAACACTTTTTTTCTACAAATATTGCTTCATTTTATCCTCTCAACAACTTTAGAAAGTGGGTGCTAATCTTATTCCCATTTTACAGATGAGAAACTGAGAAAAACAGATTAAGTGACTTTCTCACATTTGTACAACTAGTAAATTAGTGGGATTTGAACTCAGGTCCTCCTAGCTTCAGATTCAGCACTCTATCCATTATACTACCTAGTCACCTAAGTTTATATTAGTAGAAATTAGTAGAGTTGAAATTAGAATTTAGGTTTTCTAAGTTCAGATTGCGAAAGAGAATTTAAACCACAAAGTACTATGCAAATGTAAAACAGCAGTATTAATCTTGAAATGAGGAGACTTGGTTGTCTCCCATCCTTGAGGCTAATGCTTCCAGATTTCCAGGTTTTTTTCCTAGGGTTGGTCTTTCTTTTAAAATGTTCATTCAGACACCATAATTAAATATATTTTTAAATAATTCTTCCCACTCTTCCAAATTCTGTTGTGTGACATAGTTAAGTCATTTCTCCTCTCTTAGACAGTTTCCTCATCTATAAGGTTGCCTTGCTCAGAATGATCTTTAAGGTCTCTTGCAACTCTAACAAACCTCTATAACTAACACATACAGTTATGTTTCAATAATTCAATGGACCCAAAATTTTATTGATGTATACACAACCTCCAGTAGTGATATCTTCTCATTCTGCATGATTCTTATCCATGTCCTCCCACAAATACTAGATACAAAGATCTACCTAACACATTGTTGTTGTTGTTGTTGTTCAGTTGTTTCAATCACATTGGACTCTTTGTGACCTCATTTGAGGTTTTCTTGGCAAAAATATTGAAATGGTTTGTCGTTTCCTTCTCCAGCACGTTTGAGAGATGAGGAAACTGAAGTAAACAGGGTTAAGTGACTTGCCCAAGGTCATGCAGCTAATAATTGTCTGAGGCCAGATTTGGACTTAGTCTTCCTGACTGTAGGCCTGACATGATCTACTCTATCACTTAAATGCCCTCTAACAAACATACTGGAGGTCTTTTGGCATTCTATGGGAAGCAATGTAGCACTTGGTACATCCCCTATTGTCTCTCATTCTCACAACATATGCAACTGGCCCACTCCCCTTTCCAATCATACATTTCATGAATAATATCTTTGATGTTACCCTTTGCTATGTGCAAGACACTCCCAGCAATAGATTGAAGTGTATATACATCAACTGTGCATTTCTCTCCATCATCCTTTGGGCAATCTCCCATTTTAATTCTTCAGAGATCATGAGGTTCTATGATTCTCCATTCACATAATTCTTTGGTTATGACATTCTGTGAAAACAAGAAACAAATGTACACTCAGAGAAATCTCTGTGGGGCCTTTTTTACCGTAGAGGCTTTGCCTGTTTCCCTCTTATGGTATTTAGAACAAGGAAAACAACACAATATTAATAACCTTTATAATACAACATTATATATGAAAAATCCCATTGCATTCCACCTTTTTCTTACTTCACAGAACATAATACAGTTTCTATATTAGTCTCTGTCATGAAAAAAATGAATTAAAAACATGAAGATATCCCTTTCTGTCACAGACATCCTGTAATTAGCCCTAGTTTTCATCTCTTCACTGTAAGATCCTGCTTCACAAAACAGAAAAGTTTCCTTTTGTTGGCATGTTGTTGCCAGATGTTTCCACAAAATGCAAAGACAAAGTTATTTGTGTGCAGTGGTGTATATGACTTCATCCTTAATGACTGCTTCAAAATGCCCCTCCTCCTTAATTAAACCAATTAGTTCTCCTCCGGTTTCTTTGCAAAGAATTTCTATTGTCTGTCTTCACAGTCTTTTTTATTATGGCACCATAGCTTTTCTTCTAAAGTCAAAGCTCCAGCTTAGTTCATTTATATATGCTCTAAAAAAACAGGCCCAGAATAAACACTTAATTAACATTCTGACAAAAGAAAATTCTATCACTGCCAGATTAACATGTGAAACTGTTGCTACCTCTCCAATTAACCCTGAATTTTGTTTGATTAAGTAGTGACTGTAAAGCTATGTTTGAAATAATATGATAAATTTGCAAATAACATGAGCAATCAAGTTCCTTTTCATTTTGATTGTGTCTTGAGATAACAATATCTTTAATGTTGGTAGCAAACGCTTTCCTGTTGTTGAAATTCTTTTTAATTGTTCCAGGAACCTCACCCTTCACTACATACCGCATTACCTTTTTTATCCCCTTAACCTATCTATATTCCTCCTGATGTTGAGATATCGTACTCTTCTCTTGTAGCAAAGCCTTTGTCACCTTTTTCAGTTAGACTTGATAGTAATCCTTCTTAATTTTCATCTTGTAAGATCTACCCCGATGGTCCAGCCTCTCAAGTACTTTTTGGAGCTTTACTTTGTCAGACAATGTATATCATCTATCCCTTCTGGTTTTGTGTCATCTGCATATCTGAAAAGTATGCCACCTATGCCTTTATCCAACATATTGTATTTATTTGTATTATATGCTATATATCTTACATGCTATATATCATGAATACATCATATAATATCATATCATATTATATTATAGCATAGTGAGGCATTACATAGCATAATATAGCTTAATACAGCAAAGCATATACATATATATGTATATATATAACATTAGGATAGGATAGGATAGGATAGGATAGTACAGTATTGTATATATAAAATGATAGAGGAAGAACCTAGCTCAGATCACTGTAGCACTCCTCAGTGTCTGGCACATTTGAATCATCACATTCAACCAATTCTAAATACATCTAGTCATATTATCAGCTAGGCAAAGGTATCAAACACTTGACTAGTTGCCCACAAACTCCCAAGTGCAGCCCAAACCAGATTAAAAAGTAAATTAGGAAATATTTAACAACATAAATTAAAAATTAGACAGAATATAGATGATATGGTTTTCTCAGTCAATATACAGCCTAGCAGGGATTATTCATTATGATTTAGTGACCCCTATTTCCATTTGAGTTTGTCATCACAGATATAACTCATATCTCTCCATCTCATCTACAAGGATAAACATGAGAAACTGTGATGTATTAGTAAAACATAGGTAAATTATATCTATACAATTTCCTTATCTACCATTCTAGTAATCCTGTGAAAAAGAGAAATGAGTTTTGTTGGTCAGTCACAATCTTAGTTCAGATCTTCATCAACACTCATCAGGTCTGCTGCAATAGCCTTCTAATTGGTGTTTCAGAGGTCTTCCTCTTTATCAATCTGTTCTCCACAGGACAGCTAACAGCTAACAAAGTTATGTTCTTTAAAAGTACAACTAACCAATTGATAAATGATCAAAAGTTATGAACAGGCAGTTTTCAGATGAAGAAATCAAAGCTGTCTACAGTCATATGAAAAATGCTCTAAATCATCATTAATTAGAGAAATGAAAATCAAAACAACTCTTAGGTACCACCTCTTTGACTATTAGATTGGCTAATATGATGGAAAAGAAAAATTATAAATGTTGGAGGCAAGATCAGACAATTGGAACAATAATGGTGGAGTTTTGAACTGATTCAACTATTCTGGAGAGCAATTTGAGACTGTGCCCAAGGGCTATAAAACTGTGCATACCCTTTCATCAGCAATACAGCAATACCAGTAGTAGGTCTATATCCCAAAGAGATTTTTAAAAAGGGAAGAGTACCTATTTGTACAAAGATTTTCACAGCAACTTTTTTTGCAGTGGCAAAGAATTGGAAATTGAGAGGGATGTTCATCAATTGGGGAATGGCTGAACAAGCTGTAGTATATGATTGTAATGGAATACTATTGTGCTAAAAGAAATGATGAGCAGGATTATTTCATAAATACCTGGAAAGATCTACATGAGCTAGTGCAAAGTGAAGCTGAACTAGGATAACTTAGTACACAGTAACAGCAATATAGCACAATAATCAACTGCAAATAACTTAAGCTATTCTTAGCGATACAACGATCCAAGACAATTCAAAAGGACTCATAATGAAAAATACTATCCACTTCTAGAGAAAGAACTGATGGAGTCTGGATGCAGACCAAAGTACATTGTTTTTCATTTTCTTCATTTTTCCATGACTTTTTTTGCTCTGTTTCTTTTTTCACATCATGACTAATATGGAAATATATTTCGCATGATTACACATGCATAACCTATATCAAATTTCTGACCATCTCAGAGAGCAAGGAGAAGAGAAGGGATTGAGGGAAGGAGAGAATTTAGAACTCAAAATTTTAAAAAACAAATATTAAAAATTATTTTTACATGTAATTGGGGGGAAAATAAAATACTATTCAAAAAAAAGAGCACATCTAACCATGCCATTCCTCCTACTCAATAAGCTACCTGTTACCCCTAGGATAAAATACAAAGTTCATTGGATAACTTTTAAGACTCCTCACAGTCTAGCCCCAACTTCTCCTTGTAACCTCATCATGCAGTACTCTCCTTCCTGCTCTAAATGATCTAATCAACCTCACCTCTATATTCCACATCAGTCACCCATCTCCTATCTCCATGCTTTGCACTGACCACCCCCTTGTCTGGAATGTACTCTGTCCTCCTCCCTGATTCAGAGAATTGATCCCTTACTTCAAGATGCTTTCAAGTATTACCTTCTACATAAAATTTTTCCTAATTCATCCAACTGCTAATGCCCTCTCTTCCTAACTATCTTGTTTACTTTGTATTTACTCTCCTTGTGTTTATAATGTATAAGCAAACATATACACATTCATATATGTATATGTACGTATATTGTTACAGTAGAATAAAGAAATCAAGTAGTTACCTCCATAAGTTCCCAAAGTGCATGATACTGTCCCTCTGGGGGTGCTGGAACAATCCAGGGAGGTGATGATAGCCTCAGGTGCAATTGGGGGCATTGAATTAAAATAAGGGAAGCATAAGGAAGAGAAGAGAATTTTGAAAAAACTATTTTTACATTTCATCTATTATGTAACATAGTGAAAACCGTAGCGATTATATTATTTTCCAAATAAACACACAAAATGCAAGTTATAACCAATCAGTGGTCAAGTCTGCCAACAGATCTTAACAAGCAAGTGTAGGTAGGCAAGGCATTGTACATTGTCAGAAAATCCAGCACGCATCAGTAGAACTATGCATGTGTAATGATTTGTTTACAATGTGATCCTATCCAGTTACATGACATAATATTGCATCATCAAAATTTCAGTGCTGGGAAAAAAAACTCACAAATTTACAACAAGTTATTAAATTTGATGTCACTTTTTTTTATTTACATTTTTTTGAAATGATGCAAATTTTTAAAAAAAAAAACCATTAAAGTGATAACGAAAATAGATTTCTAGGGAGACTGAGTAATTTTCTTTAAAAAAGGTGGCAGTGAACCAAATAAGTTTGGGAACCTCTGATCTAGACAGTCATATATTTAGCAATGCATGCAGCTGTAGAAAAAAACCGGGCCCAAGGTTCTCAGTAGACAATGACATTGACCACTGGCTTTTACAGAGTTAATATACAATTTGGAGGGAGTGAAAAACAGGAAAAACAAGATTATAGGAACTGAGACACCTGGTTTCTTATTGGTGAAGAAGATCGGGAGATACTGAGGTGTGAGGGCTAGGGGTGGTTTTCTGACATTCCTTAAGTCAGGTGACAGTTGGGAAGAGGAGTAATCTTGTGGATTCTCCAAAATCAGGTGACTTCCAAGAAGCTGAAACTTCAGAATGAGGCATAAAGGCAAAATAGAGTCACTAATGCTATTTTAATATAACAATATACATGTGTGTGTTCTCCAGCCCATTTTACAGATGAGGAAACTGAAGCAAACAGAGTTAAGTGACTTGCCCAGGGTCACACTGCTAAGATGTGCCTGAGACCAGATTTGAACTCAGGAAGAGTTGACTGACTCCATCTAACTGCCCCCAGATCTTCATTATCTTTCCCTTTAATGATATGCTCTAGAATGTTGCATGTAATTAAAGTCAAACTGACATAAAATACTCAGATCCCACTTTCTTGTTGATTTTTTTTGTTTGAAAATTGGGTTATTTGCCCTTCTTCAGTCCAACACAATCTGTCTATTCTCCATGATCCATTAAAGATGGATAGCAGTGGCTCAGCAATCACATTCACAAATCCTTTTAGTATCTTGGCATGTAGTTCATCTGAGACAGATGATTTGAATCCTTTAAGGGCAATTAGAAGCTCTTTTATTATCTTCTTACTTATCTTGGATCTCAACTGCCTGTTAGATTATATTGTCTTTGTTTTTTTCAGGTCAAAGAAAATTCTCCTTAGCAGGAAAAATAGAAACCTTTCACACACATGTGAAAAGCATACAATATTACTTGAAAGATTTAAAAACACAGATAAATTTTGTTTGAATCTCTGCTGACAAGTAAGACAGAAAACAAGGAGATACATGCTTACCAAGGGTATTGTCCATCATACAGGATGCCAGCGCAGGGTCTAAATGGTAAAGAGATTTACTGTAGATGACAGACTTGCAGATAAGATTGTTCTGATTGCATCAAACCCTAACAAACTAAGAAATTCCTGAAATGAGAGCTATAATAATTCAAAACTGTGTTCTAGCTATTCATACAGTAAAAACTAAGTGGATGAAGAATAGCTTTTATCCCAATTATAATAAAGTGATCAGATCATAAAGTATAGATAGAGACTGTATATGAACCAAGCATCAGGATTAAAACTTGAGGCCAGAATTAAATAGAAAGAGGGTAGAAACCTGCATTGTCTTTGAGAAATTGTGCAGTACATTTAATGTTCTCCAACTTCTCCTGGAAGCAAAGATTCATCTTTCAAATATCAATATTCTTCTGGTGATTAATTTGAAGGATTATATCAGGTTCCTTATGTCTCACCATTTGTCATTCTCTGCAACAACCATTGCTACGTAAGCTGAAATTATTCTCACAGTTGCCTTTTTGCAAATATGAGCACAGCATTATGAGATAACCAAATGCCCCATAAAGTAATGTTTCTTATTGACTTTGGGAATACAAACATTGTTGAGTCATTTCAGTCCCATCCGATTCTTTGTGACCCTATTTGGGGTGTTCTTAACAAAGATATTAGAGTGCTTTGCCATTTCCTTCTCCGGCTCATTTTACAGATGAGGAAACTGAGGCAAACAGATTTAAGTGATTTATTCGAGGTCACATAGCTGGGAAGTGTTTGAGGCTGGATTTGAACTCATGAAGCTGAGTCTCTATCCAATGCACCATTCAGCTGCCCCATAAACAACTTTACCAAGTCCATTTTTGTCTACCCATTTAGCTACAACTTCCAACTTTGCTGGGTCTATTTTATGTAATAATGTCAAGATGAATAGGATTCAGATCCTTCAGCAATATATCTACTCACTGGTCACTAGACAAGTACCTCATATTCAGCATTTCAATAACCAAGTCAAAGTTTATGTACATTCTAAAAATCTGGGACTCTTGGCACCCTATGCTCCTTTTACCATCCTCTGCCTATCAGTACAAAAGCAGAATGGAGTCAGATGGAAATAAGAGCTACTTTGTATTTTTCTTTGGATAGGAACAAATAATTACCAAGAACACAGTCTACTGGTGATGAGTCTCTCTACTTCTGAAAGCAGGTTCTATTTAAAAAAAAAAAAAAAGTCTGTTACTGTGGCCATAAAGCCTTTCTAGCATGGTAGAGACTTGCAGAGCTCACACTCTGCTAACATACTGATCTATTCCTACTTTCCTGTCTATTAAAAATATTTATGAGATTCATCTCTGCATGAATGAAGGACATCCTTGATCAGTTTTCACAAGCAATGGTCTACAACAGACCATAAATTAGACATCTTAGAATTACCTACAATAAAGAAAATATGAAATCCCACTGTGTGTATTGTTCATTGGTTTTGAAAAAGACTTGATTAAATAGAGCAAAATGCTGCATTAAAAGTTTTCTTCAACTCATACATGAAAATCATTCAAGATTTCTTACATGACAATAACAGAAAAAAATTGATCCCCTGATAATAAAAAATCAAGTGCAGCTTTAAACAAAGGGACATATGCTTGTCAAAGGTGTTTGCAACTGTGATGGAAGAGATTCAGAGCAGAAGACACATTGAAGAAGCATTTTCTGCAGCTAATGAGGTTCTCCACAAAGGTGTTCCTGTCTGTGGTTAACGTTGAGTTTGTTGCAACTCAAGTCTCAGAATCCACAAGACTACCTGAAAGAAATCCAGATTCAGAAGTTTTGTACTGACTATCACCACAGCAAAGATCAATTGCAGGAAGAAAGTCTATTACCTGACTAATATATGAAGTTGTATAGAGATTCAACAAAGACTGTTAATCAATATGTATACCTGGTATGAACAGTACAAAAGAACAAAAGATGAGCCCAGAATTAAACAGAAGGGGGAAAGTGGAAGGTATCACCTTCAGAAAATTGTGGAACTACTTTAATGACCCCAAGCATTTCCTAGAAGCCAAAGTCCACTGTTTTAACACCAACATTCTACCCATTTTGTTAGATGGCAATGCACCCTGAAATATAACAGCCTCCAAAGACTTGATAATGAATATCACACAAAGGGCAATGAAAAGGTGCAAGGCAGAAGTGGGGGGAGTGAAAGTAGACTGCAATTAAGGACATATGTCAGAATATGCCAAGACTGCCTCTCCTTTTTTATCATGAGTCCTAAAATCAACTGATCACTTCTCCATAAGGTTTCCATCATTTCTCTTTCAGGTGAGCTACTCCTTGTAGGTTAGATTCAAGTCCAAAAGTCAGTTCCCCTTCTTTTGTTCCTCCACCTTTAGAAAGAAGAAATTATCATTAAAATAAACTAAAGTGTTGTTAGCACTATATGCAAAGTGCTATTATTCTTCTTTTGACTCCAGCACATCTGGATAATTGAAGTTTCCTGTAACTACTATATCCTGCTTCCATTCTGGGCAATGATATTTCCTGAACTTTTCATCTATTTTCACCTTTTGTCTCTTGTATTCTGGAGTATACTCCAGGATTTTCCTTCCTCTCTTCCTCTTTCTCTTTCTCTCTCTCCTTCTTATATTTACTCACATAAGTATAGTATTTAAAAATTGTAAATAAAATTTTATGGATAAAATTTTGTTTTATATGACTTATATTTCCCAACTTATCCCTCTTCTTTTTCCCTTCTAGAGAGTCAACCTATAACAAAGAAAGATGAAAAAATAGAGTTTAGCAAAAGTAACCATCATATTGGAAACAGTCTGATATTTGAGGTAGTGTTCCACACTTATCCCCTATCTCTGAAAAAAAGGAGCATGTCTTCTTGTATCTCTTCTTTAGAACCGAACTTGGTCACTGCAATTTCACTTGTTTTGCTGTTGCTACACTTTCCATTTGCATTGTTGTAGTCATTATGTATATTCTTTCTTGGTTCTGCTTACTTAACTTTGCATCAATTCATATATCTTCCCTGCATCTCTAAATTCATCATATGTATCATTGCTTACAGAACAGTAGCATTCCATTACACTAATGCACAACAACCTGTTTAGCCATTTCCCAGTTAATGGAATTATTTCTTAACATACGGTGTTCTACAAGTGATATGACATTTTTCAAAGAAATAAATCCAAGATATAAATAGATATATAAAAAAGTTCCAATTCACTAATAATTAGAGAAATGAAAATGAAAGTAACTCTGATTTTTCACCTCATAACCGTCAGACTGACAGAGTAGATCAAAAAAGGGAAATGACAAGTGTTAGAAGGGTTGTGTGAAAGCAGGCACATTAATGCACTGTGGGTAAAGCTGTGAATTGCTACAGTCATTCTGGAAAGTAATCTGGGTCTCAGTCCCCAAATTTACTAAACTGTCATACATACCTCTTGATCAAGTGATTCTACTTTGAGACTATACCACAAAAGAAAAGGAAAAAGACCCTCATGTGCAAAGAAGTTTATAAAAATTCTTTATCGTGTGGCAAAGAACTGGATACTCACAACTAATTGGGAAAAGACTGAACAAATTATAGTAAATAAATGGAATAGAATATTATTAAGAAAGCATAAAAAAACAGTTTCAAAAAACCTTGGAAGATTTGGGTAAACTGTTGGAGAATCAAGTGAGCAGAATCAGAATAATTTAAACAATAACACTGTAAAGCCAAAACATTTGAGAACTCTGGTCAACCTAATGATCAACCACAATGCTAAAAGACCTATGATGAAATACGCTACCCATCTCCTTACATAGAGATAATGAAGCCAGGGTGCATAATGAGACTTGCATTTTTTGAACGAAGTCAATGTGGGAATTTGTTTTGCTTGAGTATGCATATTTTACAAGGGCTTTTTTTTCCTAGTAAGTATTGAGAGAGAGAGAAAACCATTTTTTAATTAATTGAAATATTGAAATTCATTGAAAAATGAATATACACATATATGTATATAATGCCCTTCTACCTTCCCCCATTTATTCTGTACCTTTTGAATAAAGTATACTTTTATATTGCCATATTTCAGTTATTGATTCCATCCCTCTCGGAGAAACTGTTGAAATCTAATTTGTTCCCTTACATTTGGGTATCTGGTTTAACTTGCTTGTTGGAAATACTTTGTACTGTTGTGTATAAATATGTGATAGGTTTTAGTGTGACTTCTTTCTTAGATATTGCTACCCATGAATGTATGGGGCACCAGTATTTCTATCCTTATACTATTGGAAGGTGCAATATGATGTATAACTTGACAAAGATGCATAGATAATTTCCTGCTTCCTCTTTTCATTTTAAAGCTCTTTTGCAAGACTTCAGGCAAATATATTCTTCTAAATCTACATTACATTTTCTATATTAAAACTGCAATCCAGAAACCCAAGTCCCAATTTCAGATACCATACTGTTTTTCAGCTGCTCACTTCTCAAATCTGCCTTTCTCTTCCGAAGCCTTTGCCTTCAATTGATAGCAGTGATGAAAATACCACCTGTGCCCCTAAGGTCTTCAATTTCTTGCCCAAGACTTCCTAATCCTTGGAAATGCTTTCTCTATTCCCTCTGGCAGTATCATTTATCTGCACATGATTTCCCAGAAATGGATACTACTCATCAGGTCTGACAAGTTTAGGTAGCTGCTCAATTACATTCTGAATATAGGCCCTGGGAAGATAGGGAATCTCTTCATTGTTGGGCACATCAAGAAATCATCATCTCATTCTTACTCAGCAGGGAGTTGCCAACCACCATGATTTGTCTCTTCTTCCTTTAGTCCTTCATTAATGATTTCTCTGTCTCTCTCTTAAAGACACCTGTGGATTCACATCATTATCCTTTGGAGTGCAAGCAGCTGCTTCATTCTCACAGGATCTATCATCTCCCCACTACAGGAAGAGTCTCATTTCCATTTTTCTGACCCAAAATGATATTCCTTTGTATTGCCTCAGATCCTTTTTTGTTTCATTTCTTTTTCTTGAAGCTCTTTTTTCATTTTCAAAGAACACTTCATGTTACCTAATAACCTGGAGACTGAAAAGGCACTCCTTGAGAGATACCCATCAATTGAGGGATAGCTGAACAGGTTACAGAATGTAACTGTGCCACAAGAAATGATGAAAGGGATGGTTTCAGAGAATCCTGGCAAAACATATGATGCAGAATGAAATAAAAGATAATAACAATACTATAAGAACAAACAACTTGGAAAACTGTAATAATTCTGCTCAATGCAATAACCAACCCTAACTGCATAGGACTGATAAGGAAGCATGCCACTCACCTCCTGAAAGAAAAGTGATGGAATCAAAATGCAGGCACTTGAGCATGAAAGAAGGACAAACATAATACACTTTTGTAGGACACTGAAAAAATTTTCTTGCTCTATTTTCTGGAAGCAAGATCCTCAGTCCCTCAATCATCTGTTATTTCTAGTAATGAGCTCCCATAATCAAATTGTCTATTTGCCAAATTTTTGCACCTTCTAGAATCAATAAGACTAATCAAGATGGGGAATGGTTGGAAAATTAAAGCATTCTTAGGCTGAATGACTTGAAAAAATGATAGTGTCATTAACCTAGTTAAGTGAAGAGAAAAAGCTCTTTTAGGGAGCGGTAATAAACAACCATATAGACTCTACTACTTCCTAATCTAGTCTTAACCTTCTCTTGAATTTCTCAAGATAAAAGTAATTTACAGAACTTGGATATAAGTTATACTTAGGGTCAA
Source organism: Notamacropus eugenii (assembly GCF_028372415.1). Classification (NCBI taxonomy): domain Eukaryota; kingdom Metazoa; phylum Chordata; class Mammalia; order Diprotodontia; family Macropodidae; genus Notamacropus; species Notamacropus eugenii. Next base: position 371,039,916 of record NC_092872.1, on the reverse strand, counting down.
AAATCATATGGCTGAAAGATAGAAAGAATCTTGGCATTCATCTATCTAGACATTCTAATTTTACAGATGAGGAAACTGGGGAGCTATAAAGGTTAAGTGGCGTAGATAGTCAATAGTGGAGCCAAGATTCCAACTCAGGTACTATAACTAGAACTAGATTCACCTAGCCTTAATCACTGAATGGGTATTGCCTCAGTCAAAGTGAGAACTGGGAAAGACCTTAGCTTAAAAGGGCCAAGGTCTCTCATTGTATCTGGTGCCATCTCCAGTCATCCTGATCTATATTTTGCCACTGGACCAAGATGTCTCTGGAGGAGAAAATGAGGTTGGTTACTTTACACAGCTCTCCCTCACTTAAATCCAATTCACTTGCAAGTCATGGCACCACCTTTCTGATGTCACTGTCCTCTTCAAGAATGAAGGACAAACAGCAACAACAGTCAATTACACCATGATGTCTCTAGGGCATCAAAATGCCTTTACTTATCAAACTATATAAATTCCCAGAATGTCCCATTACTGGATTCCAGAAATCAGCTTGTCTCTCAAAGATATTGTCAAAAGGCAGGAGTAAGATGAAGGATAAAATGAAGCTCATTACATTCTTCTTAATCCCATATAAAAAGTAAAAAATGGTTCATGGGCCTCCATGGAAATGCCCTAGTGTCCACATGTGATAGTCGACTCTTGCTTGCAATTCAGACCTATTTGGATTTAGAACCTAGAGCTGGATGGAAACTTACAGATCCTCTAATCTAATCCTAATCCCTTCATTTCTCACATAAGGAAGTTGAGGTCTAAAGTCACACTGACAGTAGGTAGCTGAGCTGTAATTCAAACTCAGGTTTTAACTCCAAATCCCATGTTTTTTCCACTACACCACACTTAATCTTCATACATTTACATTAACCATTAGGCCTGAGACAAATTACACTTAGCCCAGGGAGACTGGGCTAAATTTGGTGGTGAGGGGGGAGGCGAAAGAGGGAGTTGTCATGAAGCAGAAATAGTGAGCTGGGTCCATTAGACCCCACTCTACCACCTCTAGATCAAAGACACTCTTAATCCAAAGCTCCTCAGTCTGTTTTAAATGCCAGACAAGGCTTGGATGTGGCCCAGCATATTCCAATGAGAAGCTATTTTTAGCCCCAGACTACCCAGTCTCTGAAACTGGGTAAAGCCAGTCATGGAAATGGAAGAGAGGAACTAGAGACTGACAAAGGAATTAAAGAGTTAATAAAAAATAATGACAAATACCAAAGCTGTAGGGCAGCAGGGCTTGAGAAAATGGCACAGATTTTAGAAAACTCTTTTCTGTAATTCTCTTATAGTGCCCACATCAGTCAGGTTGTCAAGGTTACCTCTCATCATCTTGGGAATATTATTAGATGTTGACCTATATTGTCTCAAAATAAAATGTAGACATGCTTCATGACTTCATCTCCCACTGCTCAGGCTATTATAATACTCTTTTCTGATTTCAATTTTCCCTTTCTATCTCATTTGAATTTGGAAAGGGTTTTTTAACTGAGTCATTAACTAAATCATGATGTCATTTTAGATTACTCTGATACTGTATAGTGTCTAGATGTTTTCCATTCAGACTGTGATGCAGTAGAAAGAACCCAGCTTGGAGGCAGGAGACCTGAATTCTAGTTCTGAGTCTGCTAAACACTATCTGTGTGACCTTGGGCAGGTCATTTACCTTTACAAGCCTCAGTTTCCTCATCTGTAAAGAGAGGGGATTGAATTACATAGTCATTTCCAGCTCTAAAACTCTAAGATTTTGTGGTTCTAATTTTTTAAGTCTATATTTGATATTGTGTGAGAATGTTCTCATCTGAGAATTTGTTTTTTGATTGTTTGTAGTCATTGTTTTGGTTCTTACCATTTTCTTCTCTAATTTTAAACCTAAGCTTTTAGAATAATAGAAAGCCGAAACTGACAGGGACCTCAAAGGTCACTTAGTCCACACTCCCTGAGGCCAGCTGTTTTCATGCTGTTGTAAAACAGATATTTGAATAAAGGGGGATTATAACTGCTTTTTTTAATTTTCTGAGAATTTCACTGGGAGGACACCAATATGT